>NC_056444.1:58001065-58326898 GCF_018296145.1 Oncorhynchus tshawytscha | reverse complement strand
ACATGTTCCTTAAATTACGACATTCGGTTGACGTGTGTATCTAGGAGTTTGACACCACCAACAGGAAAACCCTGGTTGCCTATGGAAACTCGAAATGTAGGTCGGCCACCCATTTGCAAGTCACAATGGCAGCTAGCGGGACCGTAGCCAGGCAGTGGTAACATGGTCCCCTGGATCATAGTCTTAATTACTGTGGAGCGGATTGGGTGGATAGTGACCGGGCAGAGAGGACGTGAGGGGGGCATGGAAAACAGCCAGAGCCGGGTCTCTTAACTAGGTTGTTGTTAAGGGAGATTACGCCTCTAACAACACTTATGTGAAAGGATTGCGGGGAGAAATCAATAGGAAAGCATAAAGTGTGTATAAGTAGGTGGGTTCCCCAACACATGCACATGACTGTCCCACCAGCTTTAAACACTAAATCTCCTTTTCACACCCTCATTTAGGACCTCGTCTTATAAAAGTATTCCTCTCTTCAAGCTAAGGCTACCATCTTACACTGATCCTCCATCGCCAAACCTCTCTGCCTCTCCTCACATCTTAGACGTATTGACCTCCCATTAGTCAAGCTCGGCGGACACTCAAATTATAACTAGCACTCATCAGCACTCATCTAAGACGTTGATTTGACTGATCTTCATTGACACAGGAAGATGGTGGCTTATGAGTGTCTCAGCCTACTGGCTCCTTCCTCCTCCCCCATGCTCCCCCATCCTCGATCCAGTGGAAGCTGGGCTAGCTTTAGTTCCAGTCCATCAGGTGGGCCGTGGGGCCAGACGGGAGCCCCTCTGATGGAGAGTCACAACAAACAGCCCATAGGAAGATTACTGCAGATCAGTCCCCAGCCCTGGACTTGGCTCAGACACTACACCGGCATCATCAGATTACTGTAGGACCAGCCACTACACTGACATCATCAGATTACTGTAGGACCAGCCACTACACCGGCATCATCAGATTACTGTAGGACCAGCCACTACACTGACATCATCAGATTACTGTAGGACCAGCCACTACACCGGCATCATCAGATTACTGTAGGACCAGCCACTCTACTGACATCATCAGATTACTGTAGGACCAGCCACTAAACCGACATCATCAGATTACTGTAGGACCAGCCACTACACCGGCATCATCAGATTACTGTAGGACCAGCCACTACACTGACATCATCAGATTACTGTAGGACCAGCCACTACACTGACATCATCAGATTACTGTAGGACTAGCCACTACACCGGCATCATCAGATTACTGTTGGACCAGCCACGACACCGGCATCATCAGATTACTGGAGGACCAGCCACTACACTGACATCATCAGATTACTGTAGGACCAGCCACTACACTGACATCATCAGATTACTGTAGGACCAGCCACTACAACGGCATCATCAGATTACTGTAGGACTAGCCACTATACCGGCATCATCAGATTACTGTAGGACCAGCCACTACACCGGCATCATCAGATTACTGTAGGACCAGCCACTACACCGACATCATCAGATTACTGTAGGACTAGCCACTACACCGACATCATCAGATTACTGTAGGACCAGCCACTCCACCGGCATCATCAGATTACTGTAGGACCAGCCACTACACTGACATCATCAGATTACTGTAGGACTAGCCACTACACCGACATCATCAGATTACTGTAGGACCAGCCACTACACCGGCATCATCAGATTACTGTAGGACCAGCCACTACACTGACATCATCAGATTACTGTAGGACCAGCCACTACACTGACATCATCAGATTACTGTAGGACCAGCCACTACACTGACATCATCAGATTACTGTAGGACCAGCCACTACACTGAAATCATCAGATTACTGTAGGACCAGCCACTCCACCGACATCATCAGATTACTGTAGGACCAGCCACTACACTGACATCATCAGATTACTGTAGGACCAGCCACTACACTGAAATCATCAGATTACTGTAGGACCAGCCACTCCACCGACATCATCAGATTACTGTAGGACCAGCCACTACACTGACATCATCAGATTACTGTAGGACCAGCCACTACACTGAAATCATCAGATTACTGTAGGACCAGCCACTCCACCGACATCATCAGATTACTGTAGGACCAGCCACTCCACTGACATCATCAGATTACTGTAGGACCAGCCACTCCACTGACATCATCAGAATACTGTAGGACCAGCCTCTCCACTGACATCATCAGATTACTGTAGGACCAGCCACTCCACCGGCATCATCAGATTACTGTAGGACCAGCCACTACACCGGCATCATCAGATTACTGTAGGACCAGCCACTACACTGACATCATCAGATTACTGTAGGACCAGCCACTCCACCGGCATCATCAGATTACTGTAGGACCAGCCACTACACTGACATCATCAGATTACTGTAGGACCAGCCACTACACTGACATCATCAGATTACTGTAGGACCAGCCACTACACTGACATCATCAGATTACTGTAGGACCAGCCACTACACCGGCATCATCAGATTACTGTAGGACCAGCCACTACACTGACATCATCAGATTACTGTAGGACCAGCCACTACACTGAAATCATCAGATTACTGTAGGACCAGCCACTCCACCGACATCATCAGATTACTGTAGGACCAGCCACTCCACTGACATCATCAGATTACTGTAGGACCAGCCACTCCACTGACATCATCAGAATACTGTAGGACCAGCCTCTCCACTGACATCATCAGATTACTGTAGGACCAGCCACTCCACCGGCATCATCAGATTACTGTAGGACCAGCCACCACACCGGCATCATCAGATTACTGTAGGACCAGCCACTACACTGACATCATCAGATTACTGTAGGACCAGCCACTCCACCGGCATCATCAGATTACTGTAGGACCAGCCACTACACTGACATCATCAGATTACTGTAGGACCAGCCACTACACTGACATCATCAGATTACTGTAGGACCAGCCACTACACTGACATCATCAGATTACTGTAGGACCAGCCACTACACCGGCATCATCAGATTACTGTAGGACCAGCCACTACACTGACATCATCAGATTACTGTAGGACCAGCCACTACACTGACATCATCAGATTACTGTAGGACCAGCCACTACACCGGCATCATCAGATTACTGTAGGACCAGCCACTACACCGGCATCATCAGATTACTGTAGGACCAGCCACAACACTGACATCATCAGATTACTGTAGGACCAGCCACTACACCGGCATCATCAGATTACTGTAGGACCAGCCACTACACCGGCATCATCAGATTACTGTAGGACCAGCCACTACACTGACATCATCAGATTACTGTAGGACCAGCCACTACACTGACATCATCAGATTACTGTAGGACCAGCCACTACACTGACATCATCAGATTACTGTAGGACCAGCCACTACACTGACATCATCAGATTACTGTAGGAAGATACAGGAAGTGACCAGTAGCTGCATTTGTTACAAACTGAATTGAAAAGGCAAACGTTTTTTTTAAATCATACTTTCTGTGCACATATCACTACAATTGTTATAAAAAGAAAACCAGGACAAAATGAGTACAACTACCGAAAAAGAAGAAAAAACGCAGTGGAATGTTTAGAACTGATTGAGACAGGGGTATTTGGTGTGGGCCGGTGAAGTAGCAGTTGGGTGATTTGACTGACAGATGATAGTTCCCACCTGGAGCTACAGTATGAGGGTCTGTCTCTATGTCCCGCCCTGCGCTAAGAGCCATTCCACAGTCACCACCTGTCAATCATGTAACCCTATAACACTCCACAATGTGTTGCCGTATCTGCTGCCCACAATGAGGTAGAACACACACATGCAGACTTCAAGTCAACATGTGTCAGGGATGGAGGGATGTAGGGCGGGGTGGGAGGAGGGAGGGAGGCAGGATGTGCTGTACACCTGGGACATTGAGACATTGGGAGGCTTGGCAGTCAAGGGGGACACACTTAGAGATGGAAACAGACAAGCCCCTCACCGGATATCCTGACTTCTACCGAGAGACATGACCAATTGTGGGGTGGGGTAAGACGGAAAATGGGGTCTTATTTCCAACATAGGTTTAGGTTCAAGTTCAGGTGTGTGTGTGTGTTCTCACCTGCAGGTGGCTGACTATGCAGTAGTGTTCAGGCCCATGAAGACCACAAGTGGAGGTGGCGCTGAGATTAATGGCTCGGCCAATCAACAGGTTGCCTGTTGCCGGGTAACAGCTGCCCTCCATGCAGCCATGTGGGCTGGAGGGGAGCTGCTGTCCCACAACACTCAGAGCTGAGGGGGGATTGAGGACAAAGGAAGAGGAAGGAAAATAACACAAAACACCTCCAGATTAGTTCCTATATCATTCATAAAGCATATGGATTGAAGAGTTCAATATTATGGAGATCGGAGACATAAAGAAATGACATATACACAGTTATACTCAGGTATCATGTTATATTTGCGGTCTGTAAAGAGAACTTAAGGGTAATGACTTCATGCTTCGTGACTGGAGACAATGGGCTTGTCTTTCCACAGGAGTGATATCTGTATCACTAAGAGCATAGTGTTTACAGTGTTCAGTCAGCAGGCAGGACCAGAGGATGAGCTCACTCTGCATACAGCCACTCCTGTACGCTACGCTAGGTGCGTTACAGTCCCACCCTGCCTGGGAAATCACAGGAAAACATCTCTGTTTTCCATCATAGACAATTCTACAGTGGTTACTGGGTTACTACTAGCGTTGGGGAGTAACAAAATACATGTAACAGGATGCCATATTTTCTATGTAAACGCAGTAACTATTTTCCGTTGCAGATCTGTAGTAATTGTCATGACAGACAGGGCAGATAGAGTCCGTGTCAAGTTAACTAATGTAAAATGTAAAGGTTGTGCGCTACTGGTATGAAGTCAGGTGCAGGAGAGCAGTGAGTTGTGATCAGGCACACTTTTATTTGGCAACAGCACAAAAGACAGACGCAACTGCGTCCAAAATCCTCCAGCCACAGGTAAAAGTCAATAAGTGCGACAACACTCACAAATATACAAATGTATGACAAATACATACAACGGGTCGAAATACGATACCCGGGGAAAAAACAGTCTGGCGCATCACACTAAACACATAACAAAACTATTTCACACAAAGACATGGGGGGGAAACAGAGGAATAAATGCATGCAGTGTGACTAGGGAATGTAAACCAGGTGTGCAGGGAACAAGACAAAACAAATGGAACAATGAGAAAATGGAGCGGCGATGGCTAGAAAGCCGGTGACGTCGACCACCGAACGCTGCCTGAACAAGGAGAGGAGCCGACTTTGGCGGAGGTCGTGACAGTAAATAATGGTATCACATCAGGTTACATAGGGCTCGTTCCATTTCCATCCCTTTTTGAGCACCCCTTTTGTTGTGAACAAAACTTTATACATATTTGCCCACGGTAGAAATGGACAAAAAGTCACTTTTTGGACCTGAATACCAAAACATTTAGGAGATATAGATGCTCAAAGTTTACCTTTTTTTGCATACCCCACCCTTAGCCTGGCTGACACGACTCACATGGTGAGCGAGGAAGACCTGACGCACTGGTCTGGACAGGAGGCCATTGTAAATGCAGTATTCGGTCAGAGTTGTGCTTATTTCTGGCTGAGCTTTGATCAGTTCTCTGAGATGTAAAATGTTTTCCTTGGGGGTTGAGACCTCACGTTTTTTGGATTTCAAAATCCAACAGTTGTATTGGAAGGGGGTGGCACTTAGGCGTGTGCGGCTGCTCATGTGGGTGTTTGAGTGAGAAAGACACAAAGGAGAACCAATCAGTAAAAAAGCACAGCCCCCTTCATTATCCATGCATCATGCCGACAACGTCAAAACAGCCTTTCCGGACTCTGAGGTCAGGAGACCTACCATGAGAAATACAACGTCTTCATCCCTGGAAAAGTCTGATACCATTTAAAGCTTACAAACTATTTAACATTTTCTTGAAACAAATGTTATTTTTAATACAAATAATATCATTGTTTTACCTTTAACATCAATTATGTAAAAACACATAAACTACGATATTCTTCATTTTCACAAATGTTGTAGCTTAGACTATGCTACAGTTGTTAGTGTTTTTCCCACCATCGGTTGAGACACAGCATGCTCTTGAATACAGGATGGGTGTCAGCTTTTGGCTGATAAATGTACTAAAACGGGAACAAAAACAAAATGTTTACTTTCAAATGGTGGTACAAAGATGGTTGGAAGTCCACACATGTTGACTTGAATGGGAATATCAGTTGTTTTAAATTATAATTTCAATCTTCCATAGGAAATCTATTGAAATCGTAGAAGAGACATTCCTATTGAAGTTGACGGTTGGCGGACCGTATTCAAGAGCATGCATGTGTCTCAACCATTTATCTTTTCCAGTAATGAAGACATGGATGCTTTATGGTAGGGTGGGGTATGCAAAATGAGAGTGATTGAGTGAGGGGAATAAAAAAAAGGCCAAGAGAGAAAGAGTGAAGAGGTAGGAAGGGGGTGACAGAGAAAAGAAAGGGGGGGACGGATGACTTTCTACAGAGCGGGAGAAATAGAGAGGCAGCTAGAGATGTGTAAAGAGATACAGAGATCGCTGGGGCCCCTTTCAACATCAGAGGCCCAGGTGACATCAAACACACAGCATGTTGGGACACGACGGAGGTGGAAGGTGTGATGTGGAATTAAAAACATCCTGTGTTACCCATGAGAAATGAAGTATATCATATTTCCCATAGACACCCAGTCATTAGGGCATGATAAGGAGAACCAAGTAAACATAGGGCCGAGTCTGAAATGTCTAAGTGGAAATTACAAGCTTCAGAAACCTTCTCCTGCAACAGGGTGATCAAATGAAGATCCTTTACCTGTGCTATGAGTTGGCCCCTGTTGAAGTCAAATATTTAACTGAAGCAGATTCCCTGAATTCCAGTAAAGGAGAAGTAAAGCATTCATACAAGGCAATATGCCACTGGGCCTTGATTAACCTGAGACATTCAGCTACTCGCACACATGTACAGGTACAGTAAAGCTGCAGTTAAATCAAAGTGTGACCTTTGGAATGTTGATATCTGCACATATCCGACTCTCCCTGGGCAAACAGAAAAGTCTGTTTAGGAGTGCTGTACATTAGCCCACAGAGAATACCTGAAGCTCACCAGAGATGTAGGACAAAGACAGCAGGGGGGTGGGAGTGACTGTGACACTTAGGACCCCTCCCTGGCTGTGACAAGCTATCTCTGACCGTGATGCAGAGCCTAATGGCTTCTCTAAGCTGCAATGTGGGCGTGTCGCATGACTGGACATTTGAAGGGGCAATCTTCTGTATCTCAGTGTGTTGAATTGTCCACCTCACTATGATGACAGTATGTGGTGTTGGAGTTATATCTTCCCTCATGACTTTTCTATTTTCTCACCGATGTTGAAATATATAGTGCACCTAGTCTGGGTTTTGGCTGATAATTACAAGGCACCACTGCAAACGGGTGCTCTGTTTGCAGACAACACACAAATATCATTTTTCTAAATAGCTCTGACTTCTTAGACTTGACAGTGATGTCAAGCCCCCTCCTCTCTGGTGGGTGTGTGTGTGTGTGTGCATGTGTTGTGTAAGAGTGTATTTGGGGAGGGCCCTGGTAAAGCCACCCCAGGGTCTGCTTTCACCTACTCTGTTATTGCATTCATCTGACTTTTCCCCCCCAAAAATGACAAAAATAACAAAAACATACACTTCAAAGACCATTTCAAATCTGACCTAAGCACCCATTGTTTAATACACAGCAGACCAGTGTAGACACTGTTGTCCCTTCTGCTCAACGCCTCTTCATGTTTTATTCTTAAAACTCAAGGTACAGCTGCTCACGAAAATCACTGAGGAAATAGACACATATAAAGTAAAACTACCATTTACATCACGGGGTCTCAAGTAGCACCTTTTGAGCTCATTCCTGACGACATGTGTGAGAACGTTACTGTTAGATCGGGTCCTAATGCTAACGTATTGGAGCGTGCAGAGAAAAACACAGGGCTTTCGTAGGTTTCAAAACTGCTGTTGACAACAGCTGGTTTCTCAGTCTGATTAGAGCGTTGGTCAAGCACGTGTCTGTACACCGCCCGCCACGTAGCTACACACACACGCATGCCGAAGAAGGAAGGCGAAGGCAGACACACACTTGCCCAACATCCCATCTCCCTTCTGTCCCGGGCGCTACAGTAAAATGCAGGGAGACTGCGAGAGGGGAAACGTGTATTTATTGAGAAAAACATTCCAGGTGTCAGACACAGACTGTTCCAAACACTCCGCCCCATCCCACAATGCCCCTGTGCAGAGGTAGAACATGTGTGTTGGAGTGTGGAGGGCCCGTCCAACATGCTCTGTGGTGCTTATCGCTATACGGGCTGGGACAGGGGACCAGGGAGAGCAGAGGAACCAGGCTTAGGCAGTCAGGCTGACAGCATATGGATCCTCCACGCTACTGGGCTTCAGTAGTATAGCTGTCTTTCCTCTGGGAGTCCAGGCTTAATCCACACACGACCTGACACTTTCTCAGCCACTGGAATGGAGCACTGAGCTGAGCAGTGAATCCATTGTCTGTCAGAGCTGCTATGGCCAGGACCTATCAACCTCTGTTTCCTCTACTGGATCTAACACTGTTAACTGTGCTCAGAGATCATCTCTCCATAGGCTATTCATCAGTTGGTCCACTGCTCTCATAACTGTCATTGTTGACGCATATCCAATAACAGCAGCTCCTACAAGCTGTCTCTGAATCCTCACTCCCTATTTTTTTTTTTACATTTTATTTAACTAGATGAATCAGTTTAGAACAAATTCTTATTTTACAATGACGGCCTACCCCAAACCATTCCCCTAACCCAGACGACGCTGGGCCAATTGTGCGCCACCTTATGGGACTCTCGATCACGGCCGGTTGTGATACAGCCCAGGATCGAACCAGGGTCTGTAGTGATGCCTCCAGCACTGAGATGCAGTGCCTTAGACCGCTGCGCCACTCAGGAGCCCAAGTGTACTGGTCAAGCATACAGTATCATAGCTCCAGTGATCTGTTGTATTTGAATCCAGTCCCTTCAGGTCCCTCTCTTCTCTGTCACCATATTCCAGTCAGTGGAATGGCCTCCCAGCACTAAAGCCCAGTGTGTCACTCACGATACTGTCATCATTAGACAATCCCATGAATTGATGGATTGTGAGTCAGATAACTATAGGGGGCCGTGCTGTGATTGGATGATTTGTACACATTCTCACTGATGGTTAATTTAACATTGAACAGGACCAGTGGGGGCTGCTGAGGGGAGAATGGCTCATAATAATGGCTGGAATAGATTAAATGGAATGGTATCCAAAACATGGCTTTCATGTGTTTGATACCATTCCATCCATTAAACTCCATTCCAGCCATTATTATGAGCCGTCCTCCCCTCAGCAGCCTCCACTGAACAGGACACAGTCTAGAAAATATCCTGTTCTGTATTGATTGTACAGTAGGGCAGAACATAGCAAAGCACCAACTGATACAGATTGAAGGTAAGAGGTAACACTTTCACACACTTCCAATAGATGTTTCCCAGTTACAGTCATTAACAGAGAATATGACCCAGATTCCTGACTGCAGGGGAGTGAGGACAAAAGGGCACATATCCCAGAATACCTAGCAGTCTGAACTTTGTGCCAGTGCCACCCAGGGAAGGAGGGAGAGGGAGGGTTTAAGAAAATCACAAGACCCGGTAATCTGTCTTTAACTGGATTAGAGCTGAGTTCCTGGGAAAGAAACGATGACGCCCAGGTGGAAGAGAAGAGGAGTGGCGAGCGGCTGTCTGGCTCCTGGGCTGGGAGGGCAGACAGACAGTAGTCACCGGAACACACTTCATACCTCACTGGCTGCATGTATTGTATGTGTGTGTGGACCGGACTCCTCTGTCAAAACACACCTCAGTCACCAATGAACCCTGAAGAGGCCCATTCTGACAACCAATACAGAGACAAGAGCTGCTGCTAGTAACCTATCATTTGCCAGACATTCCAGAAATGCCCCAAATTCTGTTGGATTTAAATAACAGAATCTTACCCTGTGAGATTACTGAATATTGTACCTTTATTTAACTAGGCAAGTCAGTTAAGAACAAATTCTTATTTTCAATGACAACCTAGGAACAGTGGGTTAACTGCCTGTTCAGGGGCAGAACGGCAGATTTGTACCTTGTCAGCTCAGGGGTTTGAACTTCCAACCTTCCAGTTACTAGTCCAACGCTCTAACCACTAGGCTACCTTAGGTTGTGTTACATGACCAGAGAAGTTGAAAAATAATCATTCAGAGCATCAAAGCTTTCAGTGCTCACTGTTCTGGCATCTTAAGTTATGGTGGTGGAACCCTGTCATACAGAGGGAACCCCTGAATTCTGTCATTCTCAGGTTCCATCCATTCAACCCTGGTTGTCAAGATATTTTACAGAGAACTCCAATACCTTTTGTGTGTTGTATAGCAATTACCTCATACATTACGTAAACAACGGGTGGAGTTGCAAGTGCAAAGCTATACAGAACCATTACTGCATCAGATCTCGCCTGAACAGCTGTCTGAGGAGTGGCTCCTCTATTGTAGTAAGAGACTGGTGAAAGTCAGCAGAACAATGGCAGCAACACAGTAAAGCAGAGACAAATCCCTTCTCTACATAAAACTCAACCTGCGCTGTGCTGCGCTGCTCTGGAGGAAACACCATACACACCTGCGGTTTAGCGCCCCGCGCTACAATAAAATACTTCCAGTACATCACGTCAGACTTTCTTTGAATCTTTTAGTACGTGTGTTTCTAAAATGTGTCAAGACATCACATTACATGAATTGCTGTCTATAGTCCATCTCTCTGTAATAAACTTGTGTCTCCTTAATAACATATGAATATGTAAACAACTCATGAAACATCAATTTGTTTTCTGTCGACTAAACATTCCCTTGTTTCTTCAATGTTAACTAATATAACCTAAGGTGGTAGACTGTCAGTCACCTTCATAGCTGCAGCGGGGTTATTCTGCCACATTATGCAGGCTATGTGTTAATTACTCCACATACTCTCCATTTCTGTCCGGTGGTTTGACAAATCTGCCACGAGAAGTCATTGGCACTGGAGTCTGTGGTGCTGTGACAGGAGGGGTGTCAGCATCTGAAACAAGTAAGTGCAACTCTGTGTCACACTCTGGGTGTTCCTCTCCACCTTTTTGAGAAGTCTCTGGAGCAGGGAGTACAGGAGGGGACTAAGCACACATCCTGGAGGGGCCCCCGTGTTAAGATTCAGCGTGGCGGAAGTGTTATTTCCTACCCTCACCGGCTGGGGCCGTCCCGTCAGGAAGGTCCTAGCAAGATTTCTTCTATGTGTCCATGTCTGTGTCCCATTTCTTGGAAGCGGTAACTCTAGCCTCCAAGACAGCTTCTACCCCCAAGCCATAAAACTTCTAAATAGCCATAAGGCTGCTAAATAGTTCATTAATGGTTACCTGAACTATCTGCACTGACTCTATGCACACTCACAAGACTATATATACACACCATATACACAGTCACACACACACGGGACTGACACTCTCACACAAAACCCACACTCACATACGCACACACACACATAACACACACACGCATACCAACAACACAAACACACATACACACACACTTTTACACTCATCATATGCTGTTGCTCTTTATTTTACTCTTATTATTATCTATCCTGATGCCTAGTCACTTTACTCTGCCTGCATGTACATATCTACCTCAAATTCCTCATACACCTACCTGCACATTGATCTGGTACTGGTACTACCTGTTTATAGCTCCATTTTTGTGTTTTACTCCTCTCGTGTTACTATTTTTGTTTATTTTGTATATATATATTAATCTGCATCGTTGGGAAGGGCTCATTAGCAAGCATTTCACAGTTAAAGCTGCAATACGTAACATTTTGGGAGACCCAACCAAATTCACATAGAAATGTGAGTTATAGAGCTGTCATTCCCATTGAAAACAAGTCTACAAAGCGTTAGATCTGTTCTACTTGTGCTATTTCTATGCTTCCCGGTCTTAAGTTAGGTTTTTACGTATTTTAGTTTCAGTTTTGTACACCAACTTCAAACAGCTGAAAATACAATATGTTTGGTTATGTAAAAAAATATTTCACAGCGGTTTAGATTGATTATAATGATTATCTACACAATACTTGCTTGATTTGTCACATAAACTGAAATTAGGCAAACAATTCGAATTTTAGCAACCAGGAAATATCTTTAAGTCTCCACCCTTTGTATTTGGTGCTTGTGACAAATCAAATTTGATTGATTGATTTGAGGAAAGTGGTGCATCTGTCTGTATGTGCAACTGCTGCAGGGCACAGAGACTGGGCTTTCTCTGCTTTCTCACACTGCTGGTAATGAAGTTGTGCTCTAATATCCCTCCCTTTCTCTATCACCCCTTTCTTTCGAATATGGACACTAATGAGCTTTTCTTACTCTCACACCCTTGCTGTGCTCTCTCTTTTCTCTATGTAGTATACAACCACCAATTACTGACCTCTGTCTTCCTTCTCCTCCTCTTCTCCCTGTTATACCCTCCTCGCCTAGTCTCTCTTACTTCCACTTCCTTATAGCCTTGATTTTTGGCTGCATAAATATGATTTATGTTAAATAATCAAATCCTTCAAACTTTAATTTCAGTGTGCTGTGCAATAGGATTCTCCAGACCCCAGGGCTAAACTGTCTGATCTAATTCTTATCCAACCCACTCCTGGAGAGAGGTAACAAAAAAGCAGTGGTTCTGTTTGAGAAATAGAAGCTTGCCAGCTCACCTTGGCAAGCTTCTATTTCTCAAACAGAGCCACTGGTTGGAAGGAAGGGAAAGTAGGAGAGACTAGGCAAGGAGGGGATAACGGGCGAGGAATTTACCACATTAGTCTCCGGCTTCATTAATAAGTGCATCGACGACGTGGTCCCCACAGTGACCGTACGTACATATCCTAACCAGAAGCCATGGATTAAAGGCAAAATCCACATTGAGCTAAAGGCTAGAGTGAAGCTTTCAAGGAGCGAGACACAAATCTGGAAGCTTATAAGACGTTCCGCAACGCCCTCTGAAGAACCATCATTTTTCAAGTAGACCACTTGAGTCCCTGTACCCAAGAACACCAAGTTAACCTGTCTAAGTGACTATCGCCCTGTAGCACTAACATCTGTATCCCTGAAATGCATTGAAAGGCTGGTCATGGCTCACATCAACACCATCATCCCAGACACCCTGGACCCACTCCAATTCTCATACCGTCCCAACAGATCCACATATGATGCAATCACTATTGCACTCCACAATGCTCTTTCCCACCTGGACAAAAGGAACACTGTTCCCTGCTGTTCATTGACTACAGCTCAGTGTTCAACACCATAGTGCCCTACAAGCTCATCACTAAACTAAGTATCTGGGATTAATCACCTCCCTCTGCAATTGGGTACTGGACTTTTTTATGGGCCGCCCCCAGGTGGTGAGGGTATGCAATAACACATTCACCACGCTGACACTCAACACAGGTGCCCTTCAGGGGTGCGTGCTTAGCCCCCTCCTGTACTCCCTGTTCACCCACAACTGTGTGATCACACACGACTCCAACACCATCATTAAGTTTGCTGACGAAACGACAGTGAAAGGCCTGATCACCGACAACAATGAGACAGCCTACAGGGAATCGATGGGGCTGTAGTGGGCACGATCGAGAGATTTAAGTTCCTCGGTGTCCACATCACTAAGGACCTTTCATGGTTCAAACACACCAACACAGTTGTGAAGAGGGCACAACCATGCCTCTTCCCCATCAGGAGGCTGAAAGAATTTGGCATGGGCCCTCAGATCCTGAAAAAGTTCTACAGCTGCACCATCGAGAGCATCTTGAATGGTTGCATCACCGCTTGGTATGGCAACTGACTGGCATCCAACCGCAAGGCTCTACAGAGGGTAGTGCGTACGGCCAATTACATCACTGAGGCCGAGCTCCCTGTCATCCAGGACCTCCATAACAGGCAGTGTCAAAGGAAGGCCCTAATAATTGTCAAAGACTCGAGCCACCCAAGTCAGTCTGTTCCCTGTGCTACCGCACGGTAATTGGTACCAGAGAGCCAAGTCTGGGGCAAAAAGGCTTCTGAACAGCTTCTACCCCAAAGCCATAACACTGCTGAACAGTTAATTAAACTGCTACCCAGACTTTCTGCTTTTCTCCCCCACCTACATGTACATAGTACTTCAATCAATCACCTAATCAAACCTACATGTACATATTACCCCAATTAATCACCCCAACTACCTCGTAACCCAGTACACTGACTTGGTACCAGTACTCCTTGTTTATAGCCTGTATATAGCCTTGTTATTGTTATTTTATTGTGTTTCTATTTTCTTTTTATCTATTTGTTAATTTTCTACTTTTTAACTGCATTTTTGGGAAAGGGCTCGTAAGTAAGCATTTCACGTTAAAGTCTATACTTGTTGTATTCGGCTCATGTGACAAATAAAAGTGTCTTTGATTTGATTTGAAAGAACCACAAACACAGGGTTCTGAGCAAAGTAAGTTCAGACATTACACTGCAAAAATATACTGGGTTAAAAACAACCCAACCTTAACATGTGATAACCACAGAACAGAAGAACTGGGATGACATTTACTCTCCCGGGAAGCAAAAAAGGACTATCTTAATGGCTTACACAAGTGTACTAAGCCACGCCTCCATAACCCAGCATCAAAAACCCAGCATCAATATCCCAGCAGTTTTGTAAAGAAAACAACCCATAAGCGACCCAATGCCTGCAACCCAGCAACACAGAATTTATTTTAGTGTAGTGTGACTGGAGGAGTGGAGACAACAGTGAGTTGTTGTGGCCTGTGGAGCTCTTATGTATAGTACAAGGTCATCAAGGCCTGTTTCCAAAACCAGATGCCTCAAACTATTGTTGTCCTCCAGTGTGGGAGTCTACGGCATAATATGCCCATAGCTGATTCAGGTAAGTAAGAGTTGGAAAATGAGTATTTTCAATGGTCAAAAAACTCATGAAATACAACATTCATCCTGGTGTTCAGGGTAAGCAGCTGATTCTGAGTTACAAACATCAACAATACATATTTCAACACTGAGAGTATTTGTGTACTCAGAGCGCTGTGGTTCTGGATGGGGGTGATGAGAGGACTGTAGTCTAGTCGCCCCTCTCTCTGGTGGACAGTTTCCCCTGTCTTTTGTGTGTACCTTTCGTCGGTGAGTAGAAAGCAGAGCCGCTCACACACAATACTGTTAATTGAACCTCTTCAGAGAGGGCGCAGCCATGTGTGTCAACAGTTAATGACAGAGGAGGGAAAACACGAGTGTGGATAATAAAAGAGTCAGGAGAGAGAAAGGGGAGCCATGTCTGTCTGTTGACAGGACCAATAATAACACAATGTCTGAGGGGCTGTTTAGAATCAGGGTCTATAGAGTTAGTACACAGACATACAGGTGTAGAATTAATTTGATCACCCTGTTGCAGGAGAACTTTCCTGCAATTGTTTGTGTTTTTTTTTTTTTTTTTTTTGGGGGGGGACATTTAAATGTGTAGTGTATTTTAGGTTGAATCTTTTACTGCAGTGGGCTAAATCAGGGTCACACTGAGTGTTTCTTGGTAGTCTTAAACAAATCTACTTTGAAACAAAAGTATACACCTCACACACATGGTTATGTGTATAAGACACCTGTACCACATCAGATATAGAGTTGAAATGTATTACATTTTGAGTTTGCATCCCAATATTACACTTTATATAGATCACAGAAGACTGAAATAACAAAACCGTTTGACATAGAAAAAAGATTATGTTTAATAATTATGAAATTATGAAAAATATTAATAACATTCCACCCACCCATGAAGCCACTGGGTCATTTGACTGCAGGAAAGGGCAACAAAGGCTTCTGAAATTGTTCATTTCCACTTTGAAATTACGACAAACGTACCAACCCTTACATAAATGTCCATAATGTCCATAATCCACATAATAATTGACATTTCCTGTTGCTGCAGGATTATTTTCCTGCTGTAGCAAACTGGCTCAAACTAAGATCCTACATCTATATTGTCTGCGATGTGTTGCTCATCTGCCACCAAGATAGACAATACATCACCTTAGAGACCTACTGTAGTACAGTGTTTACAGAGAGCAGCATCAAACTGAAACTTCCACTCACCTAAAATAAATATGCCCAGATATGCAGCCATGGCGGATGTCAGTCGAATTTGACAGAAGGCCACCCGGAAGGCTGAAACACAGAGTAGGAGAGAGTATGTGTGAATAAGACAAAATAGACCTGGTCTTTTTGGTCTTCAATGTCATAATATCATAATTTTGCATCATAATACACAATGATCCTCTATTGAAACGCTGGAGGGCCCAACAATTTATACCAATAAATCCATTAGGAAATGTGTGTATGTGCTGCTGACCCTAACACACTGGACCTCAGGGGGTCAGGGGTGCCTCTGTGACCGTGTCGTGACACTGTGGAGAGAAAGGAGTTGTGTGTGCACAGTCTCCACAAACACAGCTCTAAGGACTGAATGTGACCGAGCATGTTCCCTACAGATCTGCGCGTGGGAACACAGATTACAGATGTTCAACTATTCTAATCTGACTTGGCTCAAACAAATTAAAGTTGTTGTCAAATAGTACTACATCCTACCAAGTGACAATAGTACAATTTCTAATACTTTTTTCAATATGCGTTAACATGGCAAATATTTTTTTAACATAATCCCACCAGCAATCCTTCAAACAAACCTTCAATACAGAACACTGTACATTTGCATCTGTAACAGATTAACATGTACTAGTAGTGAGGCCGAGGGATGCCGGTACCACACAGTGATGTCATATCCATTGTACAGGGATAGCTAACTCCCCGTGCTGCTGTTCTCATATGGCCAATGACCAAACCTGCATGGCTCCTCTATAATGCAGAATAACAAGAGAAAAATGTTACAATCCCAATAAAATAAAAAACTCTGCAGTGTTACAATCCCAATAAACTCAGCAAGCTGAGTATTGACAAGTAGAGCGGGGAAAAGTTAAAGAAAACAACAAGCGGCTATTGCACTGCGGAGTTCCCTATCACTGCTTGGTTCCCTACCTACAGCAGCCTGGGGATAGAGGGGCTGGGGGCTGGCTGGCTGGTGGGTCTCTCTGTGGGTATAAACCCTTGAGAGGATCAGGGCCCCTCACTGCAGCCACTCTACTCTGCTGAAGAGTGTCCAACACTGGGACAGGACAGCTCTGCATCATAATGCCACTACCACAGTTTCCCACCAACATAAAACAACCACAGGGAGAACAGTTAAGAGCAAATTAAGTGATTTTAACACAGCAGACAGTTTTCCACAGAAACAAGACAACATGCCACAGAAACCTGACAGTTTACCACAGAAACAAGACAACATGCCACAGAAACCTGACAGTTTACCACAGAAACAAGACAACATGCCACAGAAACCTGACAGTTTACCACAGAAACAAGACAACATGCCACAGAAACCTGCCAGTTTACCACAGAAACAAGACAACATGCCACAGAAACCTGCCAGTTTACCACAGAAACAAGACAACATGCCACAGAAACCTGCCAGTTTACCACAGAAACAAGACAACATGCCACAGAAACCTGACAGTTTACCACAGAAACAAGACAACATGCCACAGAAACCTGACAGTTTACCACAGAAACAAGACAACATGCCACAGAAACCTGACAGTTTACCACAGAAACAAGACAACATGCCACAGAAACCTGACAGTTTACCACAGAAACAAGACAACATGCCACAGAAACCTGACAGTTTACCACAGAAACAAGACAACATGCCACAGAAACCTGACAGTTTACCACAGAAACAAGACAACATGCCACAGAAACCTGCCAGTTTACCACAGAAACAAGACAACATGCCACAGAAACCTGCCAGTTTACCACAGAAACAAGACAATGCCACAGAAACCCTGCCAGTTTACCACAGAAACAAGACAACATGCCACATAAACCTGACAGTTTACCACAGAAACAAGACAACATGCCACAGAAACCTGACAGTTTACCACAGAAACAAGACAACATGCCACAGAAACCTAACAGTTTACCACAGAAACAAGACAACATGCCACAGAAACCTGACAGTTTACCACAGAAACAAGACAACATGCCACAGAAACCTGACAGTTTACCACAGAAACAAGACAACATGCCACAGAAACCTGACAGTTTACCACAGAAACAAGACAACATGCCACAGAAACCTGACAGTTTACCAGACACACTTATCTACTGCAGAATGCCAATTCAGTATCTCACAAAGTTACATCTACCATAAAGTACAACAAATTCACCATAATGAAAATATAATAACATAAATCTCTGATATTATGTGTTTACAAAAATGGAGTGCCTGTATGCAAAAAAAAGACTCAAATAGACTTTTTTTTTAAAGTGCAACACACTAGCAGACCTGACAAAGTTCTCAAACCTTACGTCTGGGAATTACCAGGGACCTCACGATACCATATTATCATGATACTTAGGTGCCGATATGATATGTATTGCGATTCCATACTGCGATTTGATTGAAATTTGATGTTCCAAGCATATTGCTCACTATATGCCTGCTGCAGAGAGACAAGAGAGACCATGAGAAAGTGTGTTTCGATCGGTCCTGGAAATAAAAGAGCAAAAAATATTGTCTCACTATTTAAAAAAAGATGGAGAGCAAGCTATAGGATGAAAAATACAGCAGGTACAGCCGACTAGCGCTACCTAGCAAAAACAAATTGGAGTCAAAGTATCAATATAATATCATCCAAAATAATATTGCGATATGTAACTGTATCGATTTATTCCCCCATCACTATCAAACCTGTTCAGACAAACAATCCGACACAACATCTGTTAGGTCCAACTTCTGAAAAGTGATGTATCTATACAGAGTAATAGCATAAATAAGATCTAAGTACTCACACAGCCACGCAAGTAAACTCAGTCCTCTCTGTGGTGAGAAGCTTTCTGCAGGCTGGTTCACTTTTAGTGTGCGTGTGTGTGTGTGTCTGTGCGCGCAGTGTGGACAGCGATTCTTATTCAAATTCAGCTGTCACTCTGAGAGCCACTGTGTGAAAGGGGAAATGGTCTCTAGGCAGGCGGAATGCACTGCCCCACTTTTTGTGTGTGTGTGGGGTGGGGTGGGTGGGTGGGGTGGGGGGTTGAGTTGGGATGGAGGGGAGGAAGGAGGGAAGGAGAGAGGGAGGGAGGGGTTGGGGTGCTGTGTTGGCTGTCCCTGGGCCGTCGGTGCAGGGACACCCCCTCCCTGCTCCCGGAGAGGGGAGCATCCAAACTGACCACCAGAGAGACGACACAGGACCTCCGGTCCAGGGAAAAATAACCTGCTGAGTTTGTGGCATAAGTACTTCCTGTTGCAGACAGGGTTGTCCCTGTGCACTACATGACGTAGGAATTACAGCTTAACTAACTAAGAAGTTGAAATGAGGAGAGAAAATAAAAACATGCTCTATATTTTCATTGGATGAAATAAGAAGATAAGGTTGAACTGTGTTACTTTAGCATAATGTGGCACAACAACTTTAAGTTGATACAGTAAGTCTCGATCAATAGGACATACAGTAGTTGACTAAACTCTGACAAAGTCAGAGAAACTGTGGTTTTCAATAACATGAAATCCTAGTTCCAGGTGGGAGGGACTCTCATATACCATGCCTAACCCTTTAACTGTCTCGTCTTCATAAACATGTCGAACATTAAATTACTATTACTAACAACTCAAATAAGAACTTCCAATATTTTTGTTAAACTTTGTGTTTATTTGGGGACTAACAGAGCTCTACCAGGCTGTTGAGAAGTCAAAAGAGGGTCATACCAGCAATGCCATATTAGAATGACAATTTGCATTCTATTTTTGTTCTTCTCAATAATACTACAAAAATGACTTTAGGTCTGCTTCAATGGCTTTTTTTAGGTAGGTAAGCATCATTAAATGAGTAGTTATGATAATTGTGCACATCCAAACATGAATATTCAATTACATTGAAATTAATATGTTTAGTGTTTATAGTGCAATGTCTATCAAAATGGTTTTCTTACATTTCAAATTATCCAGGTTCTTCCACCATCTTTCCCACATATTCAGACTGCATTTGTAGATACTAAATTACAAAGTGGCGTCTTTAATTACTGTTATAGGCGTTCTTTTATAGGCGAACTTAAAGTCCCTTCTGAATATTGATTAAATGACTCCATGGGTCAATTTATGTCACCTAATATAGTGTGGTTTCAACAATTCAATCCTATTTTTCACCAAAATATTTTTTTATAGAAAATATACATACCATATTAGTTCACCATACTTGTCACTGACATATCAACCCCCTGGATGAGCACATTTAAAATATATATTGCTTTTTAGCCTTTTTACATTTAAAATATTTATTTTCATATTTCTACTCTTCAAGGTCTCTACTAACAGGAAATGTGCAATATTTATCCATCACCAACTGAATTCCTGCTATTTATCCCATATCTTTGGTGACTGATTTGGAGATTTCTTACAGACCTCTGAGTGGGCAAAGTCAGAGTGCCACAACACTGAACTGCAGCAACCCAAAACGATGGATACAAATTATGTTAATTGCTGCAGGAGGGCTGGGGGAGTTGACCAATCAAGTTAAGGTGAAGTTTTTTAAGTTAAGGTGAAGAATTTTTTTTCATATCTACTTCTAATTCCATTGCCAAACATGCTCTACCAGCCGGTTGAGGGCTAAAGCAGTGGTCACCAACCTTTTCTGAGTCAAGATCACTTTCTGAGTCCAAATGCAAGCTGAGATCTACCGCTCAGATTTGGTATTTTATATGAGTTAAAAAATGTAAGTCTGTGCAACAGTTCTGTAGCAATGAGGTTTGTGCAGTAGGCTAGGCTATAGGCCCAATACATTATCACCGCATATTAGATTTACTTGAATTACTCTGCCAATCCATTGTTGTTCGGACCATTAAAAAAAAATTATATAAACATTTTGAGGGAGACGATATGATCACACCGGTAATAGATCAGTTGTTGTATTACTTGTGAGGCACAGCTGAGTGAGCATACATTTATTTGTATTTTACTGCGCTGATGGATGCCTGCGCATCTGATGGTCAGTCTCAGTGGAGGGTTAGAGCAGCAGACTGAGGGTCCGCCTCTCAACGTCCCTCCGCTCCCCCTTTCCTCTGCTGACGCTGAGCAAAAAGGGACACCGTCTTCCAGCTGATGGCGAAACTGTAGTCGCACCGCAAAAATCCATGTTGTTACTCCTATGAACAGAGAAGGTGAAATATTCCTCTGCTAATAATAACGGAGCAAGCCTATCGATACACTTTCCTACTCATTCATTACAGCTGAAGTGCTGGTTGCAGCACGAGTGGAAGTAGGGAAGAACAAACATGTTCATGACTTATAAAAGTGTTGAATAAAAAGTGCGGACAGCGCTGAGTAAGCACTTAAACATGAACTCACTGAGAACAACAGCAGCACATGGCTGTATTCATTGACAGTTGATCTCAAGTCATGGTTTTAATAGTTTTGAAATCTCACAGTAATCAACTTTGCTGCGATCAACTTTGATCGCGATCAACCTGTTGGTGACCACTGGGTTAAAGGGTTAAACCTTTGTATGAGATGGCAGTAAGGTTGTGTGTCAACCAGCCAAACCACAGAAACCACACAACGGAACAAAGCCGCCCTCACATTCACTGCTCTGTGGTTACATGACCTTTGACCCTCTCTATGAAAGGGCACTGAGATGGAGTCCGATGCGGGGCAACCGCAGCAGATTCAGAACCTGAGGAAAAGTGATTTTTATAAGCATGTCGCTATGGTCTGATCTTGATCTTGCATTTTTTTTTTTTGTGCCAAAAAGTGGATGTGTGTGTGTGTTGACATTGAGAACATAATGGTAACCCGATCGAGTCCCAATCAAGACAGAGATGTCTATAGCTCACCTGTTTACAGACTAGTGGGGAGAGGATAACATAGCCAACTACATCCTCTCTGTGAATCAAAATGCCAATTCACTGGCTCCACAGAGGAGCTCTCCACTTTGAATAAAAGAGCAATACATGACCTCCTTCATCCTTCCGTCAAAATAGGTATTGAAAGACATCCATCCTAAGGGTGGTGGTGGTACGGTAAAGCACAGCGAACACACAGGTCAAAACCCCCTCAACACTAGATTCTTTCTGCTAGCCTTTTATCCTGAACTTCCAAGAACATGTCCAGGCCTCTGGCCTAGACTACAGTTGAGTGAAAAACACGGAGGGTCTTAAAGTAACTGTCCAGTTTTTCCAGATTTCTATGAAATATTGCCTACAATTAATTGCAATATGAGTGAAATAGTTTTCCTTCCGATTTTTTGTGTTTTCTATGAAGTATGTTAAAAAGCAGCTCTTCTGTGTTGGCATGGTGTGGGCGTACCCCAACAACAGAATACTGTGGGTGTATACCGGTCATTAAAAATATTCATGCGAGTAGACTGATTGGCCAGCTCGTCCTCCTCAGGTCTGTTTGAGATACAAGTTTTTAAGTGTTTTTTTTTCTCAAATGTATGCTTTGAACAAAAATATGAGTCAACAGCATTATTTGGGTATGTTAACAGAATATGAACTTTAAAAAGTGACATTTTCACTGGACAGTTACTTAAATACAAATCCAGATAATACTGTCATACTTCAGTTCAATTCAGTATACTCAGTGCACGCGCACACACACACACACACACTGACACACACACATATTTTAATAGGAGGGAGACATGCGGTTGGAACAGTGCTCACCGCTATGCCTCCGCAGTAAAAGTCAGATGAAAGATAAAGTAACCTGGGGACACTAGACAAAATAATCCCTGGCTTTCATATCCTAGAACACAATAATGATAAGCCATGCCTTGTGTGTGTGTGTGTGTGTGTGTGTGTGTGTGTGTGTGTGTGTGTGTGTGTGTGTGTGTGTGTGTGTGTGTGTGTGTGTGTGTGTGTGTGTGTGTCATGTAGACGGAATACCAGCTGTGTTTTCATGGACAAATATTGCTTCAGAACAGTACTGAATGAAATGTACACATCATAATGAACTCGTTTCGATAGCAGCGGTGCATAGGCAACCATTCAATAACACATTTCTTTAAAGTTGCACTAAGCAGAAATCGCTCAGCCATTTCCTGGTTGCTAAAACCATAATAGTTATGTGGCAAAATAAGCTAGAATCATTGTACCATCTAAACCGCTGTTAAATATATTTTCCATAAGCAAAAATATTGTATTTTCAGCTGTTTGAAGTTGTTGTACAAAACCAAAAGTAAAAAATGCAAAAACTAAACTTAAGAACAAGCATAGAAATAGCGCACATAGAACAGATCTACTGCTTCAAAGACTTGCTTTCAAGTAGAATGACAGACCTATAACTCACATTTCAGTGTGAATTTGGTCAGGTCGCCCAAATAGTTACATTTTGCCACTTTAACTGTCCTGAGTCAATGTTCACTGCGACATAATTCAAAGAAAGGTTAACACCTAAAATAACTAATTATGTCAGTCTGACTTACTTCTTATTAACTGACCATCTCGATAAATGACAAACATGATCCATTCTGTATGCGGCCATCAGATCAAAGTAAAAGGACAGGCAGAGGCAAAAGTAGTGACAGCAGGCCAAGTACGACAGAGATTGGCAACATCAGGTTGCTGCTCACTCACATTAGGTCTTGATGGAAGTGTCTCTCTCTTTATAAAGGCACGTGACTCAGTGTGGCAACCTTCACAGACAACATGGTCCAAATTCAACGCTGAAACAACGTCAATGAAACATTAACAGTAAAGGAGTAAAATGGTGAGTGATTAGGATCAGTGTTTAGTCTCTGGATGACCCTCAGGACATTTAAACCCCTTTACAGAGCTGACCTGAGACCTGCTATCTATCACTAACCCAAATATACTGCTGTGAGTCCTTGAATAAACTAGTAGCCTACAGATTGTATGTCATTGTTAACCTGTTTGTACATAATGCACTTTGACTCTTTGTACTGTAAGTAAAACTATGACCAATAACCTGTCTAGATTCCCCCTGATCAAATAGACCTCTCCATACAGTACGGCTGGGAAGGAGACAGACCACCCAAAAGTGACATCCCCAACAGAAGGAATCAGTACAGCTATGTAATGATTAAAACCCCACTTCAAATACTTTATAATCCCCTGAGAACTTCAAACATACACTACTGGAAACACAAGAGCCTCTTCCCTGACAAGCTACATGACATAATCATATACCGTCTGCATGGCAACTTCTGTTGTGTCTTCAACAGGGTTACGATTAGAGCTGCGATTGATATATGACGATTTTCCTTCCAGAAATAAAAAGACGTCTCCAGGTTTAAATCCAGGATCATCTGAAATTGTCATGCCCTGACCATAGAGAGCCTTTGTTTCTCTATGGTATAGTAGGTCAGGGCGTGACTGGGGGGTATTCTAGTTTATATTTTCTATGTGGGGTTCTAGTTTAGTCTTTCTCTGTTGGTGATTTGTATGATTCCCAATTAGAGACAGCTGGTAATCGTTGTCTCTAATTGGGGATCATATTTAAGTAGAATTTTTCCCACCTGTGTTTGTGGGATATTGTTTATGTGTAGTTGCATGTTAGCAATCCATTGTTGTCACGTTTTGTTTATTCTTTATTGTTTTGTTGTGTTGTGTGGTTCACTTACTTTAAATAAAAAAGATGTGTAACCCAGATCACGCACCAGATCTCCAGTACGCCTCCACAGCCCAGTACGTCCTGTGCCGGCTCCACGCATCAGGCCTCCAGTGCGCCTTCCCAGTCTGGTACGTCCTGTGCCAGCTCCTCGCACCCGCCCTGAAGTGCGTGTCACCAGTCCGGTGCCACCTGTGCTGGCTCCACGCACTAGGCCTCCAGTGCTTTTTCCCAGTCCAGAGCTTACGGCGACGGTTCCCAGTCTAGAGCTTCCGGCGACGATTCCCAGTCCAGAGCTTCCGGCAACGATTCCCAGTCCAGAGCTTCCGGCTACGGTTCACAGTCCAGAGCTTCAGGCGACGTTTCACGTTTCACATCCAACGACGGTCCACAGTCTGGAACCTCCAACGACGGTCCACAGTCCGGAACCTCCTGAGACGGTCCATAGTCCGGAACCTTCTGAGACGGTCCACAGTCCGGAACCTCCTACGACGGTCCATGGTCCGAAACCTCCTACGACAGTCCACGGTCCGGAACCTCCAGCTCCAAGGCCGGAGCCTTCCTCTGCATCGGGGCCCAGTCCGGGAACGGCGTTCAGTCCAGCTCCAAGGCCGGAGCCTTCCTCTGCATCAGGGCCCAGTCCGGGCATGGCGTTCAGTCCAGCTCCAAGGCCGGAGTCTTCCTCTGCGCCGATGTCCAGTCCAAACACGGCATCCAGTCCAGCTCCATGGCCAGAGCCCTCCTCTGCGCCGAGGCTCAGTCCAGACACGGCGTCCAGTCCCGCTCCATGGCAGGAGTCTTCCTCTGCACCGATGTCCAGGCCAGGGCCAGTGTCCAGTCCCGCTCCATGGCAGGAGCCTTCCTCGGCATCGAGGTCCAGTCCAGGCACAATATTCAGCCTGGGTCCATGGCTGGATCCGCGGGATGAGCGGGTTCTTCGGCCCGCACCAGAGCCACCCCCGATGCTGGTGGATCCGCGGGATGAGCAAGTACTTCGCCCCGCACCAGAGCCGCCACTGACACTAATCACCCCCACTACCCTCCCCATTTGGTTTCAGGTTTTGTGGCCGGAGTCCGCAACTTGGGTACTGTCATGCCCTGACCATAGAGAGCCTTTGTTTCTCTATGGTGTAGTAGGTCAGGGCATGACTGGGGGGTATTCTCGTTTATATTTTCTATGTGGGGTTCTAGTTTAGTCTTTCTATGTTGGTGATTTGTATGACTCCCAATTAAAATCATCGTTGGTAATCGTTGTCTCTAATTGGGGATCATATTTAAGTAGCATTTTTCCCACCTGTGTTTGTGGGATATTGTTTATGTGTAGTTGCATGTTAGCACTCCATTGTCGTCACGTTTTGTTTATTCTTTATTGATTTGTTGCGTGGTTCACTTACTTTAAATAAAAAAGATGTGGAACCCAGATCACGCTGCACGTTGGTCCGAGTATGCTTCCAACGATCGTGACAGAAATATCTTTCTGTGCCGATCTCCGCAGTAGCCTAATTGGCCCAAGTCTTCAATGATGCAGACAGAGTGTATCTGTATGACAGACATACAACAACTTGTTTGTGTCCTTCCATTCCCCTTAACGGTAATGATCTGTATCAGATCCAGCATCTCAATGCAAGCTAACTAAGCCTCTGCAGGTAAAGACAAGACCACCACTACCACATACAGAATAAGTAATACAATATACAGGTAACTGCCAAAATAAAGGAAACACCAACATAAAGTGTCTTAAAAGGGCGTTGGGCCAAAACAAACCAGAACAGCTTCAATGCACCTTGGCATAGATTCTACAGGTGTCTGCAACTCTATTGGAGAGCAGCGACACCGTTCTTACACGAGAAATTCCATAATTTGGTGTATTGTTGATAGTGGTGGAAAACACTGTCTCAGGCACCACTCCAGAATCTCCCATAAGTGTTCAATTGGGTTGAGATCTGGTGACTGAGAAGGCCATGGCATATGGTTTACATTGTTTTCATGCTCATCAAGCCATTCAGTGACCACTCGTGTCCTGCGGATGGGGGTATTGTCATCCTATGAGGGCATAGCCATTGTCCTGCCTTCTAGATCTCCACTTGGTCATTTTGTACATATATATTAGATTATGTAACATGTGCCCATCTCATTGATATGAAATGATTAAAGGTACACACGTTGTTTAAAGGTACACACGTTGAACTAGGTCATTGGAAATATTTCTACGGCCACCGCGCGTCCTGCGTGTAATGGTCACGTGTTCCAACAGTTTCCAACATGTTTTTGTTTTGTTTTTTTTACTGTTGCCTAGGTTTTACCTTGAACCCATTTGTACGTACATCATCCTTTATGACCACATGTACCTCTGGGATTAATTCAAAAGTGAATTGATTAGTTTCCACACCCACCATGCGTCATGTGTGTAATGGTCATATGAGGTGAAATGTGTGCATTCTGGGGAGTGAGCACTCCTTCTGTTTGACCTGACGAAGATCCGTTTTGGATCGAAACGTAGTCAGTAAAGCAGTGAATTGGGAGCTGAAACAGTATGCGGCCCTTCCTGATCTTTACAGGCGGCATAGCCACGGTAGACAAAATAATGGCCTGCCCAGCATTTTCATACATGACCCTAAGAATGATGGGATGTTAAATGCTTAATTAACTCAGGAACCACACCTGTGTGGAAGCACTTGCTTTCAATATACTTTGTATCCCTCATTTACTCAAGTGTTTCCGATAGTTTGGCCGTTACCTGTACATTCTCTTATCTCTTTGTAATAATTTGTTGAGCTATGGCTCATTAAAATGATAAATATTCAAGACATTTTCAAAGATGTGCTCTGTGTCTGGGCTGAAGTTGAGGGCACTTTAGGGACATGTAGCTTAAAGACTACTGCCTCTGACTTTCTGTCAAATGGATTATAACCGAAGTTGGTGAATTCTAAGTGTATGCACAACGCCATAATGCATATCAGTTGTTCAGTCACCAAGAGAGAAGATAGTGAGACTTCATTTCCAGAACATCAGGGTGAGCAAATGTGTATTATTCTATTAATTTGTCTTTATTCAGAGTTACCAGGAGAAGACAACGGCTTGGAAAGCTTACATGGGAGACAGGCAGAGTATTTTGACAGCTCCTTCACAAAGGGGTGTGGCCACAAGTTTGAATGGTTTCCCGTTATTAGTGAGATATATTTCAGACGCAATCAGGCATTTCCCTGGAGATTAGCATCAGCTCAGATCATCAGAGGATGTGCATGTGCGTGCGTCTGTGCGAGCATGTGTGTGTGCGAGTGTGACTTTACTGATAATTAAATGGATTTCCTGAAGATCCCTTTATCAAAGAGTTAAGATGACATATTCTGTGAAGACAGACTAGGCCTCAACTGTGAGTCATGTATTATTCCATCAGACAGCATTAATCACATGGTTTTGCCAAGGGTACATTACATTATTTGACAGACAGGGGCTTATCTTCAATTATCTCTTTACATTGTTGCTGAACAGCTGTCTGGAGTCACACTGTAAGCCGAACCAAAGCCAGATGTAATTGAGAGACTAATCACTAATACAAGTCCCAAGTCCCATGTCAGGAGGAAACAAGGGGGTGATTTCAGTCAAGGAACATGATTAAGTTTGAATCACAACCCCAGAGAGAATCTCAAATATCAAAGACATATTGATACAGTGTTTTGGGGCTTTGGAAGGGGCCCCTCTCCAGACACTAGCTCCTCAGAGCAGAACAGGGCAACGGCTGAGGCAGCAGGTGCTGACGGGCTGGGATGAGAGATGAGGCTGACGCCCTCCCAGGGCTGCTTGGGGCCAAGACTTGCAGATCTCTTGAACCCCTTAGGTTAGTGACACACACACAGCAGTGGGGCTAAATACCAACCAGGAGCTGATTAAACGTATACTAACTAAGCCCACAGACAGAGGCCATGGAAATCTTTCAGATGTTTAAACAGTTGCCTGGCTACCCAAACTCCTTGCTCCAACCAAACGCTACGCCACACCCATGGACGTTAGTGGCTTCTCTGCAACGAGTCTGTATCTGAGTACCTCTCTGAAGATTTCCAGACGGGAAATTAATTTTAGACCTTATGATTGCTCCCAGAAACCGGGTTGAACCAGAGCCAGAACACACGTGGGTAAAGCAGCGTTTGAAAATGTGTCATTGGCTTTGATATTCTGATTGGTTAGAGATGATCCAATAGCTGATGACTTTGTTTTGTACAACACACCTCCTTTTGACATCACCACAAATGACTTCAATGATGGCTGTCTCAGACTGAAGTCTATAGCGAACGGTAGAGCTGCGGAACAATTCAGTTGGAGTCGTGAGGCAATCCAAACAGTGCCATTGATTGGGAACATTTGCAAATAAGTGCCAGCAGGGTCCACAAACCTAAGAGTGATGGTCAATTTTGTCCAACTCATGTCACAGTTAACAGACAAAAGTAAGAAGGATGTATAAGGCCTATTTTCCAGCTAAAGCCTCATGTCATAGAATAGTCCTACATATACATTGGGGATTCCCTAATCAATCTAAAAATCTTTACTGTGACTGAAAGTGATTGAACAGGAGGTCCCCCTTTCAATGTTCATTTGAGTAGCTTCCTAATCCCAGTGGAATGTGTGAAATGGTGTCAGTAATCTGCTCGCCCTGACCCTGTGGCCAGTGGAGTGGCAGAGGGCCATGCACAACACAGAGCAGAGCTGCTCTGGTGTCAAGCAGTAATAAAACAGGAACAAGGTATTGTGTGAACCGAACAGCAAATATAAGGAAGAAGTTAGAAATGGGTATAGAGAAAGACCAAACTCCTGGAAAATTGTATACTTCAGTGAATGTTCATGAATGTCATTATTTGCATAACTACTGTAATTTTCCTTACATTTTTATCTCAACTTGCCTTGTTCCCTGTACTAAAATCTCAGTCAGCAGACCAGGGGTTAGGACTGGGAGCTGGAGTGTTGGCCTATGATCTTCCTCCCTACCATATCTTTCGGTGACAATATTTGACCACAGATGAGGAGATACCTCTGCAGCTCCTGATTGTCAATATATGATTATCCATAGCAAGCTGAATCACTTTATGTGTTATGCTCCAGGCTACCTAATATCCATCTGCATGAAAACTAGATGCAAACTATAGAAGTTATTACATTGATTATAATGAGTAGGATACAGTACCTCCCATAAATCAATGTCACTTAGAACACTAGTCTATTCTGTAAACGTCCTCAGGGTTCTACAAACACAGGTTCAGGATAAACGGTCGCATAACAACAGTTATTTATTACCGTCAACGACCGATAAGTGTTGGAGAAATACAGAGGGCAGTGAAGTTTAATTCTACAGCTAAAACGCAAGGTAAAAATGTGCAGTAGTCTCACCTGCTCACCACTTTCTCTGATCCACTGTCTCTGCTTCCTAGCCCGCCTCGACCACTTGTATGAGTCCTGTGTACAGTTTGGTCTGCAGTCCAGTACTGCACAGAAAGGAGGAGGAGTAGAAACCAGCGTTTATCAAAGTGAATATATATATATATTATATATATATATATATATATATGTAGGCCTACCCTACTGTACAAACAAGGTAGGTTTCTGTTAGGTATGGGCGCCACCCTGACGCTATACTGACTGGGCTACAGTACTACACCGTTCAACCCCCGACATCGACGTCTTTCAGTCAGGTAGAAGGTAGGTTAAAGGCTGACGTTAAGACGACAGAAATGTTACCTTATCGTTCAGGACATCAAAGTTAAACTTGGACGAAGAAGAACAAAGGCTCGGTTTGTTTGATACACATTGCAATGCCCTAAACCTAGTTTATTATAATTTCCCGTAATAGTCACTTGCTCCTTTTCCCACCTGCCTCTCTCTGTCTGTAATCTTTCTACAAATATTAATTTCCCGCTCCTCCCCAATAACTCTGACCAGGACAGGTATCTGCCCAGTTGTTACAAATGTAGGATCAAAAATGGAAATAAGAGTGAGTGGGGGGGGAGCGGGGTTGTTGAACATGTTTAATTTCTTCATTTCCCGTGATAATTCTTAATAGTTAGGTTATGGGTCATTTCCTTTGTCAGAAATCATTTTGTATTTGCTTTTTTAGTGCCTCCATGTAAGCCTGCTGTAGGTACTGCAGCTGGGTATTTTGTTATGAGGAATATAAACATCTTTATAGAATGATGATGACAAACGCCATCAACAAGCTCATTATCTGGTGCCAGCCAAATCTGACTGGGAGATAAACCTCAGAAAACAGACTTCTGCAGAGCACAGGAACAAGAGAGCAGTCTGTTGTTCAAGGGGCAGATGGGGGTGATATTGTGTGGGGATGGGTAGTGTGGTAAATCTGTTATGTAGTTTGCTGTTCATTACTGTATTGATTTATTGTATTGGGTTTGGAGTTGTCCCCATCACAGACAAATACAACTTAGGATCCATAACCAAGTCCTGCCCCAGCATACCTCACATTCCCTCCCACTAAAGGGTTCCCTCATCATAACACCAACACGGTAGAGAGGGCTGTTAGAGCTAGCTGGACCAGGGATTGTTATAAATATACCTCCTCCTCCATTCCCCTCCACCCTAGGTGTAAAAATATGTTCATGTGACAGGTGAGGGCAAAGAATAGATTTATTGGTTTGGTTTGTGAGGGTCTATTAATTAATTGTTTTTTGAGGGTCAAATTGCTATTTTGGAGTAACGTGCATAACTCAGCTCCGTACATACAGTAGTCCGTAGGACTGCAAAATGTATTATATTTTGTATTGTGTTGTGTATTTTTAGGATTTGTGGGCTCAGGGCTATATAGGTCTGAATTATACACTTCCGTGAAGTCAGTGGCAGTATTGGCACAGTTAATAAATGATGGATGGACACCATCACACGCACCCCTCTCCCACCACCCATCTCCCTTCCTGCTTCAGGGATGTCAAATTGTGGGTTTTGGGGCTGTAATTTCACAGAGCTGTACTCTTCCAGGTGATTGATGCATGGCAATGGTTAGGGAAAATTGACCACTGTGAAATCTAAAGTAACTTCTTACTTTCATACTCATCGTGTTTGGCTGCAATCAGACGTTTATGTTTAGTGTGTTTATAATTTGGGCCTGCATACCACCAATCAGGAGCCTGGTATGGCGGCTCGTTGCCCTGAGAACTGGAGCAGTGAGTAGTAGGATTCAATGATGTGTCTATAACAGAGGTCAGGGGTCATTGGAGAGTGCTGAGTTGACATATTTCCGGTTCCAGCCATGGATGCACAATCACACTCACACACTCTTCCACATCCAACCATACAAGCACACAAACATACAGTATAAAGCAATGCTCTTGAGTGAAGATGCTTCATAGGTCTTTTCATTCAGCTGAAAGTTTATGGTATCCACTTAGATTACATTTAGGATCAATATGGGGATTTTGATTGATAATACTTATTATTATTTTGGACATTGAATGATTCAATCAATTACAGTTGCCACTTGTCACTTTTAATTACAAACTCACAAAATAATACACAGTTTCGCAAATAAAATAATTACTATTTGTTGAAAACTATGAGTGGAAATTATAGAAATGCAATTTTGAAAGTACAGCTTGTCATATTAAAGTGAAAACTACCAGCATAAATTCAACTAAACATTCATCCTCTTAATCTGGGACTGCCCTCTTGTGGAAGATTTGTCCCAGCATTACACACAAATTCAAATTTCACTGACACAAATGGATTTTTGTTACAATATGAATAACACAGCATAAGCACATTTAATAACACAAATATAAAAAGATACATGATACTCTGACTCAAGATTGGTCTCTACATCTGATTTAAATGATTTTCAATTCGCAAGGCTTTTGTAAGTAGTTATAGTAGTTATATTACCAATAGTATAAGCTAATGCTTATTTAATAATGCTAGGTTTCCCTTCACCTGTTTATTTGTGAGAGAGGTAGGTAACTATGTGGTCCCTCAAGCTCCTCCAGGTCATCTAGGAGCAGAGCAGGATGGTTGAGGGAGAGAACATGGGCAGAATAAGCCTGGTGGAGCTGGGCCAGGTTGAACATATACCTGACCCCTGCCAGGTGCTGTAGGTGACCCCGCTCTCTCTGTACATCCTGGTTCACAGAGGCTTTCACCAACTGTGGACAAAGGGACAGGAAAGTGAAGTCATTAGCTGTCTATGAGAAATATCAACCTCAAACATATTTTGTTCTGCATTTTTATCCCTGACTTTTGCTGACAATGTGACCCTGACCAGGAACCGCTCAGGGGCATTACTCATTAGTACTTATTAGCCAGTGTAATGAATAATTAGCCTGACCTCAAGAGACTCAGATTCCTCCTCCTCCTCAAGGTCTCTGAGTCGTCTGGTGGAGTGTTCTCTCAAGGTGTCCCACAGGGCCTCAGCACTCACCTCATCTGACACACAATCAATCAATCAATCAAATGTATTTTATAAATCCCTTTTTAAAGCTCATTTACATCAGAGCTTTAACGATCCCCAGCCTAAAACCCCAAAGACCAAACAATGCAGAGACAGAAGCACAGTGGCTAGCAAAAACTCCCTAGAAGGCAGGAACCTAAGAAGAAACCTAGAGAGGAACCAGGCTCTGGGGGTTGGTTCTTCTGGCTACACAACACAATAAATACATAACACAGAGGCACACTGGTCACATGAAAAGCTACATACAACACACTGCAAGACACTAGATGGCAATTAATACATTAGCAGCGGGAATTAGTCGGTTGAAACACTAGGCTGGATAATGGGACTTTTCAGAAAGGTGAAATGGTGGACCTCACAGTGCATGCTTAGCTGGGCTGTACCACTTCCTCCCACTCCAGTTAGAACACACTTGAATGCCTTCTGGAAACGTTCCAACCAGTTGCACCACCAAAAAAGGGGACATTTGCATACATAATTTGCATACAACATTGTCACCTAAAAGGGAAGATGTACTTTTGTATTATAACAGTTACCTCCCATGTTCTTCATCAGTAGTGTGTACCAGGTGGGTGAGGAAGTGTGGACAGGAGATGGGTTGAGGAAGTACTCAGCTGTCTCCTTCCCGAACAGCCTACCGAGAGACAGCAGCTGATCAAACAAACACATACAGTGGGGCAAAAAAAGTATTTAGTCAGCCACCAATTGTGCAAGTTCTCCCACTTAAAAAGATGAGAGAGGCCTGTAATTTTCATCATAGGTACACTTCAACTATGACAGACAGAATGAGACAAAAAAATCCAGAAAATCACATTGTAGGATTTTTTATGAATTTTTTGCAAATTATGGTGGAAAATAAGTATTTGGTCAATAACAAAAGTTAATCTCAATACTTTGTTATATACCCTTTGTTGGCAATGACAGAGGTCAAACGTTTTCTGTAAGTGTTCACAAGGTTTTCACACACTGTTGCTGGTATTTTGGCCCATTCCTCCATGCATATCTCCTCTAGAGCAGTGATGTTTTGGGGCTGTTGCTGGGCAACACGGACTTTCAACTCCCTCCAAAGATTTTCTATGGGGTTGAGATCTGGAGACTGGCTAGGCCACTCCAGGACCTTGAAACACTTCTAACGAAGCCACTCCTTCGTTGCCCGGGCGGTGTGTTTGGGATCATTGTCATGCTGAAAGACCCAGCCACGTTTCATCTTCAATGCCCTTGCTGATGGAAGGAGGTTTTCACTCAAAATCTCACGATACATGGCCCCATTCATTCTTTTCTTTACACGGATCAGTCGTCCTGGTCCCTTTGCAGAACAACAGCCCCAAAGCATGTTGTTTCCACCCCCATGCTTCACAGTAGGTATGGTGTTCTTTGGATGCAACTCAGCATTCTTTGTCCTCCAAACACGACGAGTTGAGTTTTTACCAAAAAGTTTTATTTTGGTTTCATCGGACCATATGACATTCTCCCAATCTTCTTCTGGATCATCCAAATGCTCTCTAGCAAACTTCAGACGGGCCTGGACATGTACTGGCTTGAGCAGGGGGACACGTCTGGCACTGCAGGATTTGAGTCCCTGGCGGCGTAGTGTGTTACTGATGGTAGGCTTTGTTACTTTGGTCCCAGCTCTCTGCAGGTCATTCACTAGGTCCCCCCGTGTGGTTCTGGGATTTTTGCTCATTGTTCTTGTGATCATTTTGACCCCACGGGGTAAGATCTTGCGTGGAGCCCCAGATCGAGGGAGATTATCAGTGGTCTTGTATGTCTTCCATTTCCTAATAATTGCTCCCACAGTTGATTTCTTCAAACCAAGCTGGCTACCTATTGCAGATTCAGTCTTCCCAGCCTGGTGCAGGTCTACAATTTTGTTTCTGGTGTCTTTGGTCTTGGCCATAGTGGAGTTTGGAGTGTGACTGTTTGAGGTTGTGGACAGGTGTCTTTTAATCTGATAACAAGTTCAAACAGGTGCCATTAATACAGGTAACGAGTAGAGGACAGAGGAGCCTCTTAAAGAAGAAGTTACAGGTCTGTGAGAGCCAGAAATCTTGCTTGTTTGTAGGTGACCAAATACTTATTTTCCACCATAATTTGCAAATAAATTCATAAAAAATCCTACAATGTGATTTTCTGGATTTTATTTCCTCATTTTGTCTGTCATAGTTGAAGTGTACCTATGATGAAAATTACAGGCCTCTCTCATCTTTTTAAGTGGGAGAACTTGCACAATTGGTGGCTGACTAAATACTTTTTTGCCCCACTGTATATACACACACACACCATGCCCTCAGTATATCAACCCATACTTGCATCACACAAACAAACACTTCCGTCCAATTATATTGCCCACATTATATAAAAGAGCAGTGTTGTGAGGATTGTATGATACCCACAGAGATTAATTCATGCATTCTGAAACAATACCCTGAGAAGACATACAATTCACACCCATAAACACTAATTCACTAATAATTATCTGTAAGTAAACAGATATAATTGGTACATTTAACATCCACACAGTATGCATATGGTTCCAATTTACTGTATGTGCAGCATACAGATCTACACTCACTTACTTAAACCCAAAGAAACACATGAACATCCAGTACCTGTGCAGGTAGAGGCAGTAGTCCTGTTCAGTTCCAGCCCCAGTGTTTGGTTCAGACGGGCTGTGACTGCTCCCCAGAACATCTGTCTCAATACCCTCTGTGCTCATATCGACAGGGAAGCTGAACAGGCACAGGGATGGAGTCCTCAGTCAACACCATATTATTTGGTTGAAGGTATTAGTTATTTTCTGTCATTTCCAACTCATCTGTCTTCTATAATCTATACACAGCGTAACAGCAACAAAGATAAACATCAAAGTCATCACACATCAGAGATCGTGCACTCCCTCATCTCTCCCGTCTACAGGAAGAATTACACAATCAAATCCCTAGCTGTTCTGTCCTCATTTAACACTGTGCTCATTATCACATGAAATAGAGAGGTGACAGGACCTCACCAATTCAAACAGATAGCTAATATGTAAAACCTACCTCTGTATTAGGTGATGAAAGCTGCTGTGCGGGGCCGTGTGTGTGTGTGCGCAGTTTACTGCTGGGCTGTTTTCAACGAAACAGAGAAACGCCTCTGTTTCACATCAGTGGACACTGTAGAGACACTGCATCTCTCAGCAGCTCCACAGGGCCCTGTTACTCTAGGGGCAGCGGGTTGTTGTTACGCCCACAGAGAGGTGATGGTTGCCAGGCTGCGGGGAGCACCTAATTCCCCTTGTTGGAAGAGAATACAAAAGCTCTCCTGACTCTCAATCACTCTTTCACTGTCTCACATCCTGTCAGATGGAGGGACCTCCATCTGACAGGATGTGTGTGTGTGTGTGTAAGTCTGTTCCAGTCTAATTATTAACCAAGACTGCGCGCCCAAACTCGCCCTGTTAATCCCAAACCAATCACTAGTCAAAAGGTAACAGAATAAATACATTCGTGAGAGACGACAAGAGATGGGGGTGAGAAAGTAATCTTACATTACGGGCTGAGTGAGACAGAAAGCCTGATTGGAAGAAAAACACGACAAGCAGTGAATACCATAATTAAATCAATTCAGAAACAGAACGAAAGTAAGAAACCACTAGTCAGATTTGTCACACACGTAGCATACAGACTATCACATGCAAACACTCTGCTTTGATCCACTCCATTTTCCCCATGCCAAAATTGTTGTGGCATTAAATGTAACCGTTTCAACTAAATGTTAGACCAGTAATGACATATCTCTGCCCCTCTATAAATAAATTAAAACATCTACCTAGCCCTAGGCAGTGTTGCCATAAAATGAGATTCTGGAGATAGCTGGAACAGTTTGATGGCTGAGGTCTCCTTTTCTCTCTGTGTTGACTAAGAGGTGCCATGCCCCTTCAACATAACTGATTTAAAATGGTGCTAGAAAGCCCCAGTCCACTCTGAACACCAGAGGAAATCAGTCATGCTGGGAAAAGGCAAAGGTCGCAGATCCCAGGCAGCATCTGTCACATCCCTGGAAAGTGGAAACAGAAGGCCAAATAAAGGCCAGCAATAGTCTAAACAAAAATGTGACTATATAGTCGGTAAAGAAACGTATGCCCATATAATAGTGTCTTACAATGAACTGTGTAGATGTTTGATGATCATGATGTTTGTATTACCAATAGAGAAGATTTAGGCAAATGGGGATACCTAGTTAGTCGTACAACTAAACGCATTCAACTGAAATGTGTCTTCCGCATTTAACCCAACCCCTTTGAATCAGAGAGGTGCTGGCAGATGCATTTCTCTCAATGTTATGTCCTATAATTAACAATACTTTCCTCATTAATATTAAGTCATTTTGGCTTGGCTAATCTATCAGTGGCATTTCCCTCCAAAATATAGGCTGATTGTGGGGCCTTCCGTACCCCTGCAGTAGCCCCCCGTCATGGGGGGGGGTCAGAGGACGCTGCACCATGTCATAACAGGTTAGCCACGGGCCGATGCAGCTCAAAGCAGGGACCCTGCAAGAGAACACGACATTGAAGAGGAACATACACACCATCACATACAGTATATATTCATGAACTTTCCCATTCCCTCTGGTAATGACATACAGAAACCAAGGGCATCCATGTAGGTGAACAAGGAGGATTCATTCTGGAAGGATGCAAACAATGAGAGATCTGAGGATGGAGAAAATCTAAAGAAATCTATGGGGCTCATTATTCTCACATAAAATATAATTATGTCTTGATCAATCACTCAACTAGTTCATTCTGATTTCATTCTCGATCTTCACCTGTGCTCATATTAATGGATATTCACAGGCAGTGTCTCGCCCCCTAATAACATGCCCCACCACTGCCCCACCCTGGGGAGCGTTCTCATCTCCACGTGGTGACAAAGACAGGTTGTGATGGGGGAGGGCAGGAGATCTAGGGCAGTGATCTCAAATTATAACGCCCTGGCTACCAGCATGTCTAGCATAGCATAGTGCACAGTATATCATTAGGACAAACCCATTTAAAGTGACCATCAAGACTTGATTATTACTGTTATTTAGCCAGTAGCTATAACATATTTAACAAAATGATGCAAAAGTAGGCTACATTTTTCATAATAATTGCACATAGATTGAAGGCTGCTAGGACAAAACAACTGAGAAAATTCTGACAACCTAGTAATTACACACCATAGATATTTCAGTCAAAACAGATCTCTCCTCTTATGCTGTCAGAAATAATGGCACGTAATGGTTATTTAGTCTTTTTAATCCTTCATACACGGTATATTGGTCTACATCCTGTTCTGTGCTATTTAATCATTGAAAAGAAAAAAAGTAACTTCGGTTACTCTATGTCCATTAAAAAAAACTATTTGATTTGCACCCAAATGCTGTTGTTATACGTTAGAAAAGTGAGTAATTGGACCGTGACTCTCGTCATTCTATCCTTGTTTCATATATCTATAGATGGAACATCATTTGTGAAACAGAGAGGGAGATCAATTTCAACTTGGCCTCCGTAACTTGTCCATCATACCTGTCCATCTCTCACAAGGAGCAGTGACCACCATGTGAGACCTTAGAGGACCTTCACTAAACACACCCCAGCCTTGGTTACTCTGATTAGTTTCATATATCTATAGTTATAATCCTACCTTTAAGGTTAATCTCTCACAATAACCACCATGTGAGAATCCTCTAGAGGCCATGACTATAATCAAACAATCAAACAAACAAACCCTTGTAAGGAAGACAGTGGAGGAGTATTGATTCAAGGAAAGCAATCAACTCTAAAACAACAACACCCAGCTTCAGTTTCTCTCAGACAGCCACCTCCTGCCCAGTACAGAGTCCAACACCCTGCACAAAGCCGCAGCATGCCATGGCAACACACACTGTGCCACCCCTGTGACTCACACACATTTCTTGCTGGCACACCGCTGGTTATTGTTCTGAGAAAAGCCCCTGAATGGTGACCTAAAACTGAACTATCTAATGAACGGCACCTCTGTTTTAATATCCAGCTCAATGTAACTCTGTCAACGTGCTATGGCGAGAGGATATAGTCCTTCTTGCCCATACTGTTACTCTTCTACATGGATGGACACCCATAGACTTCAATTACTAAATACAACCCCATTTTCATATTTCGCTATAACTGGACATCCTGGAAGAGAGACATGTACTTACCCCTTGATGTAGTAGGCAGAGTGGTGGCGGTGGTGTCTGAGCTTTGTCTGGTGGCGTGGGCAGGGGGCACCCAGTGCAACAGAACAGGGCCAGTGCCAGGTCAAACCACTAAGCAGCTCTGACACAGTGACACAGAAACACTACACTAAAGGGAGAGAGGGGGGGGGGAGAGTTAACGAGAGGGACAATATAGAAAAGGACAGTAGAGAACATGGAAGAGATGAGGAAAACTAAAAACTAGTATTTGTGGGAAATTGTTTCAAAGGAGACAGATATATGGATGAAAAAGGCGATGAAGGAGCGAGCTAAGCAACCAGGATCGTTAAAAGAGAGCATCAAATAGAGGGAGGAGGAGAGTGAGTAGAGGAGGCAGGACAATGCTGCCCCCCTTCACTACACCACTGTACCCCTAAGTGCCCTAGTCCTACTATCACATGCAGGCTCTCTGTGAGGCTCCACCCACACAGCTTTAATTAACTCTCAAAATGAGGGTTTCTGAGAAACAATCCCTGTCTGCATCATGATGCTATGCTGCCATATTGCCTGTCACTACAGTAGGCCTACACATACAAGTGACGGACAAACATGTACACGAATAGATTAGACCCCCTCACACACACTACATTGTATATCTGTACTAACATACATGCATAACCTCACTATCTCTCACTTCCTTTAGTCACTTTCTTTACTAACACTCATGGTCAGAAATGAATGGTCCATAATATATTGTGTCATTCTGGAGTCACTTTTATTGTAAATAAGAATAGAATATGTTTCTAAACACTTCTACATTCATGTGGATTCTACACTGAATAAAAATATAAATACAACATGTAAAGTGTTGGTCCCATGTTCCATGAGCTGAAATAAAATATCCCAGAAATGTTCCATATGCACAAGAAGCTTATTTCTCTTAAATTTTGTGCACACATTTGTTTACATCCCTGTTAGTAAACATCTCTCCTTTGCCAAGATTTTCCATCCACCTGACAGGTGTGGCATATCAACAAGCAGATTAAACAGCATGATCATTACACAGGTGCAAATCAAATCAGCACCTTGTGCTGTGGACAATAAAAGGCCACTCTAAAACATGCAGTTTTTTCACACAACATAATGCCACAGATGTCTCAAGTTTTGAGGGAGAGTGTAATTGGCATGCTCACTGCAGGAATGTCCACCAGAGCCCATTGCCAGATAATTGAATGTTCATTTCTCTATCATAAACTGACTCCATTGTTGTTTTAGAGAATTTGGCAGTACGTCCAACCGGCATCACAACCGTAGACCACGTGTAACCACGCCAGCCCAGGACCTCCACATTTGGGTTCTTCCCCCTCGGGATCGTCTGAGGGAGCTGTGGTCCTGAGGAGTATTTCTGTCTATAATAAAGCCCTTTTGTGGTGAAAACTAATTCTGATTGGCTATGCCTGGCTGCCAAGTGAGTGGGCCTATGCCCTCCCAGCTCCACCCATGGCAACTGTAACTGAGTAAAATCTTTGTAATTGTTGAATTATTATATTTTTGTTCAGTATACCATGATTACGGAGTCTTGAATGAATTGTGATGAGAGAGAAAGTTATTTGTGTGAGACAGACACACAAATATCAAACCCCCAAGACATGCTAACCTCTCACCATTACAATAACAGGGGAGGTAGGCATTTTGGGGGGGGCTATGTTATTTGCGTGTCTATGACTTTCTCCCTTATCATTATTCACGATTCATTCAGGATTATCTGTAATCATGGTAGCATCCACATTAATGTAGAAGTGTTCAGAAACATATTATATTCTTATTTACAATAAAAGTGACTCCAAAATGACACAATACATGATTTACCATTCATTTCTATTGGGCATAAAATAATCTGAAACACAACCAAAACAAACAGCAAATGCACCCAACAACTTTTTAGAGTCACATGCTTGATGTAATCATTGTGTGCTGGGAATACGGGACCCAATACTAAACTTTAGACTACTTTAATACACATAAGTAATTTTTTTCCAATAATTTGGTCCCCTAAAATGGGGGTACCATGTAGAAAAAGTTCTGTCATTTCTAAACAGTTCCCCCGATATATTAAAGCTGACAGTCTGCACTTTAACCTCATAGTCATTGTATCATTTCAAATCAGATATCATGAAGGAAGTAATACATTGTCCGTATGCTATCATACCAATTTATTCGAATCAACACAATTTATTCTAGTCAGCTGGAGCATATCGCACAGGTGGACAACAGCAACCCTCCCTCATGCAGGATTTGAATTTGGCCTGACACTTGAGTACTTCATCCTGTCAATGCCAGTCTGTTGTGTAAAACCTGATTCTGTTGGGTTTAAAAACAAATGACAAAATCATATGAATCTCAGGCATAAATGGGTTTCTGGAAGTTGGTTCTACTTAATGCCAGCCAACATGTGGATCCACCAGTTGGCTTGAACTGTCCAGCCCAGTTCCTCGCACTTTGCTATCTGCTGGTGGAAGTGGTCCCGTGCGTTGTCCTCCCCCTTGTCGTCCTGCAGTGCGTCCCGGAGGTAGCGCATGTCCTCTGCAGCACTGAGCTCAGGGATCCCCGTCAAGAGCATGAGGGAGAAGAGGGTCACCAGCAGGCGAGAGTGGGAGCGCAGGGACAGGTAGGCCTGGGTACATGTGTCCTGCAAGTGGGGAGAGAATAACCACTCGTTTGACACAACCACACAAACATACACTAACTCAGAAGACAAGGTTAGACAAAAATAATAAATAACTCCAACAGTTATTTAATCTTCACATTTAAAAGAAAGTGAGGAGCTTCAGATAGGCCGCTTACCCTGAACTTCTGGAAGTAGAGACTGGGTTGACCTTTGATCCTGCCCATGACGTAGAGGAAGTCAGGAGTGAGGACAAAGGGGACCCTCTCCCTGCTAACCCCCAGGAACCGTTTGGTGTTCCCCAGGATATGGCCAAAGTCAATGTGAAACAGATTCCCTTTGGAGCAGAAAAACATGCTTTACATTGATAACACTCCACTCACCATATCAAGAGGACAGTGAATCAATCAACAAAATGTATTTTATAAAGCGCTTTTTACATCAGTCGTTGTCACAAAGTGCTTTACAGATACCCAGCCTAAAACCCCAAACAGCAAGCAATGCAGATTCAGAAGGGACAGGACATGAAAAAAAGACAGGATGTGAAAAAGGACAGGCTGTTTCATTGAGACTGATGACCTTGCCTTGATTTTTTTTTTTACATTGCAGGTACTGCATGTTAAACGTTTTATAAAAAACAGTTGCCACTGGCAACTAAATGTACATGCTTCAATCTGCTTAGAATACATACAAATGCTCATCTTTATTTTGGTGTTTGAATACTGAGCACAAAATAGATTTTGTCAAACAAAAAACAGATAATGCAGAAAAGGTGAACCTGACATGAGTGAAAAGGTCACCAAAGACGTTAATCTACTGCTGTGTTACTCAACCATGTTCCCTTAAGGCCCACTGTGAATGTTTGAACAGCTTGGCAAAATTAACTGCAGTTAGTACATCTAATTGGTGCACTAATTAGTCACACAACACACAAATGGTTGATGACAAAACAACAACAAATGTACATATTTTGAACCATTATAATTATGTATATTGGTAAATTTTTTCAAATTTATGTTAAGGATTCTTGTTAATGGAAGTTATTTGTCAAAATGAAAACATGCATAGTGCAATTCATTGGATTCAATTAGGTTGTCAGTATCGGACTAGGCTCTAGGGCTGCTAAAACTAATTAAAAACATGTAAGAGCATGTATTAAATTACGTTTATTTTTGCCTCTCGGCCTCTTTTGTATTCCTTTTCATGGTTTGAGTGCGAGTACCTAGAATGCATTCATCACATTTTGGGGGGACACTCTTTTATGCTGTGTCTTCCATTCTTCTTTTCTGTTAGTGAAAGGTAAAATACTATTCTCATTCTTACCTTGGTCTGTAATCATGATGTTGTCATTGTGGCGGTCCCCTATCCCCATCACATACGTGGCCACGCAGTATCCAGCACAAGAGTTAACAAACCTCTCCATAGCCTGATAGTGCTGAGATTAGGTAGGAGAAGGTCAGGGAATTGTAAAAGCATGAGCATAAAATGTCACAATGTCACTGGGCAAAAGCGAAATGACTTCTGTACAGTCTCTCATAAACTACTGTATCATGTCTAAGATTGAAAAGGGATTCGTGGAGATAGGAGGTATAGCTATTGATCCATATTGAAATTAGGGAAGAAATTGTGATATTTATGTGTTATTTACAATCTCTTGGAGTGGACACTTCCCCCTGAGCCACTCAAACAGGGCATCGTTCTTGAAGGCTCCTGTTGTGCCTCCTTGGATCCTCTGCAGGGCAGCAATGGTGACGGCATCTCTCACAATCTCTATCATGCCTGAAAACAGATAAGTAAGTGGTTATCAATGATTGTGACACAGTGCATTTTCAATTAGAGACTGAATATTGAACTATTGTTAATGACCTATATTGTATCCTGTAGAGATGCAACCATAGGGCACAAGATTCAGATCCAGTGATTTCTCCTGCCATATAGAATCCATCACCACCAGTGTCTGGAAACATCATACAAATTGATCAATCAAATATAATCAAACATTACCTAACAATGAAATAAAAATATGTTTTAAGTTATATAATCACTTTTTAAATGTCGTATTTTCCACCAATCATTGAGCTAGTCTTTACTCACCTGAATCACCAGCATGTCCTGTCGGAGGTCATCCCCCTGTTTGAAGATGATGCCTACAGGGGGACCAGAGGGGCATGGAGAGTCCATGGAGGAAAACTCCAGCCACAGAGGCTTCTTCTTGGAGGCCATAACCTTGCACCTGTCCAGCTAGAGTTGTGGGGATTGGAGGATTGGGAATGGGATTGGCCAGAGGGAAGTGACTGTTAACATATTATAATATGAAATGACAACCAACAACACTATTTATTAAAGGTCATGAACAGTCAAAATCATGTTTTTCATGAACCAACATTGGAGAAGGCCAACACCAGAGAAGGCCAACACCAGAGAAGGCCAACATCGGAGAAGGCCAACACCAGAGAAGGCCAACATCAGAGAAGGCCAACATCGGAGAAGGCCAACATCGGAGGTGTGTTTGCAGAGGGGCGTGGTTTACATAGCTAGTTAGCTACTCTACTGGTGCCAAAATTTGACTGTAGGGTGTCAGCAAATATAATTAAAATGTTACACTTCATCTATGGCAAAGATACTTATGTTTCCCTTTTGATTTGTGTCTAGTGTTTGCTAGTTACTGGCTATCTAGGTCTTAAGCCAGCATGGAACAAAATAGGAGGGAAGGATGGTTCAAAATTTAACGCAGTTGTCATGTCAACATATCCATCACTGCTGCTGTAAACCGCATAATAAATTGTCAAATTGGAGATATACATTTTTTTACACAATTGATGCAATTTCAATGTTGTTTGAGTTGCTTTGTTAATAACCAAATTTGAATGACAATTTTACTGCAACATTGCTCACTACACTATATCCAAGTTTCTTGACATAGGCGTTTCAAAGAGCTGTCAGTCAATGCGAGCTCATGAATATAAGCTCCACACCCACTCAACCTGTCTTTTCAAACTTCCTGGTAGTGAGTCATGAGAGAAAAAGTACTTCAAAAGGATATTTTACATGGGAATCAGTATCACTGTTTGGGACCTTGAAGATAAATCAAGTTCAATTTCACCTGAGAACTCATTGAAGTTAGAGTGTAAAATACATGGGGGGTTAGAATCACAGTAAGTTGTTTTTGTGACCCTGACAGCAACAACACATTCTGGCTAAAATGTCCCTTCCTGCCATACAGACACTGAATTAACCTTACCAGGATTCTGCCTGCTCTGATGCGTGGGTCAAAGGGCACTTGGAAGTCTGATGGGAGATTACATGTCCTCAGGAGCTCCTGAAGTTTCTGGGCAGCTGGGGAACAAACAATCTGTTACCAGCTTTATATGATTCGATCAAATTTGATTTTATAACACTCCAAAGGCAAGTGTATGACCATTCCAATGTTCACAGCAATATATTTCTTCCACTCTGACCCAATGGAATTTGTTCTATTTATATTCTATGACATGTTCTATGTTCTACATCCCAGTGGAGCCAGGCCAGAACCCCACCTGTGGATGGGAGGTCCGTCTTGTCAGGGTAGAGTCTCTTGACCACACTGGCCACCTCATGTAGTGCCTCCACAGCCTGCACCTGGCTGATGAAACTGCTCAGCATGGCCTGGCCACAGCCCAGCAGGTAGGCCTCTAGCACCACAGCCATACGCTGACGGAAGAACGGGCAGCCCTCCACCTCACTGCGCAGGTACCAGAAGAAGAAGTGGCCAATCCTCTTGCTCTGTACGCCAGAGGAAAGTCAATTGAAGTATATCTTACTATAGCTAATGTATGTTATTTATGCATTACCAGCATAGCAGGGTACAGGTTCACTCCCGTGACCCCAATAAATCACAGTCAATTACTTCCTTGGAAACTAAAACATAGAAGTTCACACACAGGTCACATACTCTGAGAGCTCTTTGGATGAGGAATCTAGCCAGGAAGCTGTCATGGTAAGGCTCCACTTTGAGAGTCTATGAAAAGAGAGAAATAATAACACAATACTGTAAACAAACATCCCAGTGTGCACAGTGAAAACTATGTCCATGTTTGCTGAGCAACATGAATGAGTGACTTCTTGGTAACAATTGTTACTCCTTTGTATTCTACCAAACAAAATGTTATGTTACGTGCACCAAATACAATGGATGTAGACTTAACAGAGAAATGTTTGCTTACAATACAATTGTCCAGTTCTAAGAAATACCAGGTAATAACCAGGCTGTAAAATAACATGCTACCCATAGATATCCTATAATTAAAGACTTATTTCAAATAGTTGTTTTCAATGTACAGAAGGACAAATCAATCATTTGATTCCATCTATTACATATTTGTCCCCTATTCAACGTACCTGCACCAGCTGCAGCAGATACTTCAGCATCTCATCATTAGACAAGCTCTCCAGTCTCTGGACAGCCAGCTTCCTGACCCTCTCATCAGCAAAGTCCACACTGAGCAGCTCCAGGGCCACGGAGACATCCAGGTCTGGGGGTTCCCAGTGACTCAGCAGCCAGTGGACATCCTGCACAGAGCTGGGTCTTAGCCAGTTTACGCTGCGCAGGAACTGGGGGAGGTTGGAGGCATACTGGACACTCTCCTCCCTGAACCTCCTCAGACGGGCCCTGTCTGTGGTCACTGGGGACGAGGAGGATCTGGCAAACGTGTCGCTCGCGATGGGAGACAGGCTTTTATCAGATAAGCTGGAGTTGGGTGAGGATGAGGGGAAAGACTGACCAAGAGGGGAGCAGGATCCAGGGGAGGTTGTGCTGTGAGGGAGAACCACAGGGAAACTGTAGCGGTCCAGGAGGAAGGTGATAGCCATGGATTCTGCCACGTCTGGGTTGGTGGCAGAGGAAAGCTTATCCGCCTTATAGGTAAAAGCCTCTTCCTCCAGCTCGGGATAGGCCCACATGTGAAGGGTGTGTGGCCCTTGGCTGAGGACGGACCTGTGGTCTATCAGAAGGAGATTCACAAAGTACAGCAGCTTTCCCTTCCCTCTCTGGTAGTCTGGAGCTTTAAGACCAGAGGCTGGGGACTTGAATTCCTTTGTTGCGGCGCTATCATGGGTGCAAGCATTGATGGTCAGGCCCAGCTTAGCTCCACGGGGAAGATCCCTGAGGAGGATATCAAACTCCAACCACTCGTTCCACAGAACTTCATCAGCAAAGGCCTTGGGTGTGGAACAAACAGAGGTTACCACCTTGCTCCCGTAGAGGATAGAGGCCTCCACGTGGATGAACTGAGGAGGCTTGCCAGGGGGTTGGGGTATGTCGAAGCCCAGGAGCTTCACTCTGAACTTGCGGTTGCAGTCCCAGAGTGAAATCATGAGGATATCGTCCACATCCTTTCCCTCCAGGGCCAGCTCCTCATGGGAGCTGGAAAGCCCAGTGAAGCTGTCCACAAGGGGCCAGTCTTCGGCCCTCACAGTGTCCTCATCAAGCTGCGCCATGGGGACCACAGACAGATGAAGCGCCTGCATGGACTTCAGACACTGCCGTACCCACAGGGAGTCAGAGAAAGGGAAGTCTCCAGAGAGGAACTCCTCCCTGCCACAGACCTTGAGAACCATGTCACCAGACTCACATTCCAGAGCATGGTCTACCATGATTTCTCGGAAGACCTTTATGAGACCTTCAGGTGTTATATTAAAATCCACCTTTACACTGAAGCACACGCCATTGTGATGCATGGTGACTGATATCTTTCGGCTGAGCTGTTCCTCCTGGACTTTTGGGAAGGGGGCTGAGGTGGTCCATGGCTCTGTTGCATAGGCCCTGGCATCCCGCCTTCTTAGCTCTTCCTGGCGTGGAGAAGCCAGCTTCCTGCGTGTGAAGCTGAGCTCACCGAGCCTATTTGCTGCTACTGTATCCAGGTCATGGCCAATCAGGTTGACCAGGGTACGGTGGTGGCTCTGCCTCTCCTCTGTGTCATCTGGCTGAGGCGACACCACTATGCAAGCTACCTGCCGTCCCCGGGAGTCACGTGACCATGGTACATCCAGAGTCCGGAGAACCTGGCAGTCGTCAAAGATCTCATACCAGTCCTCTCCCTTGGGGTAAAGCAGTATGAACTTTTCAGGGTCCAACAGGCTTAATGGATCGGGATGGCAGTTCAGCTCTTGAGTTTGCATGCAGATACGAAGACGTAGCTGATGTACACTGCATTGTGCTGGTAGCCTCGCCACTACCTGGACTTTCTCTTGCCTCTCCCCAGCCTGGAGGCCCTTACCTGGGCGTAACTCACAGATGAACTCCAGGCTGTTCTCAGAGCAGCTGGCTCCAGACGTATCTGTTGCAAAATCTGCATATTCCCTGATGCCTTGACCAGAGTTCGATTCAGTCGCCATTCAATCTCCTAGTCTAACAAGAAAAACAATGATCTAGAATTAAAAGCTTTTCTCGTTTTGATACTGTGCATTAACTGCACGCTCACAGACACACAATGGCCTACACATAATTCCCACCTTTCAATGAGACAGTTAATCTGAAATTGTAGATTAGAATGACATTTTACTTGATGATAGAAAGCTTTACTTTCAGATGAACTATAAAAAATCTCACCTGAACAGATTTGTCCTTCCTAGTTCCTTTACCACAGCAACAATGAATGACTGACTCTGTGTGTACGTAGTTAAATAAAAATGTCCCCTTCTGTAATTCTTGGATACTTCCTCATTCCTTTTGAGTTGCTACCCATAAGTCAAGTCAAAGAGAAATAAATCCTTGTAATGGCCTGATAAGGAGTTCCTCTACTGTGGTGTGATAAGAGTTTACTGTAAACTGATAGGTAACCTAACAGAGGAAGCATTACCAGTAAGGTCCCTGTGGATTGAAACATGCACGCATGAAAGTACAGAGACAATAACAAAGCATTTGTACATTTGTGTAAACCTGTTTAGCTTGTTGTTACTCATAGCTCAAATGCTTTCCATCCTGCATGCAAAATATTTTTTAGTTAGTGTATTTTCATACTTGGTCCCTTTCAGCCAATTTGTGTGAACTCAGCGCAGTTCTCTTAATTTTTTGTGCAGTGTGACCACTCCAAAGGAACTCTGACTAATCAAAAGAGCCCCCGAAGTGAGACCACCAGTTTGGTTCCGAGTTCGGTTCGCTTGAATTCCTCGGTTCGGTTCCCTTTTTTAGGGCAATGTGAACACAAAGCTCATCAGATTCACTTGTCATTGTTCCCGTACCCAGAGTGTGAATTACGGGAGAGTTAGGTTCCTGAATATAGACATGAGCTCCTCTAAAGGCAACAAAAGTCAAACTTTGTGGAGGTCTCTTTGAGTTGCACCCCACCCATTCTTCTTCCCTCAGAACAGCCTCAATACATCAGGGCATGGACTCTACAAGGTGACTAAAGCATTCTACAGGGATGCTGGCCCATGTTGACTCCAATGTTGACTCCAATGCAGTTTGGGTGGTGGACCACTCTTGATACACATGGGAAACTGTTGAGCATGAGAAACCCAGCAGCGTTGCAGTTCTTGACACAAACCGGTGCGCCTGACACCTACTACCATACCATTGCACCATTCTCCCTCTGAATGGCACACATACACAATCCATGTCTCAATTGTCTCAAGGCTTAAAAATCCTTCTTTAATCTGTCTCCTCCCCTTCATCTACAATGATTGAAGTGGATTTAGCAAGTGACATCAATAAGAGATAATAGCTTTCACCTGGTTAGACTATGTAATGGAAAGAGCAGGTGTTCTTAATGTTTTGTATACTCAATGTAATTCGTACTTTGCCTGCACCACACTAGACTACTGCAACACCTTTCCCCTTGCCATAACCCCTCACATTGGTGCCACAAAAGAGAGAAAATGATGATGTGCTCTTTTTGGCTGTTGATTGGTGATTGTCAAGGATGAGCAGATATTCCAAAATATATGCGGGGCTTTAGTTCAAGATTACTTGTTTGCAATGTGTGATCTATAGGCTACGAGAGCTTCATACGCTGTTTATTGATTGTGGGGTTTGAATAGTGTGAGAAGACAACAGCATATTTGGTGAGAATCACAACAAAGGGTGCAACGTCAACTCTTGCTCTTCAAGGGGCAGTAGCCTACATTGGGAGTACAATTTTCAATAACAGCCTTATTTAATATGCAGTTATGATTCTTCTATTTGTTCTGAGATTGATTATTTTAAAGAGGACTACAGTACATGTGAAAACACCCTCTGTGAGCAGCGACCACACTATCACCTGATCGTACAAGGGAATGAATGAAAAGGAAAACAGACACAGTGAGAATGCCTTACAAATGGTTACATTGTAGCTAACAATTGCAGCTGTCAATGTACATTTAGATTTCTAATGTATTCATCTTATCTTTTTTACATGTTGTCATAGTGCTCCTGATGTAATCACTTCAACTTCTAACATATCCTGATAATAGTGGTTGAGAATCCACTATTAACTTACTTTATGGCTTCAGGAGATGAATTAGAGTACCATGGTAACAACACAATACAGCCCCTGGCTTATACACTGTATAGGCAGATGAGGCAGATCTGAAATGACCTGGGGTCTGTTCTTGTCTTGGCTCTCATTTCTCACATTGTTCTCAAATGACTATAGCATTAAATTAAGGCAAGTCTTAAGTTCATCGTCAAATGTTAGCCGAGTCTTGTTTGGCCAGCTTTATGTGAGCCAGTTTGAGACTACAGAGGCTGGTAATAAAAACTCTTAAAGATCGGACCCTTTAAAAAAAAAAAATTACGCCTAAAATGACATACCCAAATCTAACTGCCTGTAGCTCAGGACCTGAAGCAAGGAAATGCATATTTTTGATATCATTTGAAATGAAACACTTGAAGTTTGTGGAAATCTGAAATTATGTAGGAAAATATAACACATTAGATCTGGTAAAAGATAAAACAAACAAAAAAACAGTTTCTTCCATCATCTTTGAAATGCAAGAGAAAGGACATACAATAAGATAGGATTCAATGTGTATTTTAGATGTTGTCCACAAGATGGCAGCAGTGTTTGTGCAAAGTTTCAGACTGAACCAGTGAAGTATCAAATCTGCCAGGAGTATGTCCAAATTTGCCGAATTGGTAAATTTATACATTTTCAAGTGCATAACTATAGAGAACATACAAAAATGCTATGGTAATAAAAAATGTAAGTTTACACACTCCCAGGAATGTCATTCATGATGTATCATTAGCTTCCCTACAGAAAATACACATCTAGATGGCCGGGCGGGGTGGGTGTGGAGCCAGAGACAGCAGTGGGGTTAAACTGTAGAACCCAGTTCCTACATCTGAATATAAAAATGTATTTTATCTCTGGGACCCTCAGGATGACAAATCAGAGCAAGATTACTGAATATAAGTACATGATTTACCTTCAGAGGTGAATGTATCAAACCAGTTGCCGTGATAAAAGTGTTTTGTTGTTGTGAACTATCCTCAAACAATAGCCTGGTATTTTATTTCTGTAATAACTACTGTAAAATGGACACTGCAGTTAGATTAACAACAATTTAAGCTTTCTGCCCAATTAAGACATGTCTATGTCCCAGAAAGTTGGCTGTTGTATACAACATTTTCTAGTCACATTATCGCATATTGAGCAACAACCATCCCAGCATTAAAACCTCCTTCAGAGGTTTTAATACCCATTTAGCCAGTACACTTTTAGCTAACTCCTAACCTTAACCCCTAGAGCTAGCTAACTTTAGCATTAGCCACCTAGCCACATAGCTAACTTTAGCCACAACTAATTGGAATTCGTAGCATATTGTACCTTTTTTAAAATCCGTAATGTATTGTATGAATTACAATTTCGTAACATATTGAACAAATTGCAATTCGTAACAAGTCATACGAATTGTTATTTGTAACAAATCATACGAATTGTTATTCGTAATAAATCATACAAAATGGATGATGGACATACCCAAATGAATAAATACCATACAAAACGTAACATATTATACTAAATGGAGTGTCTTGGATTTATGTACATAATAACACGAAATGCCCCGAGACCATGGTGTTTTGGGAATCGCACAATATACACAAAAAATACAGATTTCCATTTTGATGAACAATAAAGCTATATTGTAATGCCTGCCATCAGCTCACTCATTTTCATAACATACAGTCAGGTCCAAAATGATTGGAAACCTTGATAAAGTTGAGCCAAAAGTACTGAGCTATATTGTCTGCAAAAATGTTTTAAATTATATTTATACTAATACAATTATTGCTCAGAGAAAGAGATTAAACTTATTTGGGATCGGTGTGCCTGCCAAGGGACAGTTGAGCTAACGTAGGCTAATGTGATTAGCATGAGGTTGTAAGTAACAAGAAGAAATCCCAGGATATAGACATATCTGATATGGGCAGAAAGCTTAAATTCTTGATAATCTAACTGCACTGCCCAATTTACAGTAGCTATTACAGTGAAAGAATACCATGCTATTGTTAGAGGAGAGTGCACAATTTTGAACATGAAAAGTTATTCATAAACAAATTAGGAACATTTGGGCAGTCTTGATACAACATTTTGAACAGAAATACAATAGTTCATTGGATCAGTCTAAAACTTTTCACATACATTGATGGCATCTAGTGGCCAAATTCTAAATTGCACCTGGGCTGGAATAATACATTATGGCCTTTCTCTTGCATTTCAAAGATGAGGGTACAAAAAAATACAAAAGAACGGTTGGTTGTTTCTTTGTATCATCTTTTAGCAGATCTATTGTGTTATATTCTACAACATTCCTTTCACATTTACATAAACTTCAAAGTGTTTCCTTTCAAATGGTGCCAAGAATATGCATAACCTTGCTTCAGAGCCTGAGCTACAGGCAGTTAGATTTGGGTATGACATTTTAGGCGAAAATTTTAAAAAAGGGGCGAATCCCATTAAGTAAAAAAATAAATCTCAAAAAGATAGGCGTCAAAATTATTGGCACCCCTAAAGATTATTATAAATAAAAACAAATGAAATAAATCTGCATTAACATTCTACTTTTTAAAATGAATCCCAGTTTAAGGAACTGTATTGTGGGGTATAAAAATGAGGTAAAACACATGTAAAATCCCTTTTACATGTGGCAAAGAACTTACAAACTAAAAGAGACAAATGGGTGTTGACCTTCATAAATCAGGCAATGGGTACAAAAAAAAAATATATACCACTTACCACTATTAAGGGAAGAATTACTGGAACAGTGGTAAACTTGCCTGGTATTGGATGCATGAGGGTTCGGGAGGCAAAGAAAAATCTAAGGGCCAAAGTTGGAGAATTATAGAACTTGGTCTCATCTTCGGGTTACTAAGTCTCCAAATCTACAGTTAGACACCACCTCCATGCCAATAAGCTCTTTGGAAGTGTTGCCAGAAAAAATAACTTTATTGTGAGAAACTAAGAAATGGAAATGCCTAGGGGTAGCTACACAGCATTGGTGCTTGAATTGGAACCACTACTATGGTCAGATGACATGAAAATAGAGCTTTTGGCCCTAAGCACACATCAAAATTCACAAAGAAATGGTTCATTGATCACAAAATCAACATCAACAGTCTCCGGACCTGAACCCCATTGAAAACCTGTGGTTTGAATTGAAGGGGACAGTCCATATCAGCAGACAAAGGATATCAAGGACCTGGAAAGGTTCTGAAAGGAGGAATGGTCTAAGTATTCCAATGTATTCTTCAATCTCATGAAACATTTTAGAAAAAGGCTCAGTGCCATTAATCTCGCAAGGTGAGGGTGCCAGAGTATTGTAAACAGTTGTGTAAGTATAAAATAATAGAATAAAAATATATATAATTTGGAGCATGCAATATAGCTCAGTATTTGTATTATTTATTTTATTACGTTTTTTTTGCTCATCTTTATCAGTGTTGCCAATCATTTTGCACCTAACTGCAGTTAATTTACAACGCTACATTATAGAAATCTACTAAGAAGATCATGTTGATAGACATTTCAATTATACTTGTGCTTTATTGTTGTTATTCGTATAACATCATTGTCGGTGTCGGTTTCTTTATTTTTTAGGTTAGGTTTCGGGGAAGGGTTAGCTAACATGCTAATTAGCTAAAATAATAAAGTTGTCCATAATGAGTGTCCATAATGAGAGTCAAACATGCAACCTTTGGGTTGATAGATGTTCGATTGATTGATTATATGCCCACCCATTTACCCAGGTGGCTAGACATTTGTTATACGCCCACCCATCCACCCAGCACGACCAACCACCCGACTTTCGTTTTTTTGCCATAAGTAATCTTCTGGCTTATGTAACCATACCAAACGTAATTTATGTTTACTGTGGATGTATGATTACTGTGTTATATCTAGTCTATGAGACTAGGCTGAACACACATACGACACGCACACACACTCAGATTTTGATGAAAGCAGGGTCTTCCCACCAGTTTAGTGACTTTTGAGAAGTATAGCTTGGTAAAACATGGCTCACTCCCACCATATTTTTTTCCCTTCCGCTATGACATTCAAACTGCACTTCTCTAGACCCGAGGTTATCACATCCCTCCAGTTGATCCAGCTGGAATGACTGTTTTAGCATTTGGACATAGTTGTTGGTGGAGCAGTGTCCATGTTTATGCGATAACGGGCATGTAACACTAGGGGGTCCAAGAGAGGTTCAATGGCTCTGCAGAAGAAGAGAGGACATTTGTAAAATAGCAGCAGGTCAAATTATTCCTAAATTCTACCAGGCAACAGGGTAGTGATTGCAATGAGAACCACTACAACCCATTTGTAAATAGACAATGATCAATTATCATGCAATATCCACTGACACTCTCATCTGCATGAAAATAATAAAATAACTATTTTTTTTAACAAGGCAAGTCAGTTAAGAACACATTCTTATTTACAATGACGGCCAAGGAACAGTGAGTTAACTGCCTTGTTCAGGGGAAGAACGACAGATCTTCACTTTTTTAGCTTGGGTATTCGATCTAGCAACCTTTCAGTTTTTGGCCCAAAGCTCTAACCACGAGCATACCTGTGGCCCCACAATACATCTTGGAAATTAGGGTTCAAATCAGGGTTCTGGCCCCCAGCGGGACAAATCCGGCCCAGCAGAAATATTATTTGGCCCCCCAAATGAATTATTTTCTTCATACAAAAAAAAACATTTAAAAATATATCGGAACCGAGATGCAAAAACTCCCAAATGCGATTTCCCAATACGGAAATTACACTACCTAAATAATGCAAAAGTTACATTTTAACTTAACCCTTATGCTTCGCTGAAAACAATTTTACGTCCATTGTGGTATGGGTCAGATTGACTCGCACAGTTTAAAACACACTCAAGACAGTAAAGGAGGAAGTAAAAACATCCAAAACTTTATTTAGAAATACAAGAACATTTTATTTAAAAAACTCTATATTTAAGAACTATTTGTTAAACATATTTCCTTTCTCACAAACAAGCCTTTTCTGTTTGGCGCTCTTTGAGTGTGTGTCAGAGATCTGCTGCGCTTGCACAGAGAAGAAGAAGCTTGGGAAAGCTCCTTTTCACAAACAATTATAAAAGTGCAACCAGAACCAGTCAAAAAAAATACATCAGAGACACTTGTTAATTTTGGACCTGTGCAAATACCTAGACACATGAAAGCCTCCGGGTCAAAATGACCCACAACATATTTGTATACAAAAACTACACACACATTCCACAACACATCAGTGTCCACATTTTGAAGTTAGGTTCATGACCCTAAATGAGGAAAAGTAATTTCGTTGAATGGAGAAAAAAACAAGTCAAAGGTGGAAATGCGTCAAATTGAACCGCAACATAAGAGTTAATTCACGAAGAGAGAGAATGCAGGAGACTATTAAAGCATGCAATGGAGCATATTGTGGTGCTGTAACGTACACCTGCAACCGCAGAGCAATCCATAGGAGGTGAACAGAGCCTGGTGTGGAAAATATAGCTAACTTGCTATGCAAGTGTTGACCTTGACCTTTATAAAATAACTTAACAGGCTGAGGTAGGCTATGAGGCGCAACAGCATCTTTCACAATACATTTTTTTTAAATTACTAATATAAGTGGGATTTTTTTTATTAGGCTTATTTACAATTGCAACTGGCCAGAAACACAGCATCCTACATAAAACAATCAATTAAAGAAAAAACACAGATGTCTGTATCAAGGCACAAGAGGAGACCCAGATGCACACACAGGAGGCAGATGGTAGGAGTCTTAGAATGTTTATTTATCCAAAGGGGTAGGCAAGAGAAAAGTCAAGGACAGGAAAAAGGTCAAAACCAGATCAGAATCCAATAGGTACCGAAGGGCAGGCAGGATGATCAGGCAGGCAGGCAGGAAAGTAGTCCAGAGTCAGGTGGGGGTCAGAACCGGGAGAACTATAAAAAGAGAATAGCAAAAGCGTACGTGAAAACCACACTTGTTTACTTGACTAACATACAAGACGAACTGACACAGAAAGCCAGGGAACACCGGGTTAAATACACTGGGGAAAATAAGTGACACCTGGAAGAGGTGGAGACAATCACAGGAACAGGTGAAACAGATCAGGGCGTGACATCTGTATCGGGATAGCTTGTTCTTGTAACGACAGAACAAATAGAAAATACTGTCAATTTGAGGCCTAAATATCTCTGGATAAGCATTCATAATGTTAGTATTTACTAATTACAGTCATATAGGCCACTAAGTTAGTTACATTTCCCCTTGGACACGATCTTGTGGATGTCGCGTGAGATGGATGTGATTTTGATACATAGGCAGTCCTCAATTGATTTATGAGAAAGCAAGTTCCTGTCGTTAATCTATACTGCGTTCAAATAGGAAAATTAGGACTCGCAGGCGTAAATCGATCCAAACATTGTTAGCAAATAAAATGCACGTCTCTTTTGTGCTGTATTCCTCTGAGCATACCACCCAAAACGCTAACAAAGACACTGCACTCTTGAGTGCACCCCTGAGATGGCTTAATGTCTGGAATTCAATTAGCTCATTTTGAATTGCGGCCTCATTCAGCGAGGGTATCGTTTTCTTAGCACGGGAGGATAATTATCCACCTGGGCAGACTTTGAGAGCATCACGTACAAACGCAATTATATCCTTGGGCATGCTGTTGTCATCACAACCTCCACTCATCACTGTAAAACGCTCCCTGAAACACTTATGCGAGCAGGCCTTTCTAATCAACCTGGCCGGGGTATCCTGGAAGGATATTGATCTCATCCCGTCAGTAGAGGATGCCTGGATATTTTTTTAAATGCCTTCCTAACCATCTTAAATAAACATAACCCATTCAAGAAATTTAGAACCAGGAACAGATATAGCCCTTGGTTCTCCCCAGACCTGACTGCCCTTAACCAACACAAAAACATCCTATGGCGTTCTGCATTAGCATCGAACAGCCCCCGTGATATGCAGCTGTTCAGGGAAGCTAGAAACCATTATACACAGGCAGTTAGAAAAGCCAAGGCTAGCTTTTTCAAGCAGAAATTTGCTTCCTGCAACACTAACTCAAAAAAGTTCTGGGACACTGTAAAGTCCATGGAGAATAAGAACACCTCCTCCCAGCTGCCCACTGCACTGAAGATAGGAAACACTGTCACCACTGATAAATTCACCATAATTGAGAATTTCAATAAGCATTTTTCTACGGCTGGCCATGCTTTCCACCTGGCTACTCCTACCCCGGTCAACAGCACTTGCACCCCCAACAGCAACTCGCCCAAGCCTTCCCCATTTCTCCTTCTCCCAAATCCATTCAGCTGATGTTCTGAAAGAGCTGCAAAATCTGGACCCCTACAAATCAGCCGGGCTAGACAATCTGGACCCTTTCTTTCTAAAATTATCTGCCAAAATTGTTGCCACCCCTATTACTAGCCTGTTCAACCTCTCTTTCGTGTCGTCTGAGATTCCCAAAGATTGGAAAGCAGCTGCGGTCATCCCCCTCTTCAAAGGGGGGGACACTCTTGACCCAAACTGCTACAGACCTATATCTATCCTACCGTGCCTTTCTAAGGTCTTGAAAGCCAAGTCAACAAACAGATTACCGACCATTTCAAATCTCACCATACCTTCTCTGCTATGCAATCTGGTTTCAGAGCTGGTCATGGGTGCACCTCAGCCACGCTCAAGGTCCTAAACGATATCTTAACCGCCATCGATAAGAAACATTACTGTGCAGCCGTATTCATTGATCTGGCCAAGGCTTTCGACTCTGTCAATCACCACATCCTCATCGGCAGACTTGACAGCCTTGGTTTCTCAAATGATTGCCTCGCCTGGTTCACCAACTACTTCTCTGATAGAGTTCAGTGTGTCAAATCGGAGGGTCTGCTGTTCGGACCTCTGGCAGTCTCTATGGGGGTGCCACAGGGTTCAATTCTTGGACCGACTCTCTTCTCTGTATACATCAATGAGGTCGCTCTTGCTGCTGGTGAGTCTCTGATCCACCTCTACGCAGACGACACCATTCTGTATACTTCCGGCCCTTCTTTGGACACTGTGTTAACAACCCTCCAGGCAAGCTTCAATGCCATACAACTCTCCTTCCGTGGCCTCCAATTGCTCTTAAATACAAGTAAAACTAAATGCATGCTCTTCAACCGATCGCTACCTGCACCTACCCACCTGTCCAACATCACTACTCTGGACGGCTCTGACTTAGAATACGTGGACAACTACAAATACTTAGGTGTCTGGTTAGACTGTAACCTCTCCTTCCAGACCCATATCAAACATCTCCAATCCAAAGTTAAATCTAGAATTGGCTTCCTATTTCGCAACAAAGCATCCTTCACTCATGCTGCCAAACATACCCTTGTAAAACTGACCATCCTACCAATCCTCGACTTTGGCGATGTCATTTACAAAATAGCCTCCAATGCCCTACTCAACAAATTGGATGCAGTCTATCACAGTGCAATCCGTTTTGTCACCAAAGCCCCATATACTACCCACCATTGCGACCTGTACGCTCTCGTTGGCTGGCCCTCGCTTCATACTCGTCGCCAAACCCACTGGCTCCATGTCATCTACAAGACCCTGCTAGGTAAAGTCCCCCTTATCTCAGCTCGCTGGTCACCATAGCATCTCCCACCTGTAGCACACGCTCCAGCAGGTATATCTCTCTAGTCACCCCCAAAACCAATTCTTTCTTTGGCCGCCTCTCCTTCCAGTTCTCTGCTGCCAATGACTGGAACGAACTACAAAAATCTCTGAAACTGGAAACACTTATCTCCCTCACTAGCTTTAAGCACCAACTGTCAGAGCAGCTCACAGATTACTGCACCTGTACATAGCCCACCTATAATTTAGCCCAAACAACTACCTCTTTCCCAACTGTATTTAATTTTATTTATTCATTTATTTTGCTCCTTTGCACCCCATTATTTTTATTTCTACTTTGCACATTATTCCATTGCAAAACTACCATTCCAGTGTTTTACTTGCTATATTGTATTTACTTTGCCACCATGGCCTTTTTTGCCTTTACCTCCCTTCTCACCTCATTTGCTCACATTGTATATAGACTTGTTTATACTGTATTATTGACTGTATGTTTGTTTTACTCCACGTGTAACTCTGTGTCGTTGTATCTGTCGAACTGCTTTGCTTTATCTTGGCCAGGTCGCAATTGTAAATGAGAACTTGTTCTCAACTTGCCTACCTGGTTAAATAAAGGTAAAATTAAAATAAATAAATAAATAAATAAAATAAAATCTGGTGGAGAAGTTGTCTGGACCCTCTGCCTGGCGTTCTTCATTGTGCTTAAGTGCAATAGCCTAACAAATGAAAATCAAACACCTCAAGCTTCCTAGTAAAGGCCTCAAGCTTTTCCCTCTTCCTTAAAACTGCAGATTTAACCCGTTTAAGTGACAGAAATGGTCAGCCAAAAAAGCCACGTGTGTAGCTTGCAGTTACGCTTCTGTCTTGGAGCGGGAGGCCACTTTTAAAGTTCCATGTTTAGATTCATAATGACGTCTGATATTTAATTATTCGCAAACAGCGTCATTTTCATTGTAAATAAGACACTGGCTTGGCATTGGGAAAATACGGTAAGATGAACACATCTCTGTACATCCTTCCCTGAAAATTCGATTTTCATTGTCCACCTTTATTTTGATACTTTTTGAGAGCACATTTTCCCCTGCTATCAATCTAATTGTTCTGAACGAATGTTGACGTTAAAAATAATGGTGTAGCACAGTAGCCTACGTATACCTGTTTTCCCCACCAATCAATGCACAGAGAAATAGACAAAGATATTAATTGAATAGAGACATGGAGCTTTTATGACCGTATTCAGATCGATATTATTATATTATTGTCACTGAGTTTATTTATATGTACTAATCCGATGTGTTTAACATTTTGTTTCATTTGTAGTGTAGGCCAATTCATTGTGCTAATTACTAATTATGTTCTGGCCCGCCGACTATTAGCTCAGAAACCATTTGGACCGAGGCCAAACCTAGTTGATGAACCCTGCAGTAGATTATTATGTTTGAAAATGTGGCAGGACAATCAGTTGATGAATAAACCCTGACAACAAATCATTTATACTACAGATTGTGTATTAATCAGAAGTGCATAAAACAATATGGGTTCATTATGTGGTCTTTCAATGAAACTGAAATAGAATATAAATATATAAAATCTATTCCCAATTATGCCAACAGATTAGTTTAAAAACATGGTTAATTTTATTCAAAGAAAAACAGGAAATTGGATGTTGAATTTTAATAATCCAGATGTGATCATCTGAAAACCACCTGACCTTGTGTAATTTGAGCAAAAATAACTATAAACAGCAAGTGAGTATGTATCAAGGCTGATGGAACATGTAATGAAAGTTTCGATCCATTTATATCCAGGAAATCCCACAAAGAGAAATCAATAAATGAAATACCTGGACTAGAAGGCAGCTGCTCCTGTAATAAAATAAAAATAATCATACTCTCAGAACATTAAATAAAATATACAACAAAACGTGCATCTAGGACTTTAAACATGTACCCACATCACTGTTATTGTCTCATCCTCACTGCTTAGGTAACATAATCTGGGGACACGGGCACAACATCTTTCTTTCATTTTCTGCCTGAGTACAGTGAAAACATTTTCAAATGCAAGACTGAGAGCAAGTGGTGGGAAAAGTACTCAATTGTCATACTTGAGTAAAAGTAAAGATACTTTAACAGAAAGTACCCAGTAAAATACTATTAGAGTTCAAGTCTAAAAGTACCTGATTTTTACATGTACTTGAGTTCAGTGGTGGAAAAAGTACTCAACTTTCAACAACACAAAAGTAAGTGCTCTACGTCAAATTCCTTATTTAAGCAAAGCAGACGGAATGATTATTTTGTTTCTTTAATTTAGGGACAGCCAGTGGCACATTCCAACACTCAGACATAATTTACAAAGTCAGTCATTAGAGGCTGCTGAGGGGAGTACTGCTCATAATATTGGCTGGAACGAAGCACATGGAATGGCACCAAAAACATGGAAACCATGTGTTTGATGTATTTGATACAATTGCACTTATTCTGCTCCAGCCATTACCACAAGCCCGTCCTCCCCAATGAAGGTGCTGCCAACCTCCTGTGAAGTCAGTATTTGTGTTTAGTGAGTCTGCCAGATCAAGGGCAGTAGGGATGACAACGCATTATATTGATAGGTGCATGAATTGGACCATATTGCTGTCCTGCCTGAGCAATCGAAAGGTAACTTTTGGTTGTCAGGGAAATGTATGAGAGTAAAAGGTACATATTTTATTTAGGAATGTAGTGGACTAAAAGTAGTCAAAAATAGAAATAGTAAAGTACAGATACAACAATTGATTTGACTTAAGTAGGATTTAATTTTGATTTAGTTACCTTACCACACTATTGAGAGCCACTCATGATGAGATATTGAAAGAGCATACAGCAAAAGAATGATAACCGTGTCAATGAAAATAAATGATTAAAATACAATATCAAGTGCCTCAGTTTACACTACACAAACAATACACCAATAACAGTCAGTATAATATTATAAAACTGGTCATTTTGGTCCCTACTGTATTCTGTCCTTACTATGTATCCTTGATAACCATTGTACATTTCCTTCCCAGGTTTTTATCTCTCCTCCCAACTTCAATGCTCCTCATCGTACCTCTCCTCAGTTGCCATATCTGGGAGACACTGTCCATGTCTAGCTCAGGGTGTTCACCCTTCCACCAGAAGAGTCTGGGCAACGCCTGACGCACCTCCCAGTTGCGGAGGCCATAGATGAGGGGGTTGATGCAGGGAGGCACCAGGATGAGAGCCAGGAGGGAAATGTGCAGGGTGCCGGCCGACAGCGAGGTCCCAGCCCCAGAGAGAGTCGTCAGGGGAGCCATCATGGCCCCTGTGCCCTCCAGCTCCCACAGAGCATCTGAGGTGATCTTGAGGAACATAGGGAGCAGCTGCAAGAACAGCATCCCACAGTAGAAAAGCACAGTGTTGCGCGCCCGCGTGTTCACCGTGTTGAAGGGCACTACAGCGTTGCGGGCGTCCTGGTACATCCGCACATAGGCAAAGAAGTAGCTGAGGAGGCAGAGCAGGGTGATGATGAAGCCCACCAGCTTGCGGGTGATAGCCGCTGCCCTGGGGAAACCCATGTGGCGTTCCACTGTGTCAGGCTCACATATGAGTCCAGAGGTTGCTGTGCCATATCCCCCCTCCCCCAGGTGTAGTAGGGTGATGTTAATGCAGCCAACGCTGATGGACAAGACCCAGGTGAGGCTGATAGTGAGGCGAAGGCGCAGTGGGGTGAGGATGGACAGGTAGTGGATGGCATGGCACACATACAGGTATCGCTCAATGGCCATGCAGGTGATAGTGATGAGTGTGCAGAAGATACAGGTGCTGCCTGTGAAATACTGGATGAGGCACCAGGTGTCGAAGTTCATTGTTCTTCTCTGCCATAAGCAGTGAGTCACAAACGGGCCCAAATTGATGGTTTGCACAATGTCACTCAGAATCAGGTTCTTCAACAGGGCATAGCGTGGCTCCCAAGACAGGTCCTCTGAGCGTCCAAGTCCCAACAAAGTGAATCCGTTAAGAGCCAAAGAGAGGATGGTGAGCATCAAGAACACACAAATCAGCACATTTACTTCAGTATCAGATGGCATCATGGACAAAAAGAGGCATCCACCGAGGTCGAAGATGTGATTGTCATCCGTCCCGTTCTCGAAAGGTTGCGCAATGCATGGACCGGTACGGGTGAACACCTGACTGGAATTCATGATTTAGGAACTCATGTGCCATGGCCTAGCTGAGCGCATTGTTTTATTCTCTCTCTCTCTATCTGTATCGATCACCTGCTTGCGCGCTGGAGAAGGATGCTAAGGCTGTGCGTTACACAAAATCCACCTGTAGAATCAGTGGTCGCAGACTTTCATGTTATCTGTTGCTAATTTAGCTACAGTCCCTCGTAGGCTACATGTTTAAATGTATATTTTATTTAGTATACTTTTATTACTCATTAGGTTTCTTTTTGTCTTGTTTATTTATTGCACTATTCGGCTATAAGCTACAGTTACACCTTCTACTCAAATTGTAAAGACATTATATCGATGGCTCCATAATCAATTGATCTTTGTGGGTTTGATAATACATTATAACAACAGCATCATCATCACCATCCTTGTAATTATCATTGTCATTATCTACTAGCCTTCTATATACAAATGGATATGCTTGATTTTACAATGGCTTAAGTAATTGTATTGAATATATTCCAGTTTGGTTATAAATAGAAAATGCACTATCTTAAAAAAGCTGTATCTCATCTGTGGCAGCTGTGTGCATATAATGACTTACTTATTACTATGTAATTCGAAATGATGCGTCAGAGTTTGTGTGTAACTCGTTTTCAAAACAATTTATTTGATAATGAAAATCATTATCAAAGGTTTAGCTTATTTGTAGGCCTAGTTCAAATCTATACTCTCAGCAATCCTACACATCAATTGGGTCAATGCACCAAAAGAGTGCATTTTGGGTAGTCTAATTTGCTAACAAAACAAAAATTGTGTTGACCATATCAGGGTTGATGATTTAATCTTAAATAACCATAAATTCCCTTGCAAGTTTAAATTTCTAGCCTATGTATGGGTAACACAGTTGACTTGTTATGCTCGATTCACAGTTTTCCACCACAAAACGCCCAAAAAGAGTAGAACCAGCTCACCTGCTTTTACTCTATGATTTGACTATTAGATGTTTCTTTTGAATAAAACATTTAAAAGGAGTAGTAATATTAAAACGAGTGTTCAGTTCACATACTAAGTTTGACCTTAAAATGAGGGATAAATGTAAATGAATCACCAATCACATAATTTTGTATATTTTTTATTTAACCTTTATTTAACCAGGTAGGCTAGTTGAGAACAAGTTCTCATTTACAACTGCGACCTGGCCAAGGTAAAGCAAAGCAGTTCGACACATACAACAACACAGAGTTACACATGGAATAAACAAAACATAGTCAATAACACAATAGAAAAAAAGTATATATACAGTGTGTGCAAATGAGGTAAGATAAGGGATGTAAGGCAATAAAATAGGCCATAGTGGCGAGGTAATTACGATATAGCAATTAAACACTGGAGTGATAGATGTGCAGAAGATGAATGTGCAAGTAGAGATACTGGGGTGCAAAGGAGCAAAATAAATAAATAAATACAGTATGGGGATGAGGTAGTTGGACGGGCTATTTACAGGTGGGCTATGTACAGATGCAATGATCTGTGAGCTGATCTGACAGCTGGTGCTTAAAGCTAGTGAGGGAGATAAGTGTCTCCAGTTTCAGTGATTTTTGTAGTTCGTTCCAGTCATTGGCAGCAGAGAACTGGAAGGAGAGGCGGCCAAAGGATGAATTGGCTTTGGGGGTGACCAGTGAGATATACCTGCTGGAGGTATTGCTACGGGTGGGTGCTGCTATGGTGAGGGGCTTTACCTAGCCAAGACTTATAGATGACCTGGAGCCAGTGGGTCTGGCAACGAGTATGAAGCGAGGGCCAGCCAACAAGAGAGTACAGGTCGCAGTGGTGGGTAGTATATGGGGCTTTGGTGACAAAACGGATGGCACTGTGATCCAATTTGTTGAGTTGAGTGTTGGAGGCTATTTTGTAAATGACATCGCCGAAATCGAGGATCGGTAGGATGCTCAGTTTTACGAGGGTATGTTTGGCAGGATGAGTGAAGGATGCTTTGTTGCGAAATAGGAAGCCAAATCTAGATTTAATTTGGGATTGGAGATGTTTGATTTGAGTCTGGAAGGAGAGCTTACAGTCTAACCAGACACCTAGGTATTTGTAGTTGTCCACATATTCTAAGTCAGAACCGTCCAGAGTAGTGATGCTGGACGGGCGGGCAGGTGCGGGCAGCGATTGGTTGAAGAGCATGCATTTAGTTTTACTTGTATTTAAGAGCAGTTGGAGGCCACGGAAGGAGAGTTGTATGGCATTGAAGCTCGTCTGGAGGGTAGTTAACAGAGTGTACAAAGAGTAATAAACTAGCAAAGTTGTGGGGCTTGCTATAGCTCTGTAAAAATATTTTTGTGGTAGTGGAAGAAGTTTAAAAAGTTGCACTTTAAATAAATGATTTAGAACTATTTCAATTTCTTATCCCTTATAATTGTGGTCTGTAGTTGTGGTCAGTCGTTGTTTGGTTCAGTGGTTGTGTTGTAAATAGTTTTGTGGTTGTGGTCAGTAGTTGTGTGCACTCCAATTAGTATAACATGTTACAAATCTTATGGTATTAATTTGTGGATGTCCATCATACATTTCATGTGATGTTACAAATTAGAATTCATATGACATTTTTTATGAATTTTCAAAAGTTATGTCATGAATTTGCTAAACATATTTTATGTTACAAATTCCAATCTGTTGTGGCTAATGTTAGCTAGTTAAGGTTATTAGTTAGGTTAAATGGTTAAGGTTAGGGAAGGGTTAGCTAACATGCTAAGTAGCTGCAAAGTAGCTAAAAGGCAGTAAGTAGTTGATAAGTTGCTAATTATCTAAAATGCTAAAGTCCGTGATGAGATTTGAACACACGCTCGACATCCGCATAACACGGCTACCCATCCACCCTGACCCACCACCCTCTTTCGTTTTTACCTTATGTCTTATGTATCCATACCAGACGTAACATATCATACTAATTTCAGTGTCTCAGATATACATTTACTATGTTATGTCGAGTCTACGAGAGCAGGCTGCCTACCCAGGCCCAATTGCTTCTGCCAAATTTAAGGCCCGGCCCTGCCTGAAACCCAAAATCAGAAATAACTTCCTCCACTAATAAATCCATTAGCTGCTCCTCTCTGTCTCTATTTCTCCCTGCATGCAAGCAGTCCACTCTGCATACACTCTGCTCATGGTGGCTCACAGTGTGTAGGTTTCCATAACAACAGCTTTGCTTGGGATGCTCTGCTCAATGAAGAGATGTAAGAGAGCTGTTGGCTACTTCTCATCCCTCTAAATTCCGGCAAAACTCAAGGAACATTATTATTTTTTGTTAAATAAATCCCTCCTGCTTTATATTTTTGACGAGGTTGAAGCACTTCTGACACCATGTTGTGATCTTAGTCAGATATGAGTGTGCTGTGCAGAAGAGCACAAGTAAATGACTAACAAAATGTTAGTGATCAACTTCGTGATACTCGAGCCCTACTTGTACCCTAGCCCGATGTATAATGATGGGGCCCGTCGGGCTCGGGTCAGGTAGCAGAGCTGTACTAGTGAGCATTAGAAATCTTAGCGCTAGTTGTTTGGTCCAAAACAGATTCACAGATCATGGGAATTTGTCAAGCAATGAAGATGTTCTCTCCCTCCGAGTTAAGTGTTGCTAGGCAACAGTAGCCTGGGCAACACTGCTAAAGCCATCGTGAAAAACATGCCTAGCAAACAACAAAGTTTTTGTTTTAAACTAAATAAATACTGCACTATGACCCACATAACATATTTGCTAGATTCATGAGTGTTTTTTATTTCTTTTTATTTCACCTTTATTTAACCAGGTAGGCTAGTTGAGAACAAGTTCTCATTTGCAACTGCGACCTGGCCAAGATAAAGCATAGCAGTGTGAACAGACAACACAGAGTTACACATGGAGTAAACAATTAACAAGTCAATAACACAGTAGAAAAAAAGAGAGTCTATATACATTGCGTGCAAAAGGCATGAGGAGGTAGGCCAATAATTACAATTTCGCAGATTAACACTGGAGTGATAAATGATCAGATGGTCATGTACAGGTAGAGATATTGGTGTGCAAAAGAGCAGAAAAGTAAATAAATATAAACAGTATGGGGAAGAGGTAGGTAAAATTGGGTGGGCTATTTACCGATAGACTATGTACAGCTGCAGCGATCGGTTAGCTGCTCAGATAGCAGATGTTTGAAGTTGGTGAGGGAGATAAAAGTCTCCAACTTCAGCGATTTTTGCAATTTGTTCCAGTCACCAACAAAGTGACTGGAAGGAAAGTGAACTTCAAAATGTGATGTAGTTTTATTGGAATCTGCAGCTGTTGTTGGTAAGTAATGCAGTTGATGGGTTACTAAAACAGCTCTGTTTCAGACTGTTTGGGGGGAGTGGTCAAAACGGCAGTTGTTTGCCAAAAGTTACAGGAAATGTTGTTGATGCAGTTACTAAAACAGCTGTAACTTATTATCAGAATAATATATTTTTGTTAAAACGCCAAATGAGTAGCAGAGAAGTTAACAAAGACTGTCTAAGTTGTTGCAAAGCAGTCAGTAGCTGATTTGTGTCAAAAGTTGCATTATTGCATTAACAGTGAATGGAATATTGGAAGTGATTCATTAGAATGTTGAGGAAATGCCATTAAAGTGAACAAAGATTGACAAAAAGAAGGGCAAACAAAATATAAGTAACTCAGTCCTGACCAGTCTATAAGTTTTAACGTTTCAACTGCGTTTCTATCTTAAACGGTATAGGAGTTGAGTGCTAAAGAATAACTACATAATAGTTATTATTATGTCGATGATTTAAGTTGGGGCTTTTGCTTCGCAAGCCCCACAATAAGAATCTTCACACATGACTGTGAAAGCTACAAAATAACAAGGACTTTACATTTATGTACATTTAGGTGGTTAACACTTGAAAATCCAGGCCTTGAGGGACCACCCTTTGAGCCAACGAGGAATAATTTTGACTCAAACATTGTAACAGTCTAATAAATACATTTCATATATGCCATTGGAAAAATAAACCTTTGGTTGTATTTATGAAGGTCTTGGGTAACATCAGAATACAAAAAAATATATTATTTCAAAGAACACTAGCATTTCCATTATTTTATGTTACTGTAGGCTATCTGTTGCCATGTGCTTCATGGAAAAAGTAATATTTTGAAATAGAGCTCATATCTTCAATTTTGAGAATTATTTGGCAATGGTAAGGGAGTATGGAAGTATGCTTGGGGTTATTGTCCATTTGGAAGAGTCATTTGCAACCAAGCTTAAACTTCCTGACTGATGTCTTGAGATGTTGCTTCAATATATCCACATAATTTTCCATTCTCATGAAGCCATCTATTTTGTGAAGTGCACCAGTCACTCCTGCAGCAAAGCGCCCCCACAACATGATGCTGCCACCCATGTGTTTCACGGTTGGGATGGTGTTCTTCGGCTTGCAGGCCTCCCCCTTTTTCCTCCAAACATAACGATGGTCATTATGGCCAAACAGTTCTATTTTTGTTTCATCAGACCAGAGGACATTTCTCCAAAAAGTACGATCTTTGTCCCCATGTGCAGTTGCAAACCGTAGTCTGGCTTTTTTATGGCAGTTTTGGAGCAGTGGCTTCTTCCTTGCTTAGATGCCTTTCAGGTTATGTTTTACTGTCGATATAGATACTTTTGCACCTGTTTCCTCCAGCATCTTCAAGGGTCCTTTGCTGTTGCTCTGGGATTGATTTGCACTTTTTGCAGCAAAATACGTTCATCTCTAGGCGACAGAACGCGTCTCCTTCCTGAGCGGTATGACGGCTGTTCCCATGGTGTTTATTCTCGTGTACTATTGTTTGTACAGATACCTTCAGGCATTTGGAAATTGCTCCCAAGGATGAACCAGACTTGTGGAGGTCTACAATTTTTTTCTGCGGTCTATGTAAACTTCTGACCCACTGGTATTGTGATACAGTGAAATATAAGTGAAATAATCTCTCTGTAAACAATTGTTGGAAAAATTACTTGTGTCATGCACAAAGTCGATGTCCTAACCGACTTTCCAAAACTATAGTTTGTTAACAAGAAGTTTGTGGAGTGATTGAAAAATGATTTTTAATAACTCCAACCTAAGTGTATGTAAACTTCCGACTTCAACTGTATATAGAAACAAACGTCTTTCCTGCACGTGACTGCGATTTGAAAATGTCACTTTTTGGCACTCTGGAAAAAAATGACATCCTCTTAACACTGCTTATAACCCAATTCTGTTTGTGATATCAAAATTCGTACAACATACACAAAAGTATGTGGACAGCAGTGACTTTCAACATGGCATCATCATAGGATGCCACCAGTTCGTCAAATTTCTGCCCTGCCAGAGCTGCCCCGGTCAACTGTAAGAGCTGTTATTGTGAAGTGGAGACATCTAGGAGCAACAACCGCTCCGCTGCGAAGTGGTAGGTCACACAAGCTCACAGAACGGGACCGTCGAATGCTGAAGCATGTAAGCGTGTACAAAATCGTCTGTCCTCAGTCGCAACACTCACTACCGAGTTCCAAACTGCCTCTGGAAGCAACGTCAGCACAATAACTGTTCGTCGGGAGCTTCATGAAATGGGTTTCCATGGTGGAGCAGCTGCATACAAGTCTAAGATCGCCATGCGCAATGCCAAGCGTCAGCTGGACTGGTGTAAAGCTCTCCCCCATTGGACTATGGAGCTGTGGAAACAAGTTCTCTGGAGTGATGAATCATGCTTCACAATCTGGCAGTCCGACGGACGAATCTGGGTTTGGCGGACGCCAGGAGGACACTACCTGCCCCAATGCATAGTGCCAACTGTAAAGTTTGGTGGAGGAGGAATAATGGTCTGGGGCTGTTTTTCATTGTTTGGGCTCGGCCCCTTAGTTCCAGTGAAGGGGAATCTTAACACTACTGCATAAAATGACATTGTAGACGATTCTGTGCTTCCAACTTTGTGGTAACAATTTGTGGAAGGCCCTTTCCTGTTTCTTGTTTCAGCATGACAATTCCCCCATGCACAAAGCGAGGTCCATACAGAAACGGTTTGTTGAGATCGAAGTGAAAGAAGTTGACTGGCCTGCACAGAGCATTGACCGCAACCCAATCGAACACCTTTGGGATGAATTGGAACACAACAGAGAAACAGAAAAGCCCATAGATGTAGCTAGCTATATGCTCTATTGGGTAAATAAATTAAACAAGCTCCAGTAGGCTAATCTTTTTGAGTGTGAACTGTATGACTGTACTATATCCTATTATAATGTATGATATGGACTGGAATTATGCACAACTTTCAAACCATGATAAATCAGGAAGAAAACATGCAATTCTGGTGCAGCACATGCGGCATACAAAGTTACAGGTATAGGCTTGCGAATTTAATTGGAATTTTGAAATACAAAAGCCCTATTTGTATAATCAGTAATAGGCTGATGCATACAGTATATACCGTTCATAATATTTCCCCTAATGTTATTAGCCTACCTCCTCTTTCTCTCTATTGTTGCTTCATTACTTCCTCGCTTTCAACAGTTAAATGAAATCATTTTCTTTGTCATTATCTTCATCATTCTAATGACATCCTTGAATAATATAGGACTAGAATTAGATGCAAAAGGCTTTCACTTCACTTCACAAAGATTGAATGGTTATGGGTCTGAATAAATAACTGCTATATCCTACTGCCATCGCGCGTTCACTCTTCTTTCAAACACCCCGTGAGTTCTATTGGCTGTTGTATATAACATTCAGTAAACAAGAGCTTGCTTCCCCTCTTCGAATAGTCTATTGGTATAAGCAATTTTAAAAAATAATGTTCAGCAAGCTGTTCTAGTCTAGTTTTTCCTGCATGGGACTCCAAGAGCATGGGACTCCAAGTAATGTTTTTTGACCTCTACGGGATCGGTGTCCCCCCCGCGGGACAGTTAAGCCAACATAGCCTAATCTGTTTAGCATGAGGTTGTAAGTAACAAAAAAATCCCAGGACATAGACATATCTGATATGGGCAGAAAGCTTAAATTCTTGTTAATCTAACTGTATTGTCCAATTTACAGTAGCTATTACAGTGAAATAATACCATGCTGTTATTTGAGGAGAGTGCACAATTATGAACTTGAAAATGTATTTATTAACCAATTAGGCACATTTGGGCAGTCTTGATACAACATTTTGAACAGATATACAATGGTTCATTGGATCAGTCTAAAGCTTTGCACATACACTGCTGCCATTTAGTGGCCAAAATCTAAATGGCACCTGGGCTGGAATAATACATTATGGCCTTCCTCTTGCATTTCAAATATGATTGTACAAAAAAAATAAAAAAATGTTTTCTTTGTATTATCTTTTACAAGATCTAATGTGTCATTTTCTCCTACATTATTAGACTATGCTGCAGCAAATGTAGGCCTACCTGTCACAATGCTGAGATGGGCAGTCTGTCCCCACCCTCATTCTTCATGCAGAGGCCGTAGAGAAGGCAGATTTAGACATCGCATATAGTTTCATAATTTCATTTCATGCCATGCTGTTCACATAAATAATTTATTATAATTTACCGGTTTCTCGCAGTTATTTATCCCGGGAAAAGGTAGTGGTAAATCTTGGTAATCGGGTTCCCGCCATTCAACCCTCGTTTACACAGCGTTTCCAACTGGACATTAAAACCAGTGTTCATTTACGGACAGTGTTGAATATGTGCAAAATGAGAATAGGCTAAATTGCAATGTCCCTTGCCTCCTGTTTTTGCCATTTTAGTATTGTGCATAAGTTGCTAGGCAGAAATGTTAGGCATAAATGCAAAAGATCTTGCCTATGTTTGAGCAGTCTTTCCCAACTCCAGTCCTGGAGTACCCCAGCGTATTGTTTCATCATGGACAATGTGGGCGTCATGACAGCAAAGAAACCCAGCTGTCTCCATGACAACAATAAGGTTAGCTGCTTATTTAATTAACACACTTAATCAAAGTAGGCACAGAAAATATATCCTGTACTTCACACAATATAATAATGAATTTGATACAGTATATTGCCTCTTCTAGTCCTACTCTTTGTCCTCCTGCTTATAAATACAACATTGACTCCTGTGGGGGGCAACTAACTGTCAGTCCACAAACCTGTCTCCTAGGACTGGGAAGTGTGAAAGGGACAGAGGGGAGGAATACACATGCCTCCCCTAGCCTTATTTAGTTTGGAACGTCATGTGGTAGGTCTCGAGCTTCCAGCTGCTTTACTTGGAAATGTCCAAGAATAGAGTGAGAAAAAGAGGAGGATGGGGAGGGGTTTAGGGAAGGGGAGAGAGAGTGAAGAAGAGGCAGGGTGAAGGCATCGGGATCAGCTGGTTCCGTCTGTCAAGGATAGATAAGAAACTTGGAATAGCAGAGGTGATATCAGTGGTCCCAGGAATGGAGGCAGCAGAGGAAGGAGAGAGGAGAGAGGGAGGATAGAGGAGGGGATGTGTTAACTGAGCCCTCTCCTTGGTATGAGGGAAGGAGGAGAAAGATAGACTCCGACTGCTATTTACGAGGTAGGTTGGATGATTAGAAGCCAAACAGACAGGTGTGTTGTTACAATATGGGTAGCTCAAAATCCGTGATGACAGGTCACTGAATCTGCACCTGGTACACAAAGACCTTGTTTTCCTAACCATGTCACACAGTAGTATACTGCATACTTGTGAACCACACTGCACAAGGGAAATGTAAATAAAGACTTCATATGTGGACTTCATCATTTGACATTCACTTTCACACACCGATTAAGACCATTGCCCCAACAGTAGCCCTTTTCTGCAGTCAGATTACCTAGTGGCCTCATGGGTGCAATGTTATTAATATTTTTCCTAATTTCCTAATTGATAAACTTTTTTTTTTTAATTATGGAGAAAATCTGGTGTTTCTGGTGTGTCTATGTCAAGCAGCTTTGTAATATTTTATTGGGATGTGAACTCAAAATGTATGCATTTCAACTCTATATCTGACATGTACAGGTGTCCTGTTTTTTTAAGGCCATAACCATGTGTGTGAGTTGTATACTTTCTGTGTCAAAGTAGATTTGTTTAAGGCTACCAAGAAACACTGTGCGACCCTGATTTTGCACACTGCAGTAAAAGGTTAAGGCACAAAGGCTGTGTTTACAGAGCCACCCTAAGAACCCAATTCTGATTAATCGTTTTTTTCTGTCCACACTCAGTTTTGAATGTGACCCATATCAAATTTGCGCATTCACACTGATGCAATCTCCGAAGTAGGACACAGATGCAATACTCATTTCCTGTCATTGTTCCTTTAAATCTGGGGGTAGTTGTCTTGGTACTGGCAGAACATCGTGGAAAAAGCACAAAAAAAAGCCACAAAAAAAAAGCCATTTGGACTGAGGTCGCATATGGAGCGTCAGAATTGTATCAGGTTTCAGATCCACATATGGATGTGGTATAAATCTGAACTGAAAAGATCAGATTCCATGAGGTTGTTTATTTTTTACACATTAGTGAAATGATAAGATAGGTATCAAATATGCCAAATAATTAGCAAAAGATCTGAACTGGGTTGCCTGTGTTAACGCAGCCAAAGTATTGTTGGACAAACTGTGTGACAAATTGACTAGTGATGATTCCTATTGTAATTTTGAGGCTGTTTAAATATCGAAATGTATTCAGCTAGGGACTCTGTTGTTTCTGTGTCTGTACAAAACCCTCTGACTAAAGCAATGAAGGAGGTTAAATAGAGTGGTTTCATTTACTGTAATATACAATGAGTGTAAAAAAACATGAGGAACACCTGCTCTTTCCATGACATAGACTGACTAGGTGAATCCAGGTGAAAGCTATGATTCCTTATTAAGGTCACTTGTTGAATCCACTTCAATCAGTGTCGATGAAGGGAAGGAGACAGGTTAAAGACAGATTTTTAAGCCTTGGTACATGGAGTGTGTATGTGTGTCATCAAGAGTGAATGGGCAAGACAAAATATTTAAGTGCCTTTGAACAGGGTATGGTAGTAAGTGACAGGCGCACCGGTTTGTGTGTGTCAAGAACTGTCACACTGCTGGGTTCTTCACACACAACAGTTTCCCGTGTGTATCAAGAATAGTCCACCACCCAAAGGGCATTCGGCCAACTTGACACAACTGTGGGAAGCATTGGAGTCAACATGGGCCAGCATCCCTGTGGAACTCTTTCAACACCTTGTAGTCCATGCCCTGGCGATTTGAGTGGGTGCAACTCAATATTAGGACGGTGTTCCTGATGTTTTGTACACTCAGTGTGGGTCTCTGTGGTCGAATCATGTCATGTCACTCTAAGGATATTATGCCTATTTAAGGCATGTGCAAACTGACTTCTCTTTGTAATATGCAGTCATATCAATTGTAAATGAGAACTTGTTCTCAACTTGCCTACCTGGTTAAATAAAGGTGAAATAAATAAAAAAATATACATGTACCTGCCAAAATAAAGTGTCTTAAAAGGGCACTGGGCCGCCAGAACATAGATTCTATAAGTGTCTGGAACTTTATTGGAGGGATACCTTTGGTGTTTTGTTGATGGTGGTGGAAAACAAAGTCTCAGGCACCACTACAGAATCTCCGATAAGTGTTAAAATGGGTTGAGATCTGGTGACTGAGACACACACACCCTTTAAACCCATAATGCTCCTTTGAGACCTCCCTTTCAAAGTCACTGAGATCTCTTCCAGCCATGGTAGCCAAAATAATGGGAAACTGGTCAACCTAAGCATGATGGGATATTAATTGCTTAATTAACTCAGGAACCACACCTGTGTGGAAGCACCTGCTTTCTTTTATATATATATATTATATATATATATATATATATATATATATATATATATATATATATATATATATATATATATATATATTTATTTTTTTTTTTATATATATATTATATTTTTTTTTTAAAGCAATTTTTTTTTTTTTTTTTTTTAAAGCATTTTTTAAAATTTTATTTTAATTTTACCCTTTTTTCTCCCCAATTTCGTGGTATCCAATTGTTAGTAGTTACTATCTTGTCTCATCGCTACAACTCTCGTACGGGCTCGGGAGAGACGAAGGTCGAAAGCCATGCGTCCTCCGAAACACAACCCAACCAAGCCGCACTGCTTCTTAACAGCGCTTCCAACCCAGAAGCCAGCCGCACCAATGTGTCGGAGGAAACACCGTGCACCTGGCGATCTGGTTAGCGTGCACTGCGCACGGCCCGTCACAGGAGTCGCTAGTGCGCGATGAGACAAGGATATCCCTACCGGCCAAACCCTCCCTAACCCGGACGACGCTAGGCCATTTGTGCGTCCCCCCATGGACCTCCCGGTCGCGGCCAGCTGCAACAGAGCCTGGGCTCGAACCCAGAGTCTCTGGTGGCACAGCTAGCAGTGCCCTAGACCATGGAAGCACCTGCTTTCAATATATACATTGTATCCCTCATTTACTCAAGTGTTTCCTTTATTTTGGCAGCTACCTGTACAGTACATTCGGAAAGTATTCAGACCCCTTGACTTTATCCACATTTTGCTATGTTTTTAAATTAAAAAAAATCCTCATCAATCTACACACAATACCCCACAATGACAATTCAAAAACAGGTTTTTAGACATTTTAGCACATGTATTAAAAATAAAAAACAGAAATACCTTACTTACATAAGTATTCAAACCCTTTGATATGAGACTAAAAAATTGAGCTCAGGTGCATCCTGTTTCCATTGATCATCCTTGAGATGTTTCTACAACTTGATTGGAGTCCACCTGTGGTAAATTCAATTGATTGGACATGATTTGGAAAGGCACACACCTGTCTATATAAAGGTCCCACAGTTGAAAGTGCAAGTCAGAGCAAAAACCAAGCTATGAGGTCGAAGGAATTGTCCGTAGACAGGATTGTGTCAAGGCACAGATTTGGGGAAGGGTACCTGAAAATGTCTGCATTGAAGGTCCACAAGAACACAGTGACCTCCATTATTCTTAAATGGAAGAAGTTTGGAACCACCAAGACTCTTCCTAGACTGGCCACCCAGCCTAACTGAGCAATTGGGGGAGAAGGGCCTTGGTCAGGGAGATGCCCAAGAACCCGATGATCACTGACAGAGCTCCAGAGTTCCTCTGTGGAGATGGGAGAACCTTCCAGAAGGTCAACCATCTCTGCAGCACTCCACCAACCAGGCTTTTATGGTAGAGTGGCCAGACGGAAGCCACATTCATCAGATTCTCTGGTCTGATGTAGCCAAGATTTAACTATTTGGCCTGAATGCTAAGTGTCACATCTGGAGGACACCTGGTGAAGTATGGTGGTGGCAGCATCATTCTGTGGGATGTTTTTCAGCGACAGGGACTGGGAGACTAGTCAGGATTCGAGGTAAAGACTAAAGGAGCAAAGTACAGAGAGATCCTTGATGAAAACCTGCTTCAGAGCGCTCATGACCTCAGACTGGGGTGAAGGTTCACCTTCCAACAGGACAACGACCCTAAGCACACAGCCAAGACAACGCAGGAGTGGCTTTGGGACAAATTTCTGAATGTCTTTGGGTGGCCCAGCCAGAGCCTGGACTTGAACCCGATTGAACATCTCTGGAGAGACCTGAAAATAGCTGTGCAATGATGCTCCCCATCCAACCTGACAGAGCTTGAGAGGATCTGCAGAGAATGGGAGAAACTCCCCAAATACAGGTGTGCCAAGCGTGTAGCGTCATACCCAAGAAGATTCCAGGCTGTAATCGCTGCCAAAGGTGCTTCAACAAAGTACTGAGTAAAGGGTCTGAATACTTATGTAAATTTGATATTTGAGTTTTATTTTAATACAATTTATAAAAATATTTTTTTGCTTTGTCATTGTGGGGTATTGTGTGTAGATTGAGAGGGGTAAAAACAATGTAACCCACTTTAGAATAAGGCTGTAACGTAACAAAATTAGGAAAAAGTCAAGGGGTCTGAATACTTTCCCGAATGCACTGTATATTTCAGCGTTTCCCAAAGGGTTGCACGTTTTGGTTTTTGCCCTAGCACTACACAGCTGATTGAAATAATGAATATTGAATATATCATATTCAAGTTGGATTATTTGAATCAGCTGTTTAGTGCTAGGGCAACAACCAAAATGTGCACCCCTGGGGTAGCCAGAAGCAAGTTTTTTTTTACGCCAAACCCACCACTGGTGTGAGTGGCCAGAGCTTTATTTTCATGTCATCTGACCATAGCTCTGCCTGGAGTTTGATAAACGGCATTGGCACTTGGATTGGAACTGGTGCTATGGTCAGATTACATGAAAAATGTTGCTCTTTGGTCAAGCACACTAGTGGTGGGTTTGGCATTGAAAAACAGAAACATATACAGAAAAGTATCTCATACCTACAGTATAATATGGTGGTGGATCTTTGATGTTATGGGGATATTTGACTTGGTCCACTGGTCCTGGGGCCCTTGCCCTCAATGGCTTCATGAACTTGACCAAGTACCAGGTCATTTTTGCCAAAAACCTGGTTGCCTCTGCTAGGAGGCTGACACTTGGCCGCCCTTGGGTCTTCCAGCAAGGCAAATAACCCCAAGTACTAATCAAAATCAACAAATAAATGGTTAATTGACCACAAAATCCACATTTAACAATGGCCATATCAGTCCTGGACTTGAACTCCATTGAAAACCTGTGGTTTGAATTGAAGAGGGAAGTCTCTGGGTAGGCAGAGGTTAATAATCCAGGGCGGTGTGACAAGGTACAGAACGGCAGGCAGGGTCAGGGCAGGCAGAATAGTTAAAACCGGGAAAACTAGAAAACAGGAACTGTAGAAAAAGACAGGAGCAAAGGGAAAACAGCTGGTAGGCTTGACGGACAAAACGAACTGGCAACAGACAGAGCACAAATGTATAAATACACTGGGGATAATGGGGAAGATGGGCAACACCTGGAGGGGGGTGGAGACAAGCACAAAGACAGGGGAAACAGATAAGGGTGTGACGCTCTCAGATTTAAGTTTGGGCTAAAGTACTTATTTTAAATTATTAGATTTGGTCTGGAATTTGATTGTTGCAGTTTGTGCTCTCTCTGTGTTGCGCTTTCATTTGCACTGCAGAATGTTTCAGTGTAGGATGAGTAGTATCATATCCTCACCATCAAAAGGTTTTCCTTTAGTTATGTGTTTATCTGATCATTAACTTAATAACTACATAATTGTACATATTGTTTTTGAATGAATGATAATTTGGTAGTGGTTCCTAAGTCCTGGTCTTTGTCACTGTACGGCTGTGTTTACACAGGCAGCCCAATTCTGATCTGCTGTCCAGTTATTGGCAAAAGAGCTGATCTGAATGGTAAAAAGTTTTTTTTAAAATCAGAATTGGGCTACCTGAGTAAAGGCAGCCTAAGTTACATGTAATCAATGACATATCGACTTGATAGGTGGATCTGATTTGTTTTTCACTTCACACTGTGAATTTGTGTTTCTATTTGACAGTATGCTCTGTTTACTGTAATCATCTAAATATACTGTGATAGATGCCTGTTAGTATGTGTGTGTTTGTATCTTTGTGCACTGGAGTCCATGTGAGTTATTTGTAATAAATACATCACATAAGCAGAGGGTGGTACGCTCAGCCGAACGCACCATTAGATGCACACAGCCTGCCCTCCAGGCAGTGCCGATTTTAGCATGTAAATCTTGGTGGGGCAAAACAAATAAAAAAGTGGGATGCATGCCAGCAAAGCCACTACACAACACAACACTAATACATTAATTGCACTATAACGGTGACAAACAGTGCCCACAAACTGTTAGGGCCTACATAAAGCTGTCCAAACAGCGGTACAAACATCTTACCACTGCTACACCTGGGTATCAGCGGAGCCTTGTCTGGCAGAGAAACAGTTCATTCAGGCTCATTTACTGCATTTAAAAAAAACATAGCTGGTATGGCTGACTTGCTTAAACAAATGTGGTTTCTATATCAATTGAGATGTACAAAATTGGCATAAGGAGACGACAAGTGGATAAGAGGCAACCCGGAATTTCGATTAAGACAATAATGAGCGAGCTAGGACGGACGTAGTCAATATAACTCTATTTTCAGCACTTTTGAAATGTAAAGCTACAGAATTCAGAACATGGGCCATTACAGTTTCTCCTTGTACACCAAGTCAGAACCGTAGGATAAATAAAGGGTGCTTATAAGCAGACAATGAAAGATCTTACAATATTCGATGATTACATTTCTCAAAAACAGGTTATAGGCTACATGTGTACCACCAAGTCAGAACAGTTGGCTAAATTAAGAGAAATAAATAGAGCAAATTATTAGGGTGAGGCACATGGGCTATTAACATCTTACTACACAACATACAATTAGTATTACTTTCTTAGCTACAGTATACATATCTCCCTGGAATTTTACATAATTTTTGCAGCAGCATACAAGACATTTTTGGACTCACCGTGGTGTGCTGTGCTCACTTGAACAGGAAGGTGGCACAGCATTTTGTCATCAAAGTCTGTCATTCTCTGGTGTTATGGTGCTTTCAAAACAACTGGGAACTCTGGAAAAAAAACAAGGTCGCATCATGATGACATCATTGATCTTCAGGTCATGGCTCAAGAAAGGCCGGATTTACAATTCCGAGTTGGATTACAGTTCAAAATGTATTTTCCCACCCGGAGCTCGTTTATTCCCAACTTCCCAGTTGTCTTTAACTCACTGAAGTCAAGTTCTCAAGTCCGAGTTAACAGTTGTTTTGAGAGCAGCACAAATCATGCTTCATTGACAGCCCCAAGAATTAAAATAAATAAATAAATACAATTCTGCTAAAAATGTGGTCTCAAAACAGGTGGGCTCTGCCCCACCTGCCCTGAATGACGGGTTGCCACTGCCTCCAGGACACCTACAACACCTGGTGTCACAGGAAGGCCAAGAAGACCTCTGCCACCCGAGTCACGGCCTGTTTACCTCGCTCAGACGCGGGTAGTACAGGAGCATGGCTCAAATGAACAGACTGGTCAATAGCTTCTACCCCCAGACCATCAGGCTGCGGAAAAGCCACCACTAGTCATTACATTTATCATTGTCACAGTTGTAAATGTATATATATATTATAATTTTGTATTATTGTTTCATTCACACCTGCACTGTTGGAGATCGGAGCTTAAGTGTTTCACTGTACACCTGTGACCCTGTGCAAATGACTAAATAACAAATGAATTTCATCTAAGTATGTGTCAATGTGCTTTAAGGCATCTCAATGTGCAAGTGGATTTGTTTGTGGAAACTTTGGTAATGTATTTTGTATGAGTACCTTAGCTTATGACTGAATTTAGGACTGTATATTTAGCACTGTGTGTGCGTGTGTGGGGAGGGGTGGTTGTTGACTTTGATCGCTTGGTTAACAGACAGAGCTGGTAGCCCACATGCATGTGAGGGAGACGGTACAAATCCCTCCCGCCTCATGCCCAGCCCATTCCACATAGAACACTATCCTAATGTGTGTGTGTGTGTGTGTGTGCGCGTGCGTGCGTGCGTGTTAGATCTACTGTTAAGATTCTCAGTTGAACCCTTGCCATAATAAAATGTCATTGAGACTGCTACTCTTGTCCTTTAGTTAAACATGGGGGATAGGAGGGAACTTAAGGAGGAAAGGGGTAGGCGGTATGACTGAGGTGGAGTTTGTGAGGGATTGAAGTAAGCAGCAAGTGCTTCATGCCCAATCTGGATCATATTCAGACAAAGAGTAGCTAGATGCGGGGGTACTTATTGCATACTCATAAAGCTGTGTATCAACCATGTATCAGAAAGCCACTCTTCCCTGCAGTTCCATTAACCTGTCTGTTGTCTGTTGCAGCGGAGCCAGCCAACATACTGTAGAGAGAGTCCGTAGAGGGTGAAACAAAGAGGGAAAAAAGATCATTATATTTTAATGAGCAGATGTCTTGTTTTTCACTCATTCTGATTTTCCACAGATGTGATCGAATTTTAAAATGATTTTCTGATATTTTTTTCATTGTGGGAAATTGAGTGGAATTGTCGACTGAAGCTGGACTAATGGATACCTGGTTTGGATTTTGATGTTTAAGGCTCATATTATGTTGTTGTGGCCCACACACAAACACTTGTCTTTTTTCAATGACCTTTTTTGGATTGGCTTTTATGAGAGTGTTATTAGGTTGCATTTACCATATACCAAACATCATGCAGTATTATATGTACTGTACGCATTTCAATTCACGTTGTCGTTGTGTTCGATGTTGGTTAGGTTTTTCAAAGCCACCATGGTCACCAAATGTTACTGAGACAGTGGTGCTGGCTAGACAGAAGATGGTGACAAAGTGATTGAAAGTGACAAAGTGAGTAATTGATAGGTGGAATGCCTGCATATTTATATCCGTGTCACGGGGTAACTAGTCATGACTTTGGGAGGATCTTTACCATAGCGGCCAGAGGGGGTCAGTACAAGGAGTTGTTGAATCAGTATTGGGGCAGAGTGGTGGGACAAGGCTGTGATTGACTATCAACTCCCCCTGGAGGTGTTTTAAATCTCTGTCATATTGTTCCTGTTGAACCAATGGTTCAAGGAGCAAAGACAAAAAGAAATAGACCCATCTTCCTTCATGACTTCCTGGAAATAATCTATATTTTTTATAAATCACATGTAAAGACATTAAATAATGTTGTTTGATTTTGATTATCTATCATGGACCTTTTCGATGCTGTGCGTCCTGTTTATGGATAATTGGTTCTAGACCGAAATGCTAAATGAAAATAAGGTGCTAAAAATGGAACATTTGAGAATCAGGGGACGAGACCCGGCTTCCCTTGTAACCCACCACACAGAGTTAGGGGTTCAAGATCAACCAGAAAGAAAGCTGTTTAGTGCCCACACAGAGAATAGAATACCTAGGTGTCAATCTGGGTTCTCTCTCTTATCAGGCTACACTATCGGACCACCGCATCACATCGTTCCTGACAGTGCCTCTCCCTGTTCCACATGGGACACTCGGTGACGCTTAGAACGTGTCTCTTGAGTGCTGGGGTTGTGGCATCCGCCATCTCCACCACTGGGACTACTGAGAATGGGAGACTTCCAGCTTTGGGTATCTGACCAATGTCTGTGTACATGATGTCACGTCAATCATAAGATAATGGTAACCTCAATGTCCCTTGGTTCTCTGTCACTGGAAGAGCCCCTCGATATTTGTTTCTGGCACGCCCCTAGGGGTAGTATCAAGGTGGTGTCGGCAGACACCACTCACAGGGTGGGGCGCAGTTTACGAAGGAAGAGCAGTAAACGGATAGTGTTTCTTTCCTTGAAAAACGTTCTACCCTGCCTTCGAATTGTCACATCCTGGTCCGGACAAACAATACGACCGTGGTGGCATACATCGACCGCCAGTGTGAAGCAGAGTACACCTACTCTCACTACGCGTGGCTCATGTCCCAGGAGTACTGAATGAAGGAGCGGATTGGAGACTCGGATTGAAGTGGTGAACCAGATCTGGGAGAGATAAAAACATCATACCCCTTATGTTTTCCACATTTTGTTGTGTTACAAAGTGGGATTAAAACAGATTTAATTATCATTTTTTGCCAACGATCTACACAAAATACACCATAATGTCAAATTTGGCTTGTCACCTAAAATCCTCAAAAACCTTTACAGATGCACAATTGAGAGCATCCTGTCGAGCTGTATCACCGCCTGGTAGGCAACTACACCGCCCACAACCGCTAGGCTCTCCAGAGGGTGGTGCGGTCTGCACAACGCATCACCGGGGCAAATTACCTGCCCTCCAGGTCACCTACAGCACCCGATGTCACAGGAAGGCCAACAAAAAGAATCAAGGACAACAACCACCCGAGCCACTGCCTGTTCACCCCGCTATCATCCAGAAGGCGAGGTTAGTACATGTGCATCAAAACTGGGACCAAGAGACATCACTGCCCTATATACATAGACTTTAAATCACTAGCCACTTAAATAAATGGAACTCTAGTCACTTTAATAATGTTTACATATCTTGCATTACTCATCGTCACAACAGATTTCCTCCTCTTCGTCTGAAGAGGTGTAGTATGGATCGGACCAAGATGTGGCATGGTAAGTGTTCATGATGTTTAATTTTAAAGACAAACTGAACACTAAAATACAAAAACGTACCGTGAATAACCGAAACCAAAAACAGTACTGTGTGGTGAACAGACACAGATACAGAAACAATCACCCACAAAATACCCAAAGAACATGGCTGCCTAAATATGGTTCCCAATCAGAGACAACGATAAACACCTGCCTCTAATTGAGAACCAATCTAGGCAACCATAGACTTATATACACCTAGACTAGAAAACACCCCATAAACATACAAAATGTTTTGGAATATTTTTATTCTGTACAAGACTCCTTCTTTTCACTCTTTCATTTAGGTTATTATTGTGGAGTAACTACAATGCTGAACCATTCTCCGTTTTCTCCTATCACAGCCATTAAATTCTGTAAGTGTTTTAAAGTCACCATTGGCCTGTAAATTCTGTAAGTGTTTTAAAGCCACCATCCCTGAGCCGTTTCCTTCCAATCAGTCACCTGAGTAGGAAGGACACCTGTATCTTCGTAGTGACTGGGTGTATTGATACACCATCTAAAATGTAATTAATAACTTCCCCATGCTCAAAGGAATATTCAGTTGGTGCCCTTCTTTGCGAAGCATTGGAAAACCTCTGGTCTTTGTTATTGAATCTGTGCTTGAAATTCACTGCTCGCCAGATAATGAATTGTATGTGTGGGGTACAAAGATGGGGTAGTAATTAAAAAATCATGTTAAACAGTTAGTCCTTGCAACTTATTAGATGACTTGTTAACGGTGCAACATGAAGAAATCACTCCACCATTTCCTGGTTGCTTAAATTAGAATGATTTCAGTTTATGTGACAAAATAAGTCATGTGTAGAGAATCATTTTACCATCTAAACCACTGTGAAATATATTTTCAATCACCAAAAATATTGTATTTTCAGCTGGTGTACAAAAACGAAAGTAAAAGACGCAAAAACTAAAATTAAGAATGGGAAGCATAGAAATAGAGCACATAGAACATGTTTCACATTTCTATGTGAATTTGGTTGGTCAGCCAAAAAGTTAAATATTGCAGCTTTAAGATAATGTTTTGTCCTGAAGTGATTTAGGCTTGCCATAACAAAGGGGGTGAATACTTATCAAGCCATTATTCCACGTTGACATTATGAGGTTTTTAGTGTAGATCAGTGGCACAAAGTCTAAATGTAATCCATTTTAAATGCAGGCTGGAACACAACAAAATGTGGAAAAAGTCAAGTGGTCTGAATACTTTCTGAAGGCACTGTACATCTCATTCATATTCTCAAAGAACTGGGGTTACGAAAGTAACCTTAAGTTTCTCACCCTGGTTCAATAACTATGAATACCAAAAGGTATCTAGTGGATGGCCTGTCAAACGACCTGCCTCATTATGAACCTTTAATGACAATTAGCTTAATTTCCCTTTTATTTCAGGAAAAATACAGCAGCTGTGTGTTACATTTTTCTAATTTATCTAAATTGAAATGGCGATGGTGAGGAGTTTAATGACATAATGGCCACCACTGGAAAACCAGTCAATGACGAGGAATGTACTGAGCTAATGAAAAACGCCGACCTTAACAAAGACAACAGGATTGATTTGGATGGTAAGACACACATGTACTCATACACAAGCTCAATTTTCTCCAATGGAAATAACATTCACATTAATGTATGTGCTTATGAAACAGAAACTGGTAGATGACTAATGGTCAATAATAACATAAACTTTGACTAGTGATTGGTTTGGAATTAACGGGAAAATTTGGGCACACAGTCTGTGGGTAAATCATTTGACTGGAATCACATACTGACACACACACACACACAGACTATTGTTGACATATTATGTTGAAGATTTAATCATGTTATAGCACAAACCAGCAGGTGCACTATGGTAATGTGTGTCGGCAAGTTTATTTGTATTTATCATTATTAATGAACACAAGTCATGACTAAACTCAACTCCCACTGTTCTGGGTTTCTCTACTACTAATATTCAAAAGAGAATACAGTGTTGAGGTCTGGGATCACATAAGTACCACATCGAGACATAACATATCCAATCATAAACATGAAAATGCTTTTAAGACATTCATCCTCTGGTGACTGGACACATACAGGGTTATGGGGGAGTTACTATATATCATTGGGTTGTGGTTCCCAAGTGGTGCAGCGGTCGAAGGCACTGCATCTCAGTGCAAGAGGTGTAATTACAGTCCTTGGTTCAAATCCAGGCTGTATTACATCCAGCTGTGATTGGGAGTCCCATAGGATGGTGCACAATTGGCCCAGTGTCGTATGGGCTGGGTATGCTGGCATTGTAAATAAGAATGTGTTCTTAACTGACTTGCCTAGTTAAATAAAAGTTCAATTAAAAAAATATATTTAAAAAAAATGTATGATACAGTGGGTGCTTTGCTATTGCTGGGAAAGGGATAAGGCATTGGCTTAAGTGGGAGAGGATCAAATTAACAATTTTTTCTGTGTTCCAGAATTGCTGAAAATCAACAAGACCAACATTCCTTTGTGACCCTTTCCATTTGCCACTTCTGCTTGAAGAAAATAACAACTATGTTTCTAAATAAAAAATGAAATACACACCCTCTTGAGTCCTGTCAATTACAAACAGCAAAGAGTACCCAAAAACACTCCAGGAGAGTGAAAAGGGCGTTTGATAAAAGACAATACATGGAGGTTCTTCACCCTATCCTAGACACTGACCTTTTCAGTCATGTTGACTCTGTGGCTATACATATCTGCCCAACCCTTATAAGACGAAGGCTCTTCCCCTCCCTGCCACCGAACACTTCCCACCCAGCTGCCCCCTTACACCTGCTCCCTCAAGAAATGCTACACCCCTCCCACTGTGTCTCTCCCCTCGCCCTTCTTGCGTGACAACCCTTTGCAGAGTGCTTTCAAAATAAACCTACTTTCATCTTTAATGTATGTTTCCAACGCCTTGTCATGTTGTTAGAGTAGACTGGATCATTGTCTACAATTTATCTGTTGATCTGTGTGTCTGTCTTCAGAAACTATCTGTCACGTTCAGTTTTGGTTTTACCATGAAAATGTGCCTAAACAGGCCCTTTGCCAAACATAATGTGCCACCATCACTCTAATGACTGCCTCGGCTGGTTCACTAACTACTTCTCAGATAGAGTTCAGTGTGTTAAATCGGAGAGCCTTTTGTCCGGGCCTCTGGCAGTCTCTATGGGGGTGCCACAGGGTTCAATTCTCGGGCCGACTCTTTTCTCTGTCTATATCAATGATGTTGCTCTATACGCAGACGAAACCATTCTGTATACATCTGGCCCTTCTTTGGACACTGTGTTAATAAACCTACAAACAAGCTTCAATGCCAAACAACACTCCTCCAACTGCTCTTAAACGCTAGTAAAACTAAATGCATGCTCTTCAACAGATCGCTGCCCGCACCCGCCCGCCCGCCGAGCATCACTCCTCTGGACGGTTCTGACTTAGAATATGTGGACAACAATAAATACCTAGGTGTCTGGCTAGACTGTAAACTCTACTTCCAGACTCATATTAAGCATCTCCAATCCAAAATTAAATCTAGAATCGGCTTCCTATTTCGCAACAAAGCCTCCTTCACTCATGCTGCCAAACATACCCTTGTAAAACTGACTATCCTGCTGATCCTTGACTTCGGCGACATCATTTACAAATTAGCCTCCAACACTCTACTCAGCAAATTGCATGCAGTCTATCACAGTGCCATCCATTTTGTCACCAAAGCCCCATATACTACCGACCATTGCGACTTGTTTGCTCTTGTTGGCTGGTCCTCGATACATATTCGTCGCCAAACCCACTGGCTCCAGGTCATCTATAATTCTTTGCTCGGTAAAGCTCCGCCTTATCTCAGCTCACTGGTCACCATAGCAACACCCACCAATAGCACGCGCTCCAGCAGGTATATTTCACTGGTCATCCCCAAAGCCAACACCTCTTTGGCCACCTTTCCTTCCAGTTCTCTGCTGCCAGTGACTGGAAAGAATTGCAAAAATCACTAACTTCAAGCATCGGCTGTCAGAACAGCTTACCGATTGCTGCAGCTGTACACAGCCCATCTGTAAATAGCCCATCCAACCAACTACCTACCACATCCCCATATATATATATTTTTTTTTCTGCTCTTTTGCACACCAGTATTTCTACTTGCACATCCTCATCTGCACATCTATCACTCCAGTGTTAATTGCTAAATTGTAATTATTTCGCCACTATGGCCTATTTATTGCCTTACCTCCCTACTTCATTTGCACACACTGTATACAGATTTTTTTGTGTGTTATTGACTGTATGTTTATTTATCCCATGTGTAACTCTGTGTTGTTGTTTTGCTTTATCATGGCCAGGTCGCAGTTATAAATGAGAACTTGTTCTTAACTGGCCTACCTGGTTAAATAAAATAAAATAAATAAATAAAACATTCCACTTTGTGAAAGAGAAATAGGTGTACAATATGAGGTAAAGGAGCATGCAAAGTCAAAAAAAGAAAGGAGGACTAAAATAAAGACAGTAGGCACAGGAAACTTTCAAAGGCCTCTAACTGCATATATAATGCAACATGCGATAGCAATGATCTTCTCATCACTTGATGGATGTCATCCATGATAATCAAAAAAAGTGCTCTCAGCACTCAACAGCAACAAGAATGCTCTGACGCCGCTCTGTCTCCATGAAGAGGTCCTGAGGATGCAAATACCAGATCAGTACAGTAAGATGCCCTCCCCTAGGGCTCTGACAACGCTGCCAGATGCAACAGCTTATCTTGAAGGCGTCTGGAATAAAAACCTAGAGTTTTTAAATGTGAAGCTAGTAGCACCTAACCAAATCCTTCTAGTGGAAGATATCCTCCGCTCACTGAGTACATAGCCCTTAACCCCCCACCACTAACAACATGACATCCCCTTCTACCTCGAGTAACTGCTCATCATAATATTCCCATATCCCGGACCCTCCTCCTCCCTATCCAACCCCAGGAAACGCAGGAAACTTCCACCATACAAGGAGAGTCGTGTCTTGAGTGGATGGCCTGTTAATTGGATATGATACTGTGATTAAAGGCGGGCTCCCCGTACAACCAAACATCATCTGCTATTCAGGGATCAGCCAGCTTCCAGCTCTGCAAGCACTTTTCCACAGGGTTAGGGTTTCACACCCAGAATGAAACACCATCCCACAGCCACAATCCACTCTGGGCCCAACCTTCTTTATCAGCAATACAGAGGCCTACGTTTAGTTTACAGTATGAAAACTGTCAATCCCCATATTTGCTTGAACTCACAAGTGCATGCTTGAAGATCAACTACACGTTGATTTAGAAATGACGTTTCAGAATGGACTATTTTCAGATATTGCTTAAAAGGGCTGGCTTTGTTCCCTTCTGGAAATGTGTAAAAGAAGACGTAATGTTGTTACTTTGAGAGTGGGACCAGAGAGACCAGAATTTGTTTAGGTTGATGAGCAAAAACATTGTCTGACAGGGAATACCAAGACCTACTGTTACATGCAGGTACCTTAAACCTGCTGCACTTACAATCACAAGACAAATGTTGCCTTTCAATAGTGACATGTACCTGAAAACTTTCTTATAGCTACGTTTACCCCGTCAATTAAATGTTTGCAGCTTCAAGGCCATCACTGTCCACTCCAGATTTCGATTGGCTTTTGGGGGCCTCAGAACCCTGCAAGTTCAAGATTCTAAATCTGTAGTCCTGTGATCACCCGGGGGTGTGTCTTAAGTGACCCGTTTAAAGTGTGTCTGAACTCTCATTTGAGGTTTAATCTTTCTGTAGGGGTGCACACGGATTGACCACTCCTTTGGGATTTATTTCTGTGGGTATTTGGGGGAAAGCTCATTCGCAACCATGGTAAGACCAATCATTTGAACACACAATTACATGAATAAAAGCATAGTAAACAGCGAGTTTGTATAGGGTTACATTTACAAGTTACATTTGGATGGGCAATTAAGATGATTAATTAGCCTAATTTGGAAATAATTTCTTGGACCATCATTTTGACACTGTATTGTCTCTTGCAGTCATGTTTACTATTTCATAAAGTGTAAGGTATAAAACGATTAAAACAGCAGTCATTTCCTAAGACCATGATTATCAGGATCTCATCTTGATGAATACAAATCACCAACTTGTTTAATTAACCAAATAATATTGAGTGTTTATAGCAGTATTTCTGGAGCATGACTTTGGGGAAGTTATGCATGTTCCGCAGGCTAGATAGGCTATGGGTTTATGGGTGCTTATTGAGTAGATACCGAGTATCAGACTGTCACACAACCTAAAAGGTCCGGGAGCAAGGCTGTCCGGGTGCGGATTGTGTTAAGGCGTCAAATTCCTTCGGGAATGTATATCCGTATGGCCATATACAGGGGGGTAATGTGTTGAGCCTTAAATAGCATGGCACATGTGTCAGTATGCCTATAGGCTAAGGCTAACCCTTTTGTGGGGATACCTTTGTGAATGTCAATACGACAAAAATACACTCATCTGATAACATCACTGTTGCCCCACCAAAAAAATATAGATATAATTTACCATTTGAGAAATTGTCACCAATACTATGACCTGACAAATGTGGCGCTGTTTTTCCTCTAGACTGATGCACAACAGGAGGCCCGCTCATTCTTGAGCGAGGAGATGCTTAACGGTGAGTAAGTCCATCGCAAAACCATGTTGCCGTTAATTAATAACTGTCAGGTCTAATGAATACAATAATTAGTGTCCCGATACGTATCATCATTCCAGAATTCAAGGCTGCCTTCGACATGTTCGACACCGACGGTGGCGGCGATATCAGTACCAAGGAGTTGGGTCAGGTCATGAGGATGTTGGGCCAGAACCCGACAAGAGAGGAGTTGGATGAAATCATTGAGGAGGTCGATGAGGATGGTGAGCAACGGCTGAGTCTAAAATATACTATATATTAACCTACATTAATGTATGTAAGCTATATAGTTTAAATGACACGTGTGAAGTTTGGCGCGTAATTAGGCTACTTTTGGGTAACTTATGCCCATGTTATGCTTAGGTGACCTGAGCATGATACATACCTCTTCATATTGTTGTACTTACCTGTTATTTTCGAGCTTGATGCATAATCGATCGGAAACTTCACCTTAGGCAGCGGCACCATCGACTTCGAGGAGTTCTTGGTCATGATGGTGAGGCTCTTAAAGGAGGACCAGGCCGGAAAGTCTGAGGAAGAGTTGGCGGAATGTTTCCGTGTGTTCGACAAGTACGTCACCTGTTTTAGCGGTTACGTTTTACAGTTTACAGTCAGCGTTCATATGCCGACAGGTTGTTAAACTCCAATGTGTGTTGCTTACGCAGGAATGCCGACGGCTACATCGACAGAGAAGAGTTTGCCATCATCATCCGCAGCACAGGCGAGCAAATCTCAGAGGAGGAGATTGATGAGCTGCTGAAGGATGGAGACAAGAACGCTGATGGCATGCTGGACTTTGATGGTATGACAAAGCCACGATGCCTTTGATAATAATAATGGTGATGCTGATTGGACATATTGACCAGCATTTTCATTTTTATTTATTTTCTTTATTTCACCTTTATTTAATTAACCAGGTAGGCTAGTTGAGAACAAGTTCTCATTTACAACTGCGACCTGGCCAAGATAAAGCAAAGCAGTTCGACACATACAACAACACAGAGTTACACATGGAATAAACAAAACATACAGTCAATAACACAATAGAAAAAAAGTATATGTACAGTGTGTGCAAATGAGGTAAGATAAGGGATGTAAAGGCAATAAAATAGGCCATAGTGGCGTAATTACGATATAGCAATTAAACACTGGAGTGATAGATGTGCAGAAGATTAATGTGCAAGTAGAGATACTGGAGTGCAAAGGAGCAAAATAAATAAATAAATACAGTAAGGGGATGAGGTAGTTGGACGGGCTATTTACAGGTGGGCTATGTACAGATGCAATGATCTGTGAGCTGCTCTAACAGCTGGTGCTTGAAGTTAGGTAATGTGTTAGATAATGAATGTTAGGCCTGTTATTGACCATGAATTACATCACCGTGATTTAAATTATAATTTTCACAATGGATTTGTCACTCTTTTTCAGAATTCCTCAAGATGATGGAAAATGTGCAGTAAAAGCGAGACTCAAGGACATTCCTCCTTCCTTTGACCCCCTGCTGACCTATCCTGATCCTCTTTTGACCCACTGCAATTCTCCCTCACACTTCGCCCCTTACTGGTCCATCCTATGTTCGTCCACCTCGATTAAACTAAACCTCTTCAACAGACAGGCACCTGGTGGGGGTAACCAGGGCTTTTGAGCCCTTCTTGCGTGTGATTATGATGCCCCATTGACGCCAAGCTGCTGCCGTTCCCCCAAATCTGGAGGGAAAAGCCAGGATGTGAAATTCACTGCAACATCACAGAATGGGTCAGTGGATCACTTACCACCTCAACACCCTCAAGCTGGGAGTTCAGTCTAGATGTAGTCTAGATGGGCAGCTTGTGATAGCTGCTTAGACCAAGGCCAACTGTTGCCACTTCACTGTAATAATAAACTATTGTTTGAACCAAGATAATAAATAAATAAACACAGTTGGTCTGACATAATTATTGTCTGTGCGCTATTTTCTTGAGGAATATCAATAAAAAAAAAATATTTTATATATATATATATATATATATTTTTTTTTCTTTGACCCACACAGCCATAAGGCATAACAGATTAGACAGCAGTGAAGCTAGATCAGGCATATTTACTTATGGCAAAACACAAATTAAAAAAGTTATATTATGAAATTATATGCCACCTGGAACCTCCTGCCAAGTTTAAATTCTTCATCATTATACAAACTGAACTTCAGGTAATCATATTAATCCCTATGAAAATAGATTACTGATACAGTGGGTTAAGGAACAAAGGACAAACATCAACATTTTCTCTATGTCAAATTCATCATTTCCAGCACAATCCCAACATCGACACGTGAAAATGACCAGTTTCAATGTAAAGATAAAGATACAGTAAGTTTCCAATGACATCATCGGCCAATTAGTAGGCAATGCCTACTCAAAATTGGTTAAAAGCACACCGATAATGTCATTGTAAACACATACACTGCCTTCAGAAAGTTCACATCCCTTGACTTTTTCCACGTGTTGTTGTGTTACAACCTGAATTTAAAAATGGACTAAATGTAGATTTTTTTTTGTCACTGCCTACACACAGTACCCTATAATGTCAATGTGGAATTATGTTTTTAGAAATGTTTACAAATGAATTAAAAAACGAAAAGCTTGAGTCAATAAGTATTCAACCCCTTTGTTAAGGCAAGCCTAAATAAGTTCAGGAGAAAAATGTGCTTAACAAGTCACATAAGTTGCATGGACTCACTCTGTGTGTAATAATAGTGTTTAACATGATTTTTGAATGACTACATTTCTGTACCTCACACACACAATTATCTGTTTAGTAGTACATTTCAAACACATATTTGACCAACAGTTGAAGTTGGAAGTTTACATACACTTAGGTTGGAGTTATTAAAACTCATTTTTCAACCACTCCACAAATTTCTTGTGAACAAACTATAGTTTTGGCAAGTCGGTTAGGACATCTGCTTTGTGCATGACACACGTAATTTTTCCAACAATTATTTACAGACAGATTATTTCACTTATAAGTCAATGTATCACAATTCCAGTGGGTCAGAAGTTTACATACACTAAGTGTATGGAAAATTACAGAAAATGATGTCATGGCTTCAGAAGATTCTGATAGGCTAATTGACATCATTTGAGTCAATTGGAGGTGTACCTGTGGATGTATTCAAACTCAGTGCCTCTTTGCTTGACATCATGGGAAAATCAAAAGAAATCAGCCAAGACCTCAGAAAAAATTGTAAACCTCCACAAGTCTGGTTGATACTTACCTACAGTGCCTTGCGAAAGTATTCGGCCCCCTTGAACTTTGCGACCTTTTGCCACATTTCAGGCTTCAAACATAAAGATGTAAAACTGTATTTTTTTGTGAAGAATCAACAACAAGTGGGACACAATCATGAAGTGGAACGACATTTATTGGATATTTCAAACTTTTTTAACAAATCAAAAACTGAAAAATTGGGCGTGCAAAATTATTCAGCCCCCTTAAGTTAATACTTTGTAGCGCCACCTTTTGCTGCGATTACAGCTGTAAGTCGCTTGGGGTATGTCTCAGTTTTGCACATCGAGAGACTGAAATTTTTCCCATTCCTCCTTGCAAAACAGCTCGAGCTCAGTGAGGTTGGATGGAGAGCATTTGTGAACAGCAGTTTTCAGTTCTTTCCACAGATTCTCGATTGGATTCAGGTCTGGACTTTGACTTGGCCATTCTAACACCTGGATATGTTTATTTTTGAACCATTCCATTGTAGATTTTGCTTTATGTTTTGGATCATTGTCTTGTTGGAAGACAAATCTCCGTCCCAGTCTCAGGTCTTTTGCAGACTCCATCAGGTTTTCTTCCAGAATGGTCCTGTATTTGGCTCCATCCATCTTCCCATCAATTTGAACCATCTTCCCTGTCCCTGCTGAAGAAAAACAGGCCCAAACCATGAGGCTGCCACCACAATGTTTGACAGTGGGGATGTTGTGTTCAGGGTGATGAGCTGTGTTGCTTTTACGCCAAACATAACGTTTTGCATTGTTGCCAAAAAGTTCAATTTTGGTTTCATCTGACCAGAGCACCTTCTTCCACATGTTTGGTGTGTCTCCCAGGTGGCTTGTGGCAAACTTTAAACAACACTTTTTATGGATATCTTTAAGAAATGGCTTTCTTCTTGCCACTCTTCCATAAAGGCCATATTTGTGCAATATACAACTGATTGTTGTCCTATGGACAGAGTCTCCCACCTCAGCTGTAGATCTCTGCAGTTCATCCAGAGTGATCATGGGCCTCTTGGCTGCATCTCTGATCAGTCTTCTCCTTGTATGAGCTGAAAGTTTAGAGGGACGGCCAGGTCTTGGTAGATTTGCAGTGGTCTGATACTCCTTCCATTTCAATATTATCGCTTGCACAGTGCTCCTTGGGATGTTTAAAGCTTGGGAAATATTTTTGTATCCAAATCCGGCTTTAAACTTCTTCACAACAGTATCTCGGACCTGCCTGGGGTGTTCCTTGTTCTTCATGATGCTCTCTGCACTTTTAACGGACCTCTGAGACTATCACAGTGCAGGTGCATTTATACGGAGACTTGATTACACACAGGTGGATTGTATTTATCATCATTAGTCATTTAGGTCAACATTGGATCATTCAGAGATCCTCACTGAACATCTGGAGAGAGTTTGCTGCACTGAAAGTAAAGGGGCTGAATAATTTTGCACGCCCAATTTTTCAGTTTTTGATTTGTTAAAAAAGTTTGAAATATCCAATAAATGTCGTTCCACTTCATGATTGTGTCCCACTTGTTGTTGATTCTTCACAAAAAAAATACAGTTTTATATCTTTATGTTTGAAGCCTGAAATGTGGCAAAAGGTCACAAAGTTCAAGGGGGCCGAATACTTTCGCAAGGCACTGTATGTATGCTGTTCCATAGGTAAACAATAGTACGCAAGTATAAACACCATGGGACCACGCAGCCGTCATACCGCTCAGGAAGGAGACGCATTCTGTCTCCTAGAGATGAACGTACTTTGGTGCGAAAAGTGCAAATCAATCCCAGAACAACAGCAAAGGACCTTGTGAAGATGCTGGAGGAAACAGGTACAAAATCATCTATATCCACAGTAAAATGAGTCCTATATCGACATCACCTTAAAGGCCGCTCAGCAAGGAAGAAGCCAGCATAAAAAAAAGCCTGACTATGGTTTGCAACTGCACATGGGGACAAAGATCCTACTTTTTGTAGAAGGGTCCTCTGGTCTGATGAAACAAAAATAGAACTGTTTGGCCATAATGACCATCGTTATGTTTGGAGGAAAAAGGGGAGGCTTGTTAGCCGAAGAACACCATCCCAACCGTGAAGCACGGGGGTGGCAGCATCATGTTGTGGGGTGCTTTGCTGCAGGAGGGACTGGTGCACTTCACAAAATAGATGGCATCATGAGAACGGACAATTATGTGGATATATTGAATCAACATCTCAAGACATCAGTCAGGAAGTTAAAGCTTGGTTGCAAATAGGTCTTCCAAATGGACAATGACCCCAAGAATACTTCCAAAGTTGAAGCAAAATGGCTTAAGGACAACAAAGTCAAGGTATTGGAGTGGCCATCACAAAGCCCTGACCTCAACCCTATAGGAAATATGTGAGCTGAACTGAAAAAGTGTGTGCGAGCAAGGAGGCCATCAAACATGACTCAGTTACACCAGCTGTCAGGAAGAATGGTCCAAAATTCACCCAAATTATCGTGGGAAGCTTGTGGAAGGCTACCCAAAACATTTGAGCCAAGTTAAACAATTTAAAGGCAATGCTACCAAATACTAATTGAGTGTATGTAAACTTCTGACCCACTGGGAATGTGATGAAAGCGGAAATAAATCACTCTCTACTATTACTCTGACATTTCACGTTATTAAAATAAAGTGGTGATCCTAACTGACCTAAGACGGGGAATTTTTACAAGGATTAAATGTCAGGAATTGTGAAACTGAGTTTAAATGTCTTTGCCTGAAATGTAAACTTCTGACTTCAACTGTACGTGGAATAAGTCAATGAGTATGAATATTTACTTTCCTCTTTTTTAACACAAAACATTGTAACGCAGTTGGTGCTGGAGATGAATATGACGTTGGAAAATGTTGAAATGTACCTTTAAGGCTCGCACACATCACACCTAATTTAGATCCAGCGTTCATCTGCCGATCGTTCAGCGCGCTGTGTTTTAAGGACCACCCACTGTAGATGTCTGACTGCCAACATTTCACTTGTAAATTCATTGCACACTCAGTTCGCAAATTAGGTTCAGATGTGCTAAGTACTCTCGGCTAGCAAACCCTATGTGTCTGTCGCCTAGGTGTCCGAGCCCTTAGTCCTGCGGAAATAATTAAAGTAAAATTCAGAGGGTTTTATTCCATGCACATTAAGGTCCATCTACTGAAGTTGTGCGTTCATTTGCACAAATTAAACAAAACATTTTATTCAAGTTTTGAAACTATATCCATTGTCTCAAGGTGTAGAAATCAAATCAAATTGTATTGGTCACATATATTTGTTTAGTAGATGTTATTGAAAGTGTAGCGAAAGTGAAACATTTCAGGAAAGATAACCCATCCATGGATTAATATAGAAAGTCTAATTTGAACTCCCCTCTGGGCCCATGTCCAGAGGGGTAAAGGATGTCACAGTAAAGGATGGATGAAAGTGTCAAGGATTGGGAGTTACTTTATTCATAAATGTCCATTCCACCATTGTGTCACTATCCTTACTGATAAACAGGACAACAATTCTCACCTAAGAGACATTTCCTCACGGGACCTAATGATTGATACTGCAATGTGATGTCCTTCTGTGGATACAGTACAGTATACGATAAATACAACTACTTTCTAGTATTATATGTGTGTATGTTAATGGGGCAGCAGGTAGCCTTGTGGATAGAGCATTGGGCCAGTAACTTAAAGGTTGGTTACTTGATCGAATCCAAGCTGACAAGGTAAAAATCTGTCGTTCTGCCCCTAGTCCTAGGCCGTCATTGTAAATAAGAATTTGTTATTAACTGACTTGCCTAGTTAAATAAAAATAGAAAGATGTCTGTAGAAGGCATAAGCATTTCACATGAGCACAAACATATCTGTAGTCACAAGTTGGTGGTCAATGAACACTATCTCTATGTTCACATCTGCAACAACTTTAAATCCTTACAAAAAACATGTCCAATGATCAAAGCAGAATAAACAGCTTGGACAATGTGAAAGAGAAGTTTAAAAAAGGGAAAGAAGGCGTGTATTTGCAGTGAAGGCCAAATCCCTCTATCAAAGGCTCTAAGAGCCATAGTTCGCTTCATCAAAGGCCTTGCGGGCTCTCTTCAGCTCCTCGTTCATCGTCAAGAGGTCTTTCACTCGGGCAAACTTCCTTGGATCTTTCCGGATAAGGAAAACAATGTCCTCCACCTGGACACGGCCCTGGCGTCCGATGGACATGGCTTTGTGTGTCATCTCCGTGACGAACTCGATCACAAGGTCCTCCAGGATGTCCACCGACTCGGTGTAGGGATTCTGGTCATCTCCAAATCCATACATCATACACCGAAGTTCTTTAGAGAACAGCCTTTTCCTTTTGCCGTGGTTCCCATCGGCTCCACCCGCCCCGTCATCCAAATCCTCGTCAAAACCAGCTTCGTCTTCCTCCTCCGCCATCCTCACAGACCCAAATGTGTACTAGAGCTAGCAATTGTAGCTAACGCTAGCTGGCTATGGGATTATCCAGCTAGTTACAAAGCCCAGTGTGTCCAACGATATTTCGCAAATCGTGCAGATTAGTTGCAATTGGAGCCCTGACCGGTTATTTTTTTGTTGCGTTGTGGCGGCTTTTTGACTTTATATCAATTACAAAAACAAGAGGGTCACGACAACAACTCCTCAACCAAATGGTCCATTTCTTCTTCACTGTAGTTGCCGGAAGTAGCTACAGCAACAGGCTGCGTTGTTTTGCTTGGAAAAACAAAACTACTGCCACCTAGCTGCAGTGCTGGAGTCGGGCGCACTTGATTCAGGTCAGCCATCGGACCGGGTAGGCAGAGTGATCCATTGCATTGGACCAAGGTCTACATTTCACCAAGCACCGACGCGCGTCGGGGAAGCAAAATCAAGTGCATCGCTTGTCTGGCTGTGCTCAGTCCACGTAGAGCCTGCGGGTTGTACTGATGAATCGATGACATGGCCCGTGTGTAGAGTGGACTAACTGGCAACAACAAAGTAACGTTACTGTAATTTGGAAAGTAAAACCATGTTCAATTACTCTGTGCAGTCATGTGTTTATATGCATCGCTTGATAGCTAAGCTAGCTAGCCAACGTTACGGTATTTAGACGCAGCTTTGTATAGCAGTTAACAGGACCGGTCACACTTTGCTTAGCTAACGTGAGTTAGCTGGCTAGTTTACCTGCTTTCGCCGCTGTTCGTCAGCAGGTGAGTTCAGCCAGACAGTAGCTAGAGTTTTAAAATTTCATAAGATATCTGGTTCAGCTAACAACTTATCCACTGTCTACCTCAGTGGCTTGCCCGTTCATATTTTGTGCTTTGTTAGCCATGCCATATGGCTCAGGTTTATGTTTTCCAGTGCCTTCATCAGCAGCAACAATGCATCTATTTAGCTTGGCAACATAGGCTTATCTGAGATTATAGCTACAATGTTAATTATGAAAAAAATCTGCATGTTCATGTACAGTATCCCCACAACACGCTGCGTCAGTGCTAACATACAGCTGGGAGTATGCTCATTACTCACTAATAAGACTGGTCAAACAGATTCCTCAACGCAGTCACATGCTCAGCCAGCAGCAAATTATATCAGTTATTTTGTCTTTGATTATATTGTCAACTTATCCCATCTTTCTCGCTCTTCCCTCTTTTCTCCCTTCCCAGCTTTCAGCACATTGTTCCTGTTTGAAGACGGTGCCTCTGCAGTAGTTCCTGTGGGGAAGGGTGAAGCAGCACCATGGCTTGCCCTGTCCAGTTCCTATGCCGGGCTGTCCGCACTGTGGGCCTGGTCCTCGTTTACTATGTCTTCTCCATCGGCATCACCTTTTATAACAAGTGGCTGATGAAGGTCAGTCTGAGGCTGGCTCACACTCCTCATGCGACGTAACATTGTGTACTTGGTATGTTTGCTTTGCATGCAGTGCCATGTAGTTTAACTCACCCCTTTCCCTCTTTCTCTCAGGGCTTCCACTACCCACTGTTTATGACGCTGCTCCACCTCACCATAATATTCTGTCTCTCTACCCTGACCCGCTCGGCCATGCAATGCTGGACAGGGAAGCCTCGGGTCATGTTGAACTGGACAGACTACCTCACAAAGGTTGCCCCAGTCGGTGAGTGCATATATTAGAGGAATGTATGCCAAACAGTTTGAGTTGTATGTGACACGATATAATCAACATGGACTTCAGTCTGCATAATAAAAGGCATAGTCCGTCTGTGTGATAAGATACCACTTTCTACTTTTCTCTCTACTAATCTTGGCTGGAACTACTTAAATACATCTTAAAGGGGCAATCTGCAGTTGAAACTGTAACAGTGGTCACACCCTCCACCTATTTGGTAAATAGCTGAGGGATGGGGTTGGAGAAATGTATCCACTCTCAAATTCATAGACAGAGCTATGGATGGAAGGACTGATCATCCATGAGATCAGAATTATAGTTTTAACCATGTTTTCAGCCTATGCAGTGTTTGTTTACATTTGAGTCATTTTGCAGATGCTCTTCTCCAGAGGGACTTACAGTTAGTGCATTCATCTTAAGACAGCTAGGTGGGACAACCACATAGCACAGGCATAGAAAGTAAGTCAAGTAGTACAAGTGCTGGTTCAGTTCTTTTTTCTTCATTTTTGTGTGTGGGGGTGGGTCGAGGTGAGGAGGAGGATTATTTAAGATACTGTTTGAAGAGGTAGGGTTTCAGATGTTTTTGGAAGATGGGCAGGGACTCTGCTGTCTTAGCTTCAGGGGGAAGCTGGTTCCACCATTGGGTGCCAGGACAGAGAAGAGCTTGGACTGGGCTGAGCGGGAGTAATTGTAAACAAAAACTGTATAGCCTGAAAACCTGGTTAAAACTATAATTTTGATATCATGGATGGTCAGCTGCCATCCCGTAGGGGTGGGAGGGCCAAGAGACCTGAGGTGGTAGAACGGAGTGCTCGGGTTCAAGTGTAGGGTTTGAGCCTAAAGGTAGGGAGGGGCAGTTCCTCTTGCTGTTCCATAGGTAAGCACCATGGCCTTGTAGTGGATACAAACAAAGGTGTAAAACAACCATAAACTGTATTTGGGGTTTTGAGGGGTATACTACAAAGCAGGATCAATGAGTTAGCCATCTAACTTGCCTAAATATAGATACGCTGAAAATGTGCATGGTCCCTAATTGACTCGACAACCAAAACGCATATCTAAGTTTAGATTTCATAATGAACCAGAAAATCAAGTTATTTCTGGTTGTTAATTAAAGTTGGCTGACTAACTAATTGATCCTGCTTTGTACATTGAAGAAACATGGAACAATTTAAAATATTTTATTGAGTTACAGTTCATATAAGGAAATCAGTCAATTGAAATAAACTAACTAGGCCCTAATCTATGGATTTCACATGACTGGGCAGGGGTGCAGCCATGGGTGGGCCTTGGAGGGCCAATCAGAATGAGTTTTTCCCCACAAAAGGGCTTTATTACAGACAAAAATACTCCTCAATTTCATCAGCTGTCCGGGTGGCTGGTTGCAGACGATCCCACAGGTGAAGAAGCCGAATGTGAAGGTCCTGGGCTGGTGTGGTGACACTTGGTCTGCGGTTGTGAGGCTGGTTGGACGTACTGCCAAATTCTCTAAAATGATGTTGGAGGCGGCTTATCGTAGAGAAAGTGTCACAAAACTGCACATTTTAGAGTGGTCTTTTATTGTCCCCAGCACAAGGTGCACCTGTGTAATGATCATGCTGTTTAATTAGCTTCTTGATATGCCACACCTGGCAGGTGGAAGAATTATCTTGGCAAAGGAGAAATGTACACTAACAGGGATGTAAACAAATTTGGGCTCTAAATAATATTTTGTGCATGTGGAACATTTCTGGGAATTGTTATTTCAGCTCATGTAACATGGGACCAACACTTTACATGTTGCATTTATATTGTTGTACAGTATATTACACCCCTCTGATGGGGTACAACAGTTGAACTAATCTCATAAGGCATTCACCTTCCTGTCAGTAAGAAAGAAATGCTTTGTTAGTAGGAATAAAACAGTGTGCTATGATATGATCAACAGTCCTAAAAAGCTGTCTCTTTCAGCCATTGCAACAGCGCTGGACATTGGACTCTCCAATTGGAGCTTCCTCTTCATCACCATCAGCTTGTAAGTGTGTGTGTGTGTTTGTTTACTACAGTGCCTTCAGAAACTATTCACACCCCTTTACTTTTTCTGCATTTTGTTTCAGCTTAAATCTAAAATGGAATACATTTAGATTTTTGTGTCATTGGAAGAGCAACAAAAATAGACATTGAATATCCCTTTGAGCATGGTGGGTCAATCCACACAGTCACTAAAAAGAAACAATGTCCTTCCTAACTCAGTTGCTGGAGAGGAAGGAAACCCCTCAGGGATTTCACCATGAGGCCAATAGTGACTTTAAAACAGAGTTGAACAACTTTGTAGTTACTCCACAATACTAACCTAATTGACAGTGTAAAGAAGTAATGCAAAGAAATGAACTATATGTCCTGAATACAAAGCATTATATTGGGGGCAAACACAACACAACACATTACTGAGTACATCTCTTCATATTTTCAAGCATGGTGGTGGCTACATCATGTTATGGGTATGCTTGTCATCGGCAAGAACTATGAAGTTGTTTAGGATAAAAAGAAACGGAATAGAGCTAAGCACAGGCAAAATCCTGGAGGAAAACCTGACTGTCTGCTTTCCACCAGACACTGGGAGACAAATTCACCTTTCAGCCAGACAATAACCTAAAACACATGACCAAATATACACTGGAGTTACTTACTAATATGACATTGAATGTTCCTGAGTGGACTAGTTACAGTTTTGACTTAAATCGACTTGAAAATGGCTGTTTAGCAATGATCAACAACCAACTTGACAGAGCTTGAAGAATTCTAAAAATAATAATATGCAAATAATGTACAATCCAGGTGTGCAAAGCTCCTAGAGACATACCCAGAAAAACTCACAGCTGTATTCGCTGCCAAAGGTGGTTCTAACATGTATTGACTCAGGGTTATGAATACTTATGTAAATTAGTATTCAACTAATTTTCAATACATTTTGAAAAATGTCTTAACATATTTTCTCTTTGTCATTATGTGTTATTGTGTGTAGATTGGTGAGCTGTTTTATTGAATACATTTTTGAATTTGGGCTGTAACACAACAAAATGTAGAATAAATCAAGGGTTATGAATACTTCCTGAAGGCACTGTATGTATCTACCTAACTTTGATCATCAATGTTCTGAATGGCATTAGAATGTCTTTGTATGTTTCCTCCAGGTACACAATGACCAAGTCTTCTGCAGTGCTCTTCATCCTCTTCTTCTCATTGGTTTTTAAACTAGAGCATCCGGTAAGTCAATTTCACTTGAGATGGGGTTGCTGTTTCTTCTTGGTCATTGTTTATCCAGTAGTATTTATGGGTGTTGCATGACAGAAAATTGCATTTAAAATTCAGTCTTTGTTCGTGTTTGTTCATGTTTGAAAGACAGTGTTCCTGTGTTCGCAGACACCACATTCACAGTAAACGCTGCATATGTCGGTTCAATCGGAAATGACTTTTAAATGGTGCTTTGTCAAAATCGGCGATCAAATCCTGGCTTTTATAATAAGATGTTGCTGAACTTTGAAGAAAATAAGTACAATGTTCTGTTTTTATGTTAAAAGTAGAACAGGTTTGAAATGCAAAATAAGGCTTCCTTCTTTTCACTCTGTCAATTAGATTAGTATTGTGGAGTAACTACAATGTTGTTGATCCATCCTCAGTTTTCTCCTGTCACAGCCATTAAATGTAACTGTTTTAAAGTCACCGTTGGCTTGGTTGAATCTGTTTGAAATTCATTGCTCGACTGAGGGACCTTACAATTATCTGTATGTGTGGGGTACAGAGATGAGGTAGTCATTCATGTTAAGCACTAGTGTTGCACACAGAGTGAGTCCATGCAACTTAATTGTGACTTGTTAAGCACATTTGTACTCCTGAATGTATTTAGGCTTGCCATAACAAAGCAGTTGAATTGTTATTGACTCAAGACATTTCAACCTTTCATTTTTCTTTAATTTGTAAAAATGTAGAAAAACATTATTGCACTTTTACATTATGGAGTATTGTGTGTAGGCCAGTGACAAAACATTTAACTTTAATCCATTTTAAATTCAGGCTGGAATACAACCAAATGTGGAAAAAGTCAAGGGGTGTGAATAGTTTCTCAAGGCACTGTATATGGTCATTTTTAGATATACAGGGTAAAGCATCAGTTTCCCTTATGGCTCAGCTCAGGTGCGTACATACATCATAGAAATATACATAATTTACACCACACACACGCTCAGACAGATCTGGCTCAAGAGTCCCAGCTCATGAGCTCCATCAGCAGCAATTTTTAATTTAGAATGGAAAATGAATGTGTTTATGCAACAAATGTTTGTGCTTTGTATCACATCGAACCACATCGGTTCATTCCTCGAATCCAACCGAATCGCACCGAATCGTTTTCAACTAAAACGTAGACTGTCGTTCCTGTATTGTATGGGAGCCCATGTATCAAACGTTAGATACGTATCGAATCGTCTTGAAAGGGAAAGATGCACATCCCTTACACTTAGGTGTACCGTAGCCGCTCACATGGTTAGGCCATTCTCATTGAAGGCTTTCTTACCACACCCCCTCACAAATTACACTCTGTGTAATATCTGGATCATTCATTACTACAAAGGCAAGACTTGCCTAATTGAAGTCTCTGCGGTTGCAATCTTCCCACCAAGACACTGACTTTCCAATGTTCTAACGAGCTATAGGATTCAGTGAATGGATTCACTTTTCATGCATAGGAGGAAGTACCATTCCCTTCAGGTGTATCTAACTGTATATGCACTTTGTGAAATGTATGTGTGTGTATTTATATATATTTATTTATGGTTGTGTACTCTGGTTCCATGCCCTTGATGTGTATGATGTGAGAAGATGAGGAAGTGCATAATGTATGCATGTGGACGAAAGGCTTCTGTTCTGACCCCCAAGTTACTCTGTTTTTACAGAACCCATACCTGATCGTGGTGGTCCTTCTGATAGCCAGCGGCCTGTTCATGTTCACCTTCAAGTCGACCCAGTTCAACCTGAAGGGCTTCATCATGGTACTGCTTGCATCGTTCATCGGTGGGATCCGGTGGACCCTCACGCAGGTCCTGATGCAGAAAGCAGAGCTGGGTCAGTAAACACCTAGTCTCAAATATCCCAACCGGGAAACAGTGGATGTCAGAACATGGTTAATGTGGGAGGCAACACTTCTGCCTAGGGAGACTAGTTACCAAGCGTCATTGTGTTATTGTTTGGACTTGTCCTTTTATTCCCTGATTAGGCATTCAGCCCAGTAACCCCACTCTTCCACATTCCACTCCCACAGGGCTCCAGAACCCAATAGACACCATGTACCATCTACAGCCGCTCATGTTCATGGGACTCTTCCCGCTCTTCCTCTTCAACGAAGGTTAGACTTTACTATGCTTCTCTCTAACCTGTTTGTGATAGTCCATGCCTGTCAGTCTGGGTATGAAATAAGTCCCTCTATCTGTGTGTCAGTACTTCTGATTCTGTCTGCAGGGCTGAGCCTAAGTACCTCAGAGAAGCTGTTCCGTGTGAATGAGCTCTCTCCCCTGCTCTACACTCTGGTCATGCTGAGTATAGGCGGATCACTGGCCTTTGGCCTGGGCTTCTCTGAGTTCCTGCTAGTCTCAAAGACCTCCAGTCTCACTTTATCCATAGCAGGGATCTTTAAGGTAAGGAGGATAACACAGTATATCACAAGTTACCCTCTCTGTATCCCTTCAGCTCCCTCACTTGAAGTTGCTTCCTTTTGCACCATCTCTCCCGCTGTCTCAAGCACTCCTTGTTTCACTTCCCCTACACTCTTTATTCAAAGTGTGTTTTTCATCTCCCCCTAACATACCCTCCCTGCCCCCACTAGGAGGCGTGTACTCTGCTGCTGGCAGCAGGCCTGATGGGGGACAGGATGAGTGGACTCAACTTGATGGGTTTCGCTGTCTGTGTTTCTGGCATCTCCCTGCATGTGGGGCTGAAGACCTACTATTCCAAAAGTAAGTTCATACCATTACTATATGTGGTATCCTACACTGTAAAATTAAAGCAAATTGTTATCAGTCTATCCCTGGTGTAGTCGGTATATTAGGTATGTTGTAATTGTTTGTTAATCAAGCCAGCGCTGCTGAAGGTACCGAGGCTAATGGAAAGGTATTTCACCAAGCTGTCCATCATATCCAGTAATTGGGTGTCCTTTTTCTAATGTACTCCAGGTAAAATTCACTCGTTGAGACAGCTGCCCGTTAAAAACAGCCAAGACCTGGAAGTACCACTATTATGTCATAAGGAAGACGAGGGGGAGGAGACAGCTGCTGCTGATGATGATGATGATGATAAAGAGCAGGAGATTCTACTCTGAATCAAACAAGATGGCTGACTGACTGTCTTGTTCCAGAGAGGCAAAGAGAAGGGATCACTGCCTCGACCTCCCTTTCCAACCAAAGTGCAGGAGTTGAGAAGGATATTCTGGAACACTTGGAGGACAAATGGAATTAAATAAAAAAGTGTATTTATTGCAACGTGTTTTGTCTTTTGGCCTTCTTCAGAGAGGCCACAGAGGAACAGAAAGGAAGGCTTCCAACCCTCCTCTACAGACAACATTCTCTTCAGCATTTGTCCAAAATCGCTGAGCATTACCGACAGTAACACGGACGGACACGCTAAACTTTACCAAATGCATTTACTGTTGCCTTTTCAGGGCCTTCAGTGATGTGAAAGAAAAGTGTTTACCTTATAATGTGAAATGACCAAACCATATGTGCCATTATAATGATAAATGTTTCTAGAAATGGGGGACCACTTGCCTAAACATCAGACTGTTACCATGGTTACTCCATGATTGTCAGTCTGACTGAAGTCACCCTAAAAAAATAAACAATATTCTCTATAAGCCAAAATGTTGAATAAAATTATATTTACACATACTTTACTGCTTGTACGTGCTGTTGGTCCTTCTGGCGGTAGGTGGAGATAGGGTATCCACAGCAAAGTGTTGTTTACCTGACTTTTTGCGGTGCCAGTAGGTTCTGTCGCTTGTATTTTCAATCTCTTGACTCATTGCACGTGCTGCACAATATGTAAACAATAGCTGTTTGCCATTCGGTGTGGTTTGGCTCGGCCATATTGGGCAAGTGTTCGTCACGTGCAAATTGCATCAGTATTGAAAATAAAAACAGGAAATACAAACTGATATACAGACCACTGTACTAAAAGCCGTGTTGATAATACTTCCCTATGGATATTTTGTATTCAATTACGTCCGACATAGGGACAAAATTTTCTGAAATGCTAACCCTCCATGTTAGAGACGAGTGTGTAAATATTTAATTTTTGTAATTTAGCAGACACTCTTATCCGTAGCGACTTACAGTTGAGAGCACACATTTGTCATTACCTTTTCATACTGTTCCCCTGTGGGAATTGAACCCTCAACCCTGTTGTTGCAAGTGCCATGCTCTACCAACTGAGCTACACATGACTCCACATTGTCAAATGCTAATTAAATTTGATTGTTGGAGCTAAAGCAATTTCTAAAGAATTAGGTTGTCATTTGTTTATATTGAATTGGGTAAGCACAGAGCTTTTGTTGCTGCTACTATGTACTGTATGTTCTGAAATAAAACATTTGCACAATTATTCAGAGCTGTATGCATAATTTCTTCACCGAGGTCTTTCAAATAGCTGTACTCTGTTATGTGGTCCTCACCTGCTGGCCGACCATATAATCAGATTTAACATGATGTGCACTGCCAGGCCTTCAGCTGCCTCTATTAGATTTTCTCATTTGGAATCTCATTTCATGAGGAGAGAGCTCCCTCTCATCAATCTGATTGAGTTGACTTAACTTATAAAACCTGTGGTCATGTGAGCACAATTCACTGGGAAGACAGAGATGGGACCTGTCACTGAGTTTGGAAATGTGGTAACACTGACAACGGGGACGGACTGGGATCAGAAATCGGCCCATGCATTTCTATAACAACGGCCCATTATTTTCCTTGAGGCTCCCATACCGGCCCAATTTTTTTCTCCCATTATTAGCCAAATAATTTTCATTCTGTGCAAAACCCCCAATTTAGACAGAGCCACAGAGCAAAAGATGGACCAGCTCATCTGGCATTTGTCTGAACTGCCCTATGGCCAGTCCATCTCTGACTGACATGGATATGTGGTAAAACTCATCTCTATTGGGTTTATAACCAGAGTGAGTAGACCATGAATGATAATGTTTACCTAATGTTTACAACGTTTTATCTTTACATTCACTTTTGCATTTGCCATTTACTGTTTTCATTGGGTGTTGGGTTTTGGTCCAGTAAATGTTTATTTTGTGTAAGAACCCTTATTCAGTCTTATTCAGAAAGCAACACTTTTTGACATGACTTTCTCGCCTTTCATATACTGTATTAACCTACCAGTTGCCACATTTTCTCCGAGGTCGCATGCACCCCAGCTTCAGCACGTATACTAAGTTCAAAGGAAACAAATAATTAAATAATGTCGATATTCTATTAAAGATTATTCTTATGTGCTTAAGTGAGGAGAGAATCTGACTGGGCATGTTATGTCAAACATGAAAGTAAGGGCAGAACTCCTGGTAATTTATACTTCTCTGAAACAGTGCACCACGCCCATGTTAGGGTGTAGGAGGGCTGCCTGTAGTGTAGAGCTATCATATTTCATTCCCAACTCTAGAAGATAGCGCTTGATGGGGGAGCAAAGCAGTGCAAGCGGAAGTTCTGCCTGTTGACATCCTCACCTTTGGAATGCAAAAGTCTCATCTCGCGCTGAAGGAATAACCTGGACGTAATTTGCGACCCCAGGTAGGCTGATTTTCTCTGTAACATGTTACATTGTAGGCCTACATCTAGTTTATATTAGCCTACATGATATAGTAGGTGAGTCACAGAACATGCTTCGCAGTCGCGCCTGGTTTGCTATCTCTCACTCGCGTACGGCAGGTAGACAGACTGAAACAAAGATGTAGCTCAGCCCCAACGTCGCTTATCGGTTCTATTTTGAGAGGAGCGTGAAACTCGGGATGTATTTCAGTGGCGGGGGTGGAGTGATAAATCTCAGCAACATTGTATGGCCGTGATGAATCGCCTTGTAGTTTCTCCCACTCTAGGCTTATAGGAAGCGACCCCATCCACCTGCGAGGTCTACTGAAGTAGGCAAGTATGTATGGAATTAATTAACAAAGAAATCACCTGGGCAAATAATTATATTGGGGTTGTGGTTAACATGCCTGCTGCAGAACCAGAGAGATCTGGGTTCGAGTCCCGGTCGCGCTACCTAACCCCAGTTTGCAACACCGCTGTCAGAAGTGGGGGCAGGTCAGAGGTGCCGGTAGATATGTGAAAGGGCATTAAACAAAGTTGCAGCTCGGAGACCTGCTTCCCAAAAGAGGGTCAGCATGTTTGACTTGGAACCAGAGAGCTATATATGGGGCTCAGGGCCTGACAATAGTCACCAAAAGCTGTTTTGTGAGAGGCCAAGAAGCAAGCACTGGCAGTACAGCACCTTATTTCTAGTATAGACCATTATTTTTTATCTTTCTGGTATGCACAGGAGAACAGTTTTCATTGCATAACCATAGGCCTACTTTGTTCTGTCCAGTGTCTGACAGACAAGAAGTATGGAAGAAATACGACAGAACCGTCGATTGATTTGCCCTCTACCCCGGTGTGACGAAACATAAAGTTTTACAACAATCAGGCAAGCAGCTACATGTCAAGGCCCTCTGGCTGGAAATGATGAGTGTACTGGACACATATATAGGAAAATAGTTGTCATATGTAAGCTAGGCCTTTGTCTTCTGCAGAAGAGGGTAAAATAATATTACTGAATATTTAGAAATGTAAAAATGGTTGTTGAACACAGTTTTTCATGTGGACTGGTGCCCATTGCATGCCTAAACATGCACCCAACAGTTTCCTGATACACACACAGCTGTCCTCTCAGTTTAGTGTCTCTTCATGTTATCAGCCTCACATCACTGCATGCTTTGATGCTGGTGACCCAGCGCTGATGCCCCTCCCTGTCCTACCTCAGTCAGACAGACACCTGCAGTATAATGGGTCTTAGAGTGGTGTCTGTCTGTGTAATTAGACCATTCAAATTAGAGGGCTGTCCTAATGGCGGGCAGACAGTATTTAAGCATCTGTACTGGCCTCGGTGTCAGTGGGACTCAGCATTTTCAATGTTCCCATGGGAACAGCGAGGGACACTTGGGGCAGTGATGGGCCTGGTATTAAGGATGATGGTCATTGGCCAGCCAAATGACTGCGGTTACCATAATAACCTTTTGAATAGCATTTTTAATATATATATATATATATATGCAGAACCAGTCAAAAGTTTACACATCTACTCATTCAAGGGTTTTGTAGAAATGTATTGATTTCTTTTATTTAACTAGGCAAGTCAGTTAAGAACAAATTCTTATTTACAGTGACGGCCTACCAAAAGGCCTCCTGCGGGGACGGGTGCTGGGATAAAAAAAATAGTGTGTGTGTATGCATGCATGCATGCACAGTTGAAGTCGGACGATTACATACACCTTAGCCAAATACATTTAAACTCAGTTTTTCACAATTCCTGACATTTAATCCCAGTAAAGGTTCCCTGTTTTAGGTCAGTTAGGATCACCACTTTATTTTAAGAATGTGAAATGTCAGAATAATAGTAGAGAGAATGATTTATTTCAGCTTTTATTTCTTTCATCACATTCCCAGTGGGTCAGAAGTTTACATGCACGCAATTAGCATTTGGTAGCATTGTCTTTTAAATTGTTTAACTTGGTTCAAATGTTTCGGGTAGCCTTCCACAAGCTTCCCACAATAAGTTGGGTGAATTTTGGCCCATTCCTCCTGACAGAGCTGGGGTAACTGAGTCATCTATTTTGTGAAGTGCACCAGTCCCTCCTGCAGCAAAGCACCTCCACAACATGATTCTGCCACCCCCGCGCTTCACGGTTGGGATGGTGTTTTTCGGCTTACAAGCCTCCCCCTTTTTCTTCCAAACATAACAATAGTCATTATGGCCAAAAGGTTCTATTTTTGTTTCATCAGACCAGAGGATATTTCTCCAAAAATACATCACGCAAAGCAGCCACAACTGTCAGTGCAAGTGTCCAGGATTGAGTCTTTCAATGAAGAGATTGAGATAACTGTCCAGCTTGAGTGTTTGTTGCAGCTCTTTCCAGTATACTAGTGAAATGGGTTGCAAAGGGTCAGAAACTTGAAGGGAAAATTTCCAGAAGTTAAGCTTGGGAGTTTTTCTTAAATTCATCAAAAATGTTAGCTTATAACAATGAACCTTTTTTTTGTGGGATACACATAAGGCAATTCTAGGTCTTGTGGCATATTTTGGTTAAACTATCCCCAATTCAATTGCAACCCTCTGCATGCACAATGCATTCTTCCATCACATGTACAGCTGACTCAAGATCTTGCACACTAATGAGATGCTATTGAGCCCACACTACTACACTGTCTGAGCCAAGGACTACATGCTTTCTGGTAAGTTTTGATTACAATACTTGGTAGGGTGAATACATTTTATATGACATGCATGATTTTCTTGTTAACTAGTAAATAGTAGCCTACAGCAAAGTGTGTTTAAATCATTTTTAACTTGTTAACAACTTCTGCTAGTTCGTTTTTGCTACCATGTGAGTTTTAGCTTGCTTGAGGAGGAGTGTTAATTCACCTGTTAACATACATGTTTCATTTTAAAACATTTATCTTACAAAGGTGTTGTTTAATCTAACTGCTAAAACTATTTATCTGTACATGGAATTGTATTTATTTATCTATTTACGAATTATTTTCTAATCTTTACAGGAAAATGACACGGGCACTATCCGATGTGTGGAAACATTTCACTGCAGCTAATGTAGAAGGAAAAGCTGTGTACATTTGCAAATACTGTGCCAAAACATATGTGAAGAATGCAACAAAGATGCAGAATCACCTGGCCATGTGCATAAAGTTCCCTCGGTGCTCACAGCAAGCAACTTCTGACAAAAGTCCCTCTACTTCTATTCGAGGTGAGAATTTTGAATCAGACACCTTCTCGATAGCAACAGCTCATGGTCCTCCTGGAATCAGAAGTCCTTTTGACTCAATGGAGGGTCATAGTCAGATAAATGCTGATGAATGTCTTGCTAAAGCTGTGGATTCAACTTGTTCACCTCTGATGCTCACAGGCAATGTGTATTGGAGGAGATTTCTGAATGTTCTTCGCCCAGCATACACCCCTCCAACCAGACATGCTTTATCTACTTATTTGCTGGATGCAGAGTTCAACAGAGTTCAAGTGAAGGTCAAGTAAATCACAGAGAAAGCAGACTATTGAAATCATCTCTGGTCGAATGTTCGTGGGCAAGGAATAATTAACTACATCATCCCCACCCCTCAACCAGTATTCGGACAAGAGCACAGACACAAGGGACAACAGACACACCAGTCTCTACATTGCAGATGAGCTGAAGGCAGTCATCAATGACTTTGGACCACAGAAGGTATTTGCACTGGTGACAGACAATGCTGCGAACATGAAGGCTGCTTGGTCTAAAGTGGAGGAGTCCTACCCTCACATCACACCCATTGAATCTGCTTAAGGACATCATGGCACTGAAAACAATGGACACACTCTACAAGAGAGCCAAGGAAATTTTATTTATTTAACTAGGCAAGTCAGTTAAGAACAAATTCTTATTTTCAATGACGGCCTAGGAACAGTGGGTTAACTGCCTGTTCAGGGGCAGAACGACAGATTTGTACCTTGTCAGCTCGGGGATTTGAACTTGCAACCTTTCAGTTACTAGTCCAACACTAGGCTACCCTGCCGCCCCAATGTTTAGGTACGTGAAGGATCATCAAGTTATAGCAGCAATCTACCTCACCAAGCAAAGTGTGAAGAATAAGAGCACGACATTGAAGCAGCCCAGTAACATCCGTTGGGTTGGTGTTGTCATCATGTTTGACAGTCTCCTGGAGGGGAAGGTGTATCTCAAAGAAATGGCCATATCACAGTCTCCCGATATGGACAGCCCCATCAAGAGGATCTTCCTGGATGATGTATTTTGGGAGAGTGTGGTAAGCAGCCGGAAACTCCTGAAACCTATAGCAGTAGCCATTGCATCTTGTCTGATGTTCAGACTCTGCTTGCAGATGTAAGAGAAGAAATCTGTACCGCCCTGCCCACTTTACTGTTGCTCTAAGCAGAGGAAACTGCAGTTCTGTAATGCATCAAAAAGCATTTAGATTTCTGCCTGAAGCAGTGTACATGTTGGACCCCAAGTATGCTGGCAAGAGCATCCTGTCTAGTGCAGAGATCAACAAGGCCAATGGTGCCATGACTATCGTTTCTCTCCACCTTGTCCGGAATGAGGGTAAGGTTCTTGGCCGTCTGGCAAAGTACACTTCCAAGCAAGGGCTTTGGGATGGAGATGCAATGTGGCAGTCCTGCCAACACAAAGTTGAAGTTTACATACACCTTTGCCAAATACATTTAAACTCAGTTTTTCACAATTCCTGACATTTAATCCTAGTAAAAAGTCCCTGTCTTAGGTCAGTTAGGATCACTACTTTTATTTTAAAAATGTGAAATGTCAGAATAATAGTGGAGAGGGTGATTTATTTAAGCTTTTATTTCTTTCATCACATTCCCATTGGGTCAGAAGTTTACATACACTCAATTAGTATTTGGTAGCATTGCCTTTAAATTGTTTAACTCGGGTCAAATGTTTCGTGTAGCCTTCCACAAGCTTCCCATAATCAGTTGGGTGACTTTTGGCCCATTCCTCCTGACACAACTGGTGTAACTGAATCAGGTTTGTAGGCCTCCTTGCTCGCACACATTTTTTCAGTTCTGCCCACAAATGTTCTATAGGATTGAGGTCAGGGCTCTAGTCTAGAACTAGTTTTTATTTTTTAAATTATACTTTTTTAAAATATATTTTTATTTTTTTATTTTATTTTTTAATATTTGTAATAATGACAATTCCAATACTGAATGAACAATGAACACTTTTATTTTAACTTAATATAATACATAAATAAAATCAATTTAGTCTCAAATAAATAATGAAACATGCTCAATTTGGTTTAAATAATGCAAAACACAGTTTTGGAGAAGAAAGTAAAAGTGCAATATGTTCCATGTAAAAAAGAGCTGACGTTTTAAGTTCCTTGCTCAGAACATGAGAACACATAAACTGGTGGTTCAATATTCCCAGTTTTTCAATATTCCCAGTTAGGAAGTTTTACACTGTAGTTATCGGACTATTTATTTCTATACCACTTGTATTTCATATACCTTTGACTATTCAATGTTCTTATAGGCACTATAGTATTGCCAGCCTAATCTCGGGAGTTGGTAGGCTTGAAGTCATAAACAGCGCAATGCTTCAAGCATTGCGTAGAGCTGTTGGCAAATGCAGGAAAGTGCTGTTTGAATGAATGCTTACAAGCTTGCTGCTGCCTACCACCACTCAGTCAGACTGCTCTATCAAATATCAAATCATAGACTTAAAATAATAAACACACAGAAATGCGAGCCTTAGGTCATTAATATGGTCAAATCCGGAAAGTATAATTTCAAAGACAAAACGTTTATTCTTTCAGTGAAATAATGAACCGTTCCTTATTTTATCGAACGGGTGGCAACCCTAAGTCTAAATATTGCTGTTACATTGCACAACTTTCAATGTTATGTTATAATTATGTACAATTCTGGCAAGTTAATTACGATGTTTGTTAACAAGAAATAGTCTTCACACAGTTCCCAATGAGCCAGGTGGCCCAAACTGCTGCATATACCCAGGCGCGAATGCACTTTTGTTATATCATCACCCGTTTGGCGAATTAGGCTGTGATTCGATGATAAATTAACAGGCACCATATTAATTATATGCAATGCAGACAAGCTAGTTAAACTAGTAAAATCATCAACCATATGTAGTTAAGAATTATTGTTTTTAATAAGATATGTTTAATGCTAGCTAGCAACTTACCTTGACTCCTTGCTGCACTTGCGTAATTGGTGGTCAGCTTGCCACGCAGTCTCCTCGTGGATTGCAATGTAATCGGCCATAATTGGCATCCAAAAATGCAGATTACCGATTGTTATGAACTTGAAATCGGCCCTAATTAATCGGCCATGCCGGTCGACCTCTAGTTGGGTTATTGTCCTGTTGAAAAACAAATGATAGGCCCACTAAGTGCAAACCAGCTGGGATGGTGTATCGCTGCAGAATCCTGTGGTAGCCATGCTGGTTAAGTGTGCCTTAAATTCTTAATAAATCACTGACAGTGTCACCAGCAAAGCACCATCACACCTCCTCCTCCATGCTTCACGGTGGGAACCACACATACACAGATTATCCGTTCTTCTACTCTGCGTTTTAGAAAGACACGGCGGTTGGAACCAAACATCTCCAATTTGGACTCCAGACTAAAGGACAGATTTGCCCTACCAAGCAAAAAGGCAGTAACTGCTCATTTGGTCAAATAAGTTAATGTAATTTTTGCTAGATTAAATACATGCTTAATCATGTGGACAAGTATCCTGCCTCTATTGTGGGGGTCATATTAGCAGGGACTGTATAAAGTTACTGTGAAACCAAGGTAAATGATAGCAATTTGTGTCAGTTATACGCTACGAGCAGTTACTGCCTTCTTGCTTGGTAGGGCCATTGCTCGTTTTTCTTGGCCAAATCAAATGTCTTCTTCTTATTGGTGTCCTTTAGTAGTGTTTTTTTTGTTGTTGCAGCAATTCAACCATGAAGACCTGATTCACACAGTCTCCTCTGAATAGTTGATGTTGAGATGTGTCTGTTACTTGAACTCTGTAGCATTTATTTGGGCTGTGTCTTCTGAGGCTGGTAACTAATGAAATTATCATCTGCAGCAGAGGTAACTATGGGTCTTCCTTTCCTGTGGCGGTCCACATGAGAGCCAGTTTCATCATAGCACTTGGTTTTTGCGACAGCACAAGGAAACTTTCAATGTTCTTGAACATTTCCAGATTGACTGACCTTCATGTCTTAAAGTAATGATGGACTGTCGTTTCTATTTGCTTATTTGAGCAGTTCTTGCCATAATATGGACTTAGCACTATTTGGTAAAATACCATCTTCTGTATACCACCCACACCTTGTCACAACACAACTGATTGGCTCAAACGCATTAAGTAGGAAAGAAATTAGACAAATGAACGTGTAACAAGGCACACCTGTTATTGAAATGCATTCCAGCTGACTACCTCATGAAGCTGGTTGAGAGACGGCCGAGAGTGTGCAAAGCTATCATCAAGGCAAAGGGTTGCTACTTTGAAGAATCTCAAATATAAAATATGTGTTTGATTTGTTTAACACTTCTTTGGTTACTACATGATGTGTTATTTAATACTTTTGATGTCTCCACTATTATTCTACAATGTAGAAAATTGTCAAAATAAACAAAAACCTAGCAATGAGTAGGTGTCAAGTTTTGGTGAGTATGTAGGTCATGGAAGAACAGGGATATGTACAGATCCTTGCGACAAAGGACCGTCCATTATCATGCTGAAACATGAGGTGATGGCGGCGGATGAATGGCATGACAATGGGCCTCAGGATCTCGTCACCGTATCTTTGTGCATCCAAATTGCCATAGATAAAATGCAATTGTTTGTTGTCCTTGGCTTATGCCTGTCCATACCATAACCCCACTGCCACTATGGGGCACTCTGTTCACAAAATTGACATCCGCAAACTGCTCGCCCACACAATGACATACACGCCGTCAGCCATCTGTCCGATACAGTTGAAACCCGGATTCATCCGTAAGGCAAACTTCTCCAGTGTTCCAGTGGCCATCAAAGGTGAGCATTTGCACACTGAAGATGGTTCCGATGCCGAATTGCAATCAGATCGAGACCCAGGCTAGGTAGACGAGAACACAGATGAGCTCCCGGAGAGAGAATATCTGCACAAACTGTCAGAAACAAAGGTTGTGCAAACCCACTGTTCCAGCAGCTGTCTAGAGGGCTGGTCTCAGATGATCCCACAGGTGAAGAAGCCGGATGTGGAGGTCCTTGACTGGTGTGGTTCCACATGGTCTGCGGTTGTGAGGCCGGTTGGACATACTGCCAAATTCTCTAAAATAATGGTGGAAGCGGCTTATGGTAGAGATCTGAACATTACATTTTCTGGTGGATTTTCCTGCAGTCAGCATGCCAATTGCATGCTTCTTCAAAACTTGAGACATCTGTGGCATTGTGTTGTGTGACAAAACTGCACATTTTAGAGTGGCCTTATATTGTCCCCAACCCAAATTCCACCTTTCTAGTGATCATGCTGTTTAATCAGCCTCTTGATATGCCACACCTGTCGGATGGATTATCTTGATAAATGCTCACTAACAGGGATGTAAACAAATTTGTGCAAAAAAAACAGCAAATTAAAAACATTGACAGGGTCAGGGAATCAGTCTCAAGATCATTAATCAGTGATTTAAAAATAGTTCTTCCAGTTTAAAAGTATTTTGTAAGGCGTTCCAAGACGATGGCGCAGAGTACATAAAAGCCTTTTTACCAAATTCAGTTCGGACATTTGGAACAGTTAGCAGGATAACGTCCAGCGAACGAAGAGAGTACCCACCACATTTCTGAACAATAAAAATGCCCAAATACATATAAAGGTAGTAAACCCCCAAATGGCTTTGTAACCCAAAATGGCTTTGCCATTGCTTGAGCCACATCAGTAACATCATTTCACAGCAAATTTGCAATAATTTCCACTGTGATGTTCATCACAATACCAGGCAGCCAAAGATGCGTTAAAGGAGAATGGAAATCAGATGTTCCATTGACCAGATTGGCGCACATCCAACAAATCTGATCTATTCACAAGTGGCTGTATCTCACTCGAGAAATCATCTGAACAAGGGGGAAAAGCACCCCTCTGTCTCAGTATGTGTATTCCATGTATCTGATCCTGTCTGGAACAAAAGAGTATGACATGTTGCTGCCCTAGCATTTGATTGATTGGCGCCAGCAAGCATTATGTCTCACGTGGTAATTTTTTAAATAAAATAATTAGCCAATCAGTGTTGAGCTGAGCTGAAATGTGGGTTGTCCTGCCACAGCAAAATGACAGTTTGGATTTTGCTTCACACAAATCAAATACCATCCTAAGCAAAATGTCATCATTCTCAGACAAACGTCTGTTTCTGGTCTGCTTGATTTGATGTCCTTCAGTAGCATGCTTGCTAAATTGGCCCTTTCCTAAGCCATGGATGGAGATTTGGACTTGTGGTTTGGACCTAATTCTCTGTACAGGCCAATGATTATGATGGCGATTCTAATCTAACCATAAATATGCGTATTATTCCACTGACCTGAGATGAATGAAGGTCAATATGTAGCCTAGTGGGCTCATATTAACTTGCTAGCTAACTTAGCTGGTTCATTTTTGCCCATGTGAGGGAGTTAGGCTAACAATCATTTTAGCTAGGTAGCCTATGAAAACAAAAATTAAAGGTTTACTGAATGGCAGAGCCATAGACCGTTTTGCCAACTTAATTGGTTTTGGTGTCTAAGTTTGTTTTCAGTGTATTAAACTGAGCAAAATATTACCTTGTTTATGTTTAAGTTGAAATGGTGCTGGAAGAGTGGAGGCAGTGCTCCTGTTGTCTTTGTGCTGACTTGCGGTAACTCTGTGGTTCTAAATCAGTAGCTGTAGAGTAAACTGTCGAGTACATTAACTTTCTTGACCATGCTGCAGGTCAACTGTTTGTTAAGTGCAGTATTTGCCTTGTGGACTTATCCAGAGCAATGTGGCTCTCCGGTTTTGTGATGGGAAAAATGTATGTGTAGTTGAATTTATTTTGTCACTGTGTGACTGTTGTCACGGCCTTATTTTAAATCACGGTGGCGTATAAACAAATGGGTTATAGAGCAACTATCACAACAGGTTGAAATATGGCTTTTTATTGTCATCTCAGGAGAACACTCATTGTCCCCGCTGGTTCTTGATGTAGGACCCTCCAGGCCCTCTGGGTTTGGCCAGCAACAACAATTTATGCATTCCCACCATTTCCCCTGATCAGAGCTACACTAGACAGGGCCAGTTTGAAGGGCCACCGGCTGCTCCTGATGGCCCCATACTGGCCGAGACAACCATGGTTCAGCCTCCTGTTGTCCCTCCGTTCTGGGACCCCATGGCAGCTGCTGCTGAGACCCGACCTGCACTCTTAGGCTCAGGGATGCCCTGGCATCCGGATCCACTCCACTTCTAGCTTTTGGCTTGGCCCCTGAGATGCATAAATGGGCAAATGAAGGCATTTAGGCATTCAGGACAATGTGGTGAACACGTTGTAGAATGCCAGGTCTTTCTCCACCAACATGCATCAAATGTGGTGGGGCATATTCTGTACTCTGCCCCAGAGTCATGTAATGTACAAACGGTTTTACACTTTTTACAATCACTGATTGATGCAGGCCGAGCGGCATCTGCTTTGAGTGTATTTGGCTACAATTTCGGCGTGCCATGACGATGGCCACCCATTGCTCTCCAAAATTTGTTAAGGGAGCTCAATGCAGATGTCTAACTAAGGCCTGTTCAGTGCCAAACTTGGACCTTGACGTGGTGCTGTCAGTACTTGTTAGGCCACCCTTCAAGCTCCTGGGGTTAGCGTCTTTGAAGCACCTTTCCATGAAGGTGGCATTCCTGTTGGCTCTTACCTCTACTAAGAGGGTTAGTGAACTTCATGTTCTTTCAGTGAGCGCTGAATGTTTCAGAGTGGGTGCAGACAAGGGGAGTGTTATCCTCCGGCCTAACCACTCTTTATTACCTAACCACTCGGTCGTGTCTGACAGACGTGAACCGGCACTTACATTTGTCCGCTGGGTTTTTCCCCAAGTGTGCTGAACCCAGTGAGGACACTAGACACTTACAGTTGAAGTCAGAAGTTTACATACACCTTAGCTAAATACACTTAAACTCAGTTTTAATCCTAGTAAAAATTCCCTGTTTTAGGTCAGTTAGGATCACCATTTAATTTTAAAATGTTGAAATGTCAGAATAATAGTAGAGAGTGATTTATTTCAGCTTTTATTTCTTTCATCACATTCCCAGTGGGTCAGAAGTTTACGTACACTCAATTAGTATTTGGTAGCATTGCCTTTAAATTGTTTAACTTGGGTCAAACGTTTCAGGTAGCCTTACACAAGCTTCCCACAACAAGTTTGGTGAATTTTGGCCCATTCCTCCTGACAGACTTTGTGTAACTGAGTCAGGTTTGTAGGCCTCCTTGCTCGCACACGCTTTTTCAGTTCTGCCCACACATTTTCTATAGGATTGATGTCAGGGCTTTGTGATGGCCACTCCAATACCTTGACTTTGTTGTCCTTAAGCCATTTTGCCACAACTTTGGAAGTATGCTTGGAGTCATTGTCCATTTGGAAACCCATTTGCAACCAAGCTTTAACTTCGTGACTGATGTCTTGAGATGTTGTTTCAATATACCCACATAACTTTCCGTTCTCATGATGCCATCTATTTTGTGAAGTGCACCAGTCCCTCCTGCAGCAAAGCACCCCCACAACATGATGCTGCCACCCCCGTGCTTCACAGTTGGGATGGTGTTCTTCGGCTTGCAAGTGTAACAGTATAACTTTAGTCCGTCCCCTCGCCCATACCCGGGCTCGAACCAGGGACCCTCTGCACACAGACAACAGTCACCCACGAAGCATCGTTACCCATCGCCCCACAAAAGCCGCGCCCCTTGCAGAGCAAGGGGAACCACTACTTCAAGGTCTCAAAGCGAGTGACGTCACCGATTGAAACGCTATTAGCGCGCACCACCGCTAACTAGCTAGCCATTTCACATCATTTACACAAGCCTCCCCGTTTTTCCTCCAAACATAATGATGGTCATTATGGCCAAACAGTTTTATTTTTGTTTCATGCGACCAGAGGAGATTTCTCAAAAAAGTAGATGTCCTTACCGACCTGTCAAAACTATAGTGTGTTAACAAGAAATTTGTGGAGTGGTTGAAAAACGAGTTTTAATGACTCCAACCTAAGTGTACGTAAACTTGAGCGGTATGACGGCTGCGTGGTCCCCTGGTGTTTATACTTGGGTACTATTGTTTGTACAGATGAACATGGTACCTTCAGGCTTTTGGAAATTGCTCCCAAGGATGAACCAGACTTGTGGAGGTCTACAATTTTTTTTTTCCTGAGGTCTTGGCTGATTTCTTTTGATTTTCCCATGATGTCAAGCAAAGAGGTACTGAGTTTGAAGGTAGGCCTTGAAATAATTCCACAGGTACACCTCCAATTGACTCAAATGATGTCAATTAGCCTCTCAGAAGCTTCTAAAGCCATGAAAACATTTTCTGGAATGTTCCAAGCTGTTTAAAGGCACAGTCAACTTAGTGTATGTAAACTTCTGACCCACTGGATTTGTGATTAAGTGAAATCATTTGTCTGTAAACAATTGTCGGAAAAATGTATTGTGTCATGCACATAGTAGATGTCCTAACCAACTTGCCAAAACTATAGTTTCTTAACAAGAATTTTGTGGAGTGGTTGAAAAGCGAGTTTTAATGACTCCAACCTAAGTGTATGTACACTTCTGACTTCAACTGCACGTTACACAGACTAAGCTGTTCATGTGTTATGTTCACAGGCTCATTTCCAGAACCCCACCGAAAGAGACTCTCACATTGTATTCTGGACACTATTGCATATCAGCTGTCCGGCTGCTCTGTGCTGCCTCCTGTGGTGGCACATTCTACTAGAGGAGTAGCTACATTGTGGGCCCTGCTCTGAGAGTTCCCCTTGCTAAAATGTGTGCCTCGACCAGTTGGACATCGTCTAGCACTTTTGCTAGGTACTATCGAGTTAATGTTGCTGCCGCAAACCAGGTCTGTGGAGGGCCGTGTTTAATGGGGTCAACCGCAGCACTACCCGGTACCCAGGACTAATCTGAAATTCTTACTTTGAATGGATCCTAACGAGCAGAAGGATACCATATTGGAGTGATCCAATAGCTCACTGAACCTTGATTACAGACATAACCTTGGTTGTTAAGAGTCGATGTTAAGGCCAATACGGACTCAACCACACAAATGCTCGGGCATCACGTCTTCAGGGTTTCCACTAGATGGTGCAGCCACAAAGTCAAAATTGGCTCTCGTAAAAAATAATTAAAACAAAAATGTGCTTTTTGGTCTTAATTTAAGGTTAGCAGTGTGGTTAGGTTTCAAATCTGATTTTAAGAAACAGGCAGGATTTATGACTTTGTGGTAACTAGTGGAGGTCGACTGATTATGATTTTTCAATGCCGATACCGATTTTTATTGAAGGACCAAAAAAGCTGATACCGATTAATCGGCCAATATTTTTTTGTTTGTAATAATGACAATTACAACAATACTGAAGGAACACTTATTTTTATTTATGTATTATATTAAGTTAAAATCAATTTAGCCTAAAATAAATAATGAAACATGTTCAATTTGGTTTAAATAATGCAAAAACAAAGTGTTGGAGAAGAAAGTAAAAGTGCAATATGTGCCATGTAAGAAAGCTAACATTTAAGTTCCTTGCTCAGAACATGAGAACATATGAAAGCTGGTGGTTCCTTTTAACATGAGTCTTCAATATATCCAGGTAAGAAGTTTTAGGTTGTAGTTATTATAGGAAATATAGGACAATTTTTCTCTATACGATTTGTATTTCATATACCTTTGACTATGTTCTTATAGGCACTTTAGTATTGCCAGCGTAACAGTATAGCTTCCATCCCTCTCCTCGCCCCTACCTGGGCTCAAACCTGGAACACATCGACAACAGCCACCCTCGAAGCAGACTTACCTATGCAGAGCCAGGGGAACAACTACTCCAAGTCTCAGAGTGAGTGACGTTTTGAAATGCTATTAGCGCGCACCCCGCTAACTAGCTGGCCATTTCACATCGGTTACACCAGCCTAATCTTGGGAGTTGATAGGCTTGAAGTCATAAACAGCTCAATGCTTGAATGAATGCTTATGAGCCTGCTGGTGCCACCACCGCTCAGTCCGACTGCTCTATCAAATATCAAATCATATACTTAATTATAACATAATAACACACAGAAATACGAGCCTTTGGTCATTCATCAGGCGAATCCGGAAACTATAATTTCGAAAACAAAATGTTTATTATTTCAGTGAAATACGGAAGCGTTCTGTATTTTATCTAACGGGTGGCATCCATAAGTCTAAATATTCCTGTTACATTGCACAACCTTCAATGTTATGTCATAATAACGTAAAATTCTGGCAAATTAGTTCGCAATGAGCCAGGCAGCCCAAACTGTTGCATATACCCTGACTCTACGTGCAATGAACGCAAGAGAAGTGACACAATTTCACCTGGTTAATATTGCCTGCTAACCTGGATTTCTTTTAGCTAAATATGCAGGTTTAAAAATATATACTTCTGTGTATTGATTTTAAGGATGGCATTGATGTTTATGGTTAGGTACACATTGGAGCAACGATAAGCACCACAACGATTATATGCAACGCAGGACACGCTAGATAAACTAGTAATATCATCAACCATGTGTAGTTACCTAGTGATTATGATTGATTGATTGTTTTTTATAAGTTTAATGCTAGCTAGCAACTTACCTTGGCTTCTTATTGCATTCGCGTAACAGGCAGTCTCCTAATGAGGCAGGTGGTTAGAGCGTTGGACTAGTTAACGGTAAGGTTGCAAGATTGAATCTCTGAGCTGACAAGGTAAAAATCTGTTGTTCTGCCCCTGAACAAGGCAGTTAACCCACTGTTCCTAGGCTGTCCTTGAAACTAAGAATGTTGTTCTTAACTGACTTGACTAGTTAAATAAAGGTGTAAAAAAAAAAAACGGCAAAATCGGCATCGAAAAACACAGATTTGTTATGAAAACTTGAAATCGGCCCTAATTAATCGGTCGACTTCTAGTAACTAGTGACGACCCATCTTCAGTCAGCTGTTTGTTCCCAAAGAAATTCAGCATATTTTCTTTTTATAGGTATGACTTGTTTTTTTAAAATGAGCGTCTTCATCCATAACTGTTGGTTATATGGTAATTGTGCCTGTCCTAGTCACACTACCTGCCTTATCCATTTGCTTAAGTGGGTTTCTTCAAGATTAAAGTTTGACAAAATGGCTTTCCACAAACTCTCATTTGTGCTCCCACAGGTTTTGACCTACGCACAGTACTCACCAATATTGGCAATGATCAAATCGTTATATACTATTAATTATGACCATTGTTTGCCTTCCTTTTTCAGGTTTCTATGTTCTAGTCATCATGCCTCTTCACTGCCAACGACCTGGCTGTCCAGCGCTGATGGGGCCTTTCCTGGTCACTCTCCTGGTGCTAATGAACTCTGGAGTCCATAGCCAAGGTACCATGTACTTCATTACTAGTACATCATCACTACTATGTATCAGATCATGTTTGTACCATGTGACCATAGTATTCAATGGATATTTTGCTCTAGCTGTAGAAGCATACAAATCCCCTGGCATTGTGCAACCTCTCTAGACTGACATGTAAGATGTCTGTCTGACATGCAGACTCATGTTAGCAATTACACAAACTCTCAGGACACTAATGTGAACTCATTCACTCCTTTTGTTGCCCACACACACACACACACACACACACACACTAAGCCGTTTATGTCCGATAATCATATAACATAATAATGACTGGAAAATATTATTGGCTGACATTAGTCATAGGTTTAAACAAAACAATTAATTTTGCCAGATTTCAGTGAAACCTTTTTTTATGTTTCATTATCAGTATGCAACATTACTCCCTCAGAGCTCCCAGTGCAGTGATGCCTGATCTCTGGGCTGTTGTTGTTATTCATGGGAGTGCGGGGCATTGACCCCAGTCTCCAGATCCCCTCTGATCCTCTGCCAGAACTAGATGCAGAGACAGTGGGACACTACTAAAGCATTTCCATGTGAACAGAGACCCTTGCCCCTTACCCCTGTCCCAGCCCCCACCTCCCCGAATGAAGACTGTGCCTAAAGTCAGGCATCAACAGTAAGTGCTATGATTCATATCTGCACTCCTCTACAATGTCTTCGGTTTTCCCCATGACGTTGTGTATAAGGTGCCTTCAAACTGACCTTCAACCTTAGGCCCTAAACGGATTTCCTGTCCCTCTTGCTATCCCAGTGGAGAACACAAGGCCTGCTTTGAGCAGACAGGGGCAGCTGGAGAGGAGAGAGGAGGACAGAGAGTGACACATGAAAGAAGAGGATTGTTGGGAATCCCCCGTTGGAAATTATGTAGATGACCTGAAAACAAGAGACTGATTTGATTAGTGAAGGAGGAAGAGGGATTTAATGTCTGAAAAAGGTTTAGAACCTACTAATAAATTCATTTGGGGGGGGAATTTCTTTGATCTTAGAACAGCCCACCACCCCTGCAACACCCCCCACCACCACCACCCATTGCCAAGTTCACCGCTATACTCGTACCCAGAATCAGTTCCACAGCAGAGAAACAGCTCAGTTGGCCTCTCTCAACAAGTAATCACTGCATGGATGTTCATGTTTCAAGTGCCTCGTGTTGATTATGCTTTTGTCTGTGTGAGACAAAAATCAGTTGTTCCAATCACAAGTTGATTGTTTTGTTCTGTGCTCTGGCGGGTACACGTCTGAATAGCAGTCTGATTGTTGATTTGTCTGATTGATTTGATGTTAGATGTGGACCTATTCCTAACGTGGGTGCGCATATGTGTTGGCTACACTGCAGGGCGTCTGAAGCTGACAGTGCTGTCTCAGGATCGGCTGCAGATGAAGTGGAAGGAAGCTGAAGGGCCGGTCCAGGGATACAAGGTCCGCGTGAAGCCCATCTCAGGTGAGCCAGCAGTACTGGTGTGTACTGTGAGGTTGATTCTAACTAAGAGTTGACAATGTTGGGTCACGATGACTCGAAGCTGGAATCCTTAATGGTGAAACTGTCACGTCTGTTTGCGATATTAAAACAACAAAGAAGTTACTGCAAACAACTAACAGTGTTTTTTTTTACCTCTGAAGGCATTGCACGCGCGTTAGAACAGCAGCATATGTACAGCAGCATATGTACAGCAGCATATGTACAGCAGCATATGTACAGCAGCATATGTACAGCAGCATATGTACAGCAGCATATGTACAGCATTTTAATTTTTTTACACTGATTAGCGATGCACCCCACCTGTGGTTTGTCAACAAAACAAAATCAATAACGGCCATGGGGGGGGGGCAGACAGTGATGCTGTTTTCCCTACGATACTACGGATGACATATTTAACCAAGAACACTTTTTATTTGTTATTTTTTTAAACATTTATTTAACTAGGCAAGTCGGTAAAGAACAAATTCTTATTTACAATGACGGCCTAGGAACAGTGGGTTAACTGCCTTGTACTTACAGTATATAGAGGCAATTTTAATGCTGGACTAATGTGCAGTATATTATTACCCAAATAAAAGTGAATGAACTATAGGTAAGTGCCTCAATTTTTTTCCATTGTATTTCTTTTATTTGCCTGTTTTTGAATGATTTTCCAGAACCCTACAATTTCCCACCCAGCTGCCTGTTCTCCACAATAAAGCTGCCAAGCTGTCCCTCCCACTTAACTCCATGCCATCTGGAGCCAGAGTTGATCAAAGCACGGGCCACTGGCTAGTAAACACCTCCTCACTCTAATTTAGTTGGAAACCGTTCATTGGTCAATCTGACCGAGCCACAGGGTACAAGGGCTGCCCTGCTACTCTGGTTAGCTTGACGTCTCTCCTTTTGTTCTACTTATACAACTCTCTTTTATTTACATTCTCGTGTTCTATAATAAATAGGTGTGAAACATTATTTCAAGAGTCTTCCTCATTTGTTTCTCACTGTCATATTATCTTTTATTTTATCTCCAGTTCTCTGTCATAGCTGTGTCCAGACAGGTCTGTGATGGTAAGACTCAGAAACGGTTAACAGTGAAACAGACATGAGACATGCCTGCTTACCCTGCAGCTCTCTAGAGGGAGATGAGGAGATAGGGGGGAACAGAGCAAGAGCGGAGGGGACCACTATGAAAGAAGCACAAGGAGACATTAGGGATTTTGGAGAGATGATGATGAAGAGATGTGGCAGTGGGCTAGAAGAGGGGAAAAGGAGTATAGTATATGTGGCTCAGTTGATGTTGTAAACAAAGCCTCAAGGAACATTTGATCTTTTTGATGTTTTGGCTGCTGCAGCGTGAACACACCTGGCTGTGGAGGCTCTCACCTGATAGCTTAGGGAGATACGCTGTGGTTTATCCAACCACCTTCTGGGTCATGACTCACACATTCTTTTTATAGAACAGTCGTCTCTCTTCCTTGTCGAGTTGTTGCCTTTTTATGAAAACGCACATCTTTTTAAAATCTTTTTTTTTCTTCTTCTGCTCATTATCTCTTTCTACCATTCGCCAGCAGCTGTATGTGTGTCTCTCTCAGTTGCTCTCTCACTTCTGCAAGAATCTGAGAGACTGTCTGTGATATGTTTGATGTCTCTGTCCTCCAGAGGTACCCCAGCCGGAGCTGATGCTGACGACCACGCGTGGCCGGGCCACAGTGGCAGGTCTGGACTCCAGCCAGGAATACGCCCTCCAGGTCCTAGTGCTCAACGGCACACTGGAGAAACTCATCGCCAAGAGACGCTTCACCAGTAAGAGATGGCAGGGGAGAGGGAGTGTTGAACAGGAAGGAGAGGCGAGGAGGATGGTGGGGGGAGAGAATGAATGCAGAGGACTTAAAAGAGGAATGTAATGGTGGAGGGAGTTTGGAAAGGTGGAGATTAATAATGAGTAGGATTAGTATAGAAGAGGAAGCAGAGACTATGAAATGAAGGGTGTGAAGGACAGGAGGAGGATGGATAAAGAGCCAGAGAGGGAGAGTTTACAGTAAGGGGGCTGGAGGGAGAGAGTGTTCGATAGAGTGGGAGGTTAGGTGAATGTTTGGGATGACCGTTATGGGGAAATGAGAGCGAGAAGGAAAGAGTAACTGATGTTAGAGAAAGATGACCACTATACGGAGAAGGAGAGAGTGAAGGGCACTGCAAGGGAGAGCTGTACAGATACAAAGATCAAGAGTGACGACATAGGCCCTCATGCCCACTAGTGTAGGCATGTGTCTCATGCCCACCCTCATGCCCACTGCCCACCAGTGTAGGCCCTCATGCCCACTAGTGTGCCCACCAGGCCCTCATGCCCACTAGTGTCTCATAGGCCCTCATGCCCACTAGTGTAGGCCCTGTGTCTCATGCCCACCACTGTAGGCATGTGTCTCATGCCCACCACTGTAGGCATGTGTCTCATGCCCACCACTGTAGGCATGTGTCTCATGCCCACCACTGTAGGCATGTGTCTCATGCCCACCACTGTAGGCATGTGTCTCATGCCCACCACTGTAGGCCTGTGTCTCATGCCCACCACTGTAGGCCTGTGTCTCATGCCCACCACTGTAGGCATGTGTCTCATGCCCACCACTGTAGGCATGTGTCTCATGCCCACCACTGTAGGCATGTGTGCCCACCACAGGCCTGTGTCTCATGCCCACCACTGTAGGCATGTGTCTCATGCCCACCACTGTAGGCATGCCCACCACTGTGTCTCATGCCCACCACTGTCTCATGCCCACCAGGCATGTGTCTCATGCCCACCACTGTAGGCATGTGTCTCATGCCCACCACTGTAGGCATGTGTCTCATGCCCACCACTGTAGGCATGTGTCTCATGCCCACCACTGTAGGCAGGCCTGTGTCTCATGCCCACCACATGCATGCCCACCACTGTAGGCCTGTGTCTCATGCCCACCACTGTAGGCCTGTGTGCCCACCACTCATGCCCACCACTGTAGGCCTGTGTCTCATGCCCACCACTGTAGGCCTGTGTCTCATGCCCACCACTGTAGGCCTGTGTCTGCCCACCATGCATGCCCACCACTGTAGGCCTGTGTCTCATGCCCACCACTGTAGGCCTGTGTCTAATGCCCACCACTGTAGGCCTGGCCTGCCCACCACTGTCTCATGCCCACCACTGTAGGCCTGTGTCTCATGCCCACCACTGTAGGCCTGTGTCTAATGCCCACCACTGTAGGCATGTGTCTCATGCCCACCACTGTAGGCCTGTGTCTCATGCCCACCACTGTAGGCCTGTGTCTCATGCCCACCACTGTAGGCCTGTGTCTAATGCCCACCACTGTAGGCCTGTGTCTCATGCCCACCACTGTAGGCCTGTGTCTCATGCCCACCACTGTAGGCCTGTGTCTCATGCCCACCACTGTAGGCCTGTGTCTCTGCCCACCACATGCCCACCACTGTAGGCCTGTGTCTCATGCCCACCACTGTAGGCCTGTGTCTCATGCCCACCATGCCCACCACTGTAGGCCTGTGTCTCATGCCCACCACTGTAGGCCTGTGTCTCTAATGCCCACCACTGTAGGCATGTGTCTCATACCCACCACTGTAGGCCTGTGTCTAATGCCCACCACTGTAGGCCTGTGTCTCATGCCCACCACTGTAGGCATGTGTCTCATACCCACCACTGTAGGCCTGTGTCTAATGCCCACCACTGTAGGCCTGTGTCTAATGCCCACCACTGTAGGCATGTGTCTCATACCCACCACTGTAGGCCTGTGTCTAATGCCCACCACTGTAGGCCTGTGTCTCATACCCACCACTGTAGGCCTGTGTCTAATGCCCACCACTGTAGGCCTGTGTCTCATACCCACCACTGTAGGCCTGTGTCTCATGCCCACCACTGTAGGCCTGTGTCTAATGCCCACCACTGTAGGCCTGTGTCTCATACCCACCACTGTAGGCCTGTGTCTAATGCCCACCACTGTAGGCCTGTGTCTCATACCCACCACTGTAGGCCTGTGTCTCATGCCCACCACTGTAGGCCTGTGTCTCATGCCCACCACTGTAGGCCTGTGTCTCATGCCCACCACTGTAGGCCTGTGTCTAATGCCCACCACTGTAGGCCTGTGTCTCATACCCACCACTGTAGGCCTGTGTCTCATGCCCACCACTGTAGGCATGTGTCTCATGCCCACCACTGTAGGCCTGTGTCTCATGCCCACCACTGTAGGCCTGTGTCTCATACCCACCACTGTAGGCCTGTGTCTCATACCCACCACTGTAGGCCTGTGTCTCATGCCCACCACTGTAGGCCTGTGTCTCATACCCCCACCACTGTGTCTCATGCCCACCAGGCCTGTGTCTCATGCCCACCACTGTAGGCCTGTGTCTCATGCCCACCACTGTAGGCCTGTGTCTCATACCCACCACTGTAGGCATGTGTCTCATGCCCACCACTGTAGGCCTGTGTCTCATGAGGCCTGTGTCTCATGCCCACCACTGTAGGCCTGTGTCTCATGCCCACCACTGTAGGCCTGTGTCTCATGCCCACCACTGTAGGAATTCTCAAAGCATTAAGGGAATTTTGCGAATTCACATAAAAATCTGTAGGCAGTGGGCTTTTCCAAATTCACTTTATCTCTGGTTGGGGAACTGGTCATTACAAAGCAACTGTTATTCTCTGTCAGGTAACAACACATTATGCCTGTGGGTTGAAAAAAGAAGCCTTTATAGACCCAACACATTCAGACATTTGCAGTACATTTTTCCCCCAGTTATTTGGGAGTTTCTAAATACCTGTGTGCCTTTGACATTTTGAATGTGTGCGAACACTTCCATATCATTCCATTCCATGTAACCACACACACACACACCTATCAGCCTTTCTTTCACAAGGGACTGTCTGTCAATGAGACATTTTAAGAGTATTCTTGCACAATTACAGGTTGTGATTATTGCGGGAGGGAGACAGAAGCTAGGTTTCCATCCAATTGACGACAGATTTGCATGCAAATATTGTAGAATCTGGATAGAAACAATGTTAATTTTTCCCTCCAGAGATGTTGCCATCAAATTGACTTGTTGCAGTTTAAAGGGTGTGTGTGATGTAGTCCACAAAAGGCTTTTTGCTGTTAAATTCCCACTTACCGAATTAAAAAATACAAGTTAAATGGGTTTCCATCGCATTTTCAACACTACTGATGGTTTTCTCACAGAAAAATTTGCGTTTTAGATAGCAAGTGTGCCCACTCTGGTATTGGCATGTCAACAGCGCTGTACATGATGCGATTGTTATTATGGATAACGGAGCAAGATTATTTTTATTTGTCAAACTGCAGCCAAGCCTCAATTATCATGTCACCAGAATAAGACCATTGATATTTATTGTAAAGGAGCATCAAGCTCATCACCTTGCAATTTCACCGCACTGTGAAGTTCATAATTTCTTTCCAGGGGCTCAACTTTGTTTTAGAAGTGGAGGGAACATACCTACCTGACCGCTCTGAGGCGTCCGTCCGCATGGTCCTAACGCACACCTTTGCCAGGTTTTGTGTCACATTCCAATGATAAACTGGTGGGGACAAAAATGCAATTTCACAATGTGGGGGGACATGTCCCCCCCCCCCTGTCCTAGTGAAAGTTGTGCCCATATTTATTTCGTCTGTAGCCTAATAAATTGCATGCTTTCCCGAGTCCTAGTGGGAGGACCCCACAACATGTCATCGCGTGACTCCCAAGTTTACTTCCATATGATGGTTATTATATCAATATTTGTGTATAAAAGCGTTTCCACTGACACAAAAACATCCCACCTTGTCTATAGTGTATTTTGTTTATGTTGACATTTGGAAAGTTTATGTCAAAAAAATCTGTTTCTGTCAGGCAAATGTCATGACATTTTTTTAATTCAATGTACTTTAGTCACATAAAAAGGTTGGATGGAAACCTGGTTTATGTAAAAAGCTGTTTTAGGAACAAAATGCCCTTCAAAATATTTTTTATTGTTGCCAGCCTTTCAGTGATAGTGGGTTACTGTGTTAATGGAAGCGCGTTATGACAAGTCAGACTTTGGTGTTGACTTGAAAACTTTTGGCTATCATTCAATGATGATCCTAGTCTGGGAGCTCCTTCCTGGCCTCTTCTCAAACCCCCAGCCCCACTTGTTATTTCCATAGAAATGTCATACTCGTTTTCTGTCACACTTACCGTTTTCTCGAAGCAACATTTGCCCTTTTCCCGGTGCTGTGTATGTGCTGGCATTTATTTTTGTCAAGCTCTGTATAAAATGATATGTTTTAGAATGTACAATTATTTTAGATTCATTTACTCATCTGCTGCTCCACATTTCTCCTTTCCTTCTCAATTCCGACTCTTTCTCCTCTTCTTCTCCTTCCCGTTCAATCACCACTGTCATTTCTCTTCCACCATCTTTTCCTCCTTCATTTGTCTCTCCATGGCTCTATTTCCACTCTTCTGTCCTTCTGCTCTCCTCTCTCTGTCCTGCCAGTTGAGGGCTTGCGAGAGGAGGAGTTGGTCCGTAGTGGCAGTCGTGAACAGCGGCGGAAGGCCCTACCAGGGGGGTCAGGGTCAGGTGAACTGGATGACCCCATAGAGGCCCTGGTAGCTGTACCCACTGTGGTCTACCATGAGCCGGCAACCACCACCACTACAGGTAGGGGGTGTTCTCACCCAGGGAGGGCTTTTAGGTCAGAGGATTTTACACTGTAGAGCAGGGCTATTAAAATCTTAACCTACGAGGTCGAGAGTGCCACTGTTTTTCTGTTATACTTGATAATTAATTGAACCTACCTACAGGGCTAAATCAGTCTCTGATTATAATGTTTTTTAGGTCCAGATTTTAGGTTCGCTTCCTGTTTACTGTCGTAATTGTATACGTCACACTACAGTGCTGTTGGCAAAAGGTATGCATACCATATCTAATATGTTCAGGTCTGATAATTGCTTTGTTTGTGGGTGGCAACAGTGGCACTTAGAGAAAATACAAAACACAACCCCCTCACACCCTCCCCATAGTTGGTATTGTGTTCTCCTCTCTGTTTCGCCATGGGCTCTGTCATTATGTGTGTTTAACTGGCAGGGTGGGGGTAGGAGCCTGGAGAGGCGCCTGCGTTGTCACACTAGGTCTGTAATGAGAGCACTTATGCAGTGCCACAGCTGTAAGCTGCCCTGTACAGCATGGGAGATGGACTGCACTGGAGAGAAACATGGCTGAGAGGCAACAGGGAGTGGACATGGGGTGTGGGTTAAGGGACGGTACAAAGGGGTTTTACGAGTTCCCTGTATCTTAACAATGTCTCAAAAGAACTGGAGATGGGATATTACTATGGCCTATTCCTGAATGTATGTCATCATATATCAACTGGTGGCCTGAAATAATCATGCTGTTGGAATTTCTGTCGTAGACGTTGTTTCTCTAATACTACCAACTGTCAAATTGTGTATCTGTAGAACCTCCAACTACTCCAGAAACAACTACCCAGAATAATGAGTTGGTGACAGAGAAGGCTCCCAAAGAGAAGAGGAAGAGGAAGAAAGAGAAGGATCGCTCCAAGGTTGACAATAAGGAGGAGCAGGGGACAAGTCAGGGGAAACCAGTAGAGGATGAGAACTCCGACAGGGAGAAAGTCAGGAAGACAATCCCCACCCAGCCTGTCACAGGTACACTAACTCCCATCCATCCCACCTTCAGCAAACCGTTTGTAAAAACACTATTATTGTTACTTCAAGATGTACCAGGCAAAATGTTTTTGTTTAAAAAGCCTGTGTATATATTTTCAGTGTTGTAAGTGAAGTGCCTTATTTAGAGCCCATAGTATGCACACTCTTCTAGCGCTAAAGGATCAAATTAAGTCCGAGAAGAGGAGTTCTGGCATTACTTTGTCATCCTCAGCACTGCAATCATAGAACAAAATATTCCAGTGAGTGGCAATTTCCGATCTGATGACAGCGTTTCCAGAGGAGGGGAGCACAGAGAGGACAGGATAATGATAGGGCCTCTGGAGCAGAAATGTCCTTGCACTCTCCTTTATTCCTCTAACACACACACACACCTACTACTAATGCATTTTCCTTAGTTTGGATCAGCCAGTTTTCTTGATTTTAAGAGTGTTTCTTGGTTAATCCAGTGGTGTCCACTCGGAAGGCCTTTGAGTGTGACACGACCGCAGCCGCTGACGTGGTCATGTTGGTGGACGGCTCCTGGAGCATTGGACGCACCAACTTCAGACGTGTCAGGGACTTCCTGGAGGGTCTAGTCACGCCTTTCCATATCGGCCCAGACAGGGTGCAGATAGGTGAGACACAGCAGACTCTTTCTGCTGAATTAGCGTTTTGGGTTTCTTATGAAAGGGTGTGTGATTTGATCTCATAATTAATATAATAATAAGCCACATATATAAGACGTCCCCGGGCAGATGTCTTTTGATCTTAATGGTTCTGTTTTGTGCACTTTCTTTCATCTAAATCCTGGTGGTTTTGGCCCCTTTCCTGTTTCTGCAGCTGTAAATACTCGACCTATAACAGTACTCTCCTCTGTTAGGTTTTTACTTCCCGGGACACCAATAACTGTCGTGTGGAGTGATATTACCAGTTTATTGCCCCTCCGTTTCCCCAGCCCTTTCTCAGTACAGTGGAGACCCTCGCACTGAGTGGCAGCTCAACAACTTCACTACCAAAGAGCAACTGCTGGAGGCCGTCAGGAACTTCAGATACAAGGGCGGCAACACCTTCACAGGCCAGGCTCTGCTGCATGTCCTGGAGGAGAACCTGAGACGCGAGTCGGGGGCGAGGCCGGACACCCCTCGTATCCTGATCCTCCTGACGGATGGGAAGTCGCAGGACGACGCCATCGCTGCAGCCAACCGGCTGAAGAACACCGGCGTGGAGATCATCGCTGTAGGTGAGATCTACCCTGGTGGTGCAGCCTGTTACTCTTGAGTTTGCATAATGGAGAGTACCGGAAGTACAGGAGTTTGTGTAGCTTTGTTAGTTTGTTTTTACATGTTATTTATGCTTGGTTGTGTTTGTCAGTAATTTGTGTGTCTGTTCAGGAATGTATTTCCGTGTGAAATAAGGACTGTGCCTGTGTCTTTCAGGTGTAAAGAACGCAGACGAATCAGAGCTGAGGCAGGTGGCGTCTGAGCCTCTGGAGATCAACGTCTACAATGTGAATGACTTCCCTTTGCTCAGCAAACTGGTGGACCGACTGGTGCACATCCTCTGTGGGAAGATAGAGGAGCGCAGCATTGCTAAGAGTGAGTTTAGTATTTCAGTACATTCATCCGTATGTTTATACAAACTCTTACGAAACTCTCTTTCTGTGAGGAAATACCAAGTAGTTTCCTCATTCTCTGTTTACTGCGTAGGAAACGAAAGGCCGACAGAGGACCCTGTGCTCTACTACCCAAGCCCCACAGACCTGGAGTTCTCTGAGCTGGGCCCCAGGGAGGTGCAGCTGAGCTGGACTGGACCTACCCGACCTGTCCTGCAGTACAGAGTGGTGTTCCACAGCGCCGAGGGACAGAGCCCACAGGAGGTCTGAGATGGACAGAATGTTCTCATGAATGTCTGCATTTACAAGTCATTGCAGTTATGAAGCTCAATATTTTTGTCATGGAAATAAGTCAGTTGTGTCAACATGTAGCTATTTGGTGGTTTTGGCTGTGAGTGACTTGATCTGTGTGGCGTCTGTGTTCAGGTGGTTGTGAATGGGACTGTCTCCAGTGTTCTGCTGGGTGGACTCTCCTCCCAGACCCACTACCACATATCAATCTTTCCTGTCTACGATGACAACGTTGGTCTGGCCCTCAGAGGGACCATCACCACATGTAAGGCAGAACCCATCTGCCACATTTCTCACATATCATGTACTTCATAATGCAAATAACTTGGCGAAACCGTGGAAATCATTTCTGATTATAATTTCTCTACCGTCTCCTCCTCTCTTTCTCTCCTCCTGGATCATCAGTGCCCCTGGCCATGCCGGAGGGTCTGGAGGTGACCCCCTCGTCCCCCAGCAGTCTGAGGGTGCGTTGGGGTGCCACAGCGGGGGCCACTCAGTATATGGTTCTCTACTCCTCCCTCAGCCACGGAGAGCCCGACGATGCCAAGGAGGTGAGGTTACTGGAGGATGGCAGAGTGACGTGTGTAATATGTTGATGTGTTTGTTAGGATCATTTTGTGTATTAAATCCCTGTCCCAGGTGAAGTTTGGGGCAGACCAGACTGATGTGATGCTGGGTGGTCTGATACCAGTGACAGACTACTCTGTCACCCTGTATGCCCTGTATGACGAGGACCCCAGTGACCCTGTCACCGCCATCGCCACCACATGTGAGGATGTTATCACTGCCTATTATTAATTAACATTCAATCCATTTTTTTTTTCTTTCTGTGTGACACTTTTTTTTTCTCCCCAATTTTGTGATATCCAATTGCGATCCAATTACGATCTTGTCATCACTGCAACTCCCCAACTCCGCCTCAAGGAGTTGGTAGAGCGCGATGAGCCAAGTAAAGCCCTCGTAAAACTGACTATCCTGCCGATCCTTGACTTCGGCGATGTAATTTGCAAAATAACCTCAAACTCTACTCAGCAAATTGGATGCAGTCTATCACAGTGCCATCCGTTTTGTCACCAAAGCCCCATACACTACCCGCCACTGCGACCTGTATGCTCTCGTTGGCTGGCTCTCGCTTCATATTCGTCGCCAATCCCACTGGCTCCAGGTCCATCTATAGGTCTTTGCTAGGTAAATCCCCACCTTATCTCAGCTCACTGGTCACCATAGCAGCACCCACTCATAGCACGCACTCCAGCAGCTATATCTCACTGGTCACCCCCAAAGCCAATTCCTCCTATGGCCGCATTCCGTTCCAGTTCTCTGCTGCCAATGACTGGAACGAATTGTAAAAATCACTGAAGCTGGACACCCATACCCTCACTAATGTTAAGAACCAGCTGTCAGAGCAGCTCACAGATCACTGCACCTGTACATAGCCCATCTGTAAATAGCCCATCCAACTTCCTCATCCCCATACTGTTATTTATTTGCTCCTTTGTATCCCAGTATCTCTACTTGCACATTCATCTATCACTCCAGTGTTTAATTGCGAAATTGTAGTTATTTCGCTACTATGGCCTATTTATTGCCTTACCTCCCTTATCCTACCACATTTACACACACTGTATATAGACTATTTCTCTATTGTGTTATTGACTGTGTGTTTGTTTACTCCATGTGTAACTCTGTGTTGTTGTTTGTGTCGACACTGCTTTGCTTTATCTTGGCCAGGTCGCAGTTGTAAATGAGAACTTGTTCTCAACTGGCCTACCTGGTGAAATAAAAAAATATATATATTTTCTACTCTTTCTCTGTAGACCCGTTGCCCTCCCCCGTCAGCATGCAGTTTCCCAAGGTGAGCCACAGCATGGTCAGGGTCAGCTGGGTTCCTGGAGTGGTTGATGTTCCCGGTCACAGAATCACCTGCAGCACCAACCATGGCAGTGACGTCAAACAGGTGCGCACCATTTAACTACTGTGGAATAAAACACACACTACTCAATAAATATGTTTTTATTTATTATCCCGTACGGGCTCGGGAGAGACGAACTTCGAAAGCCACGCGTCCTCCGAAACACAACCTAACCAAGCCGCACTGCTTCTTAATGCAGCGCGCATCCAACCCGGAAGCCAGCCCCACCAATGTGTCGGAGGAAACACTGTGCACCTGGCGACCTGGTTAGCGTGCACTGCGCCCGGCCTGCCACAGGAGTTGCTAGTGTGCGATGAGACAAGGACATCCCTACCGGCCAAACCCTCCCTAACCCGGACGACGCTAGGCCAATTGTGCGTCGCCCGACGGACCTCCCGGTCGTGGCTGGCTGTGACAGAGCCTGGGCTCGAACCCAGAGTCTCTGCGATGCAGTGCCTTAGACCACTGCGCCACCCGGGAGGCAATATGTTTTATTATAAGATATTTCCTTGATTCATTAATTTAGTATCTCCTTCTCTCTGTCACTTTCCCGCTCGCCTCTCTTCTCTCCAGGTGGAGGTGACAGGTGTGAACTCAGTGCTGCTACAGAACCTGTCCTCTCTGTCTAGATACTTGGTGTCGGTGCAGTCACAGTATGAGCAGGGCCTGTCCTCCCCGCTCACAGCCAACGTCACCACATGTAAGATCATGAAACCTAGCACGTCACACACACGCACACATTTCCACATCCATACATGACCTGTGCATATGACAGAGATTGTTGTTTCTCCCTCCCCTCTGCCCCTCTCTCTGTGTCTCTCTGTCAGTGAGGGTACCAGCCCCCTCTGATCTCAGAGTCACAAACTTCTCAGGAAGTGACATCACAGTTCGATGGGAGTCAGCCGCCGATGACGTTGTCTCCTACCTGATTAAATGGATCTCACTCAGCGGAGGGGACCTCAGACAGGTATGCGGAGGAATCTCGGCTTGTCTGTTAAATCCAGTAAGACGCGCCATATTTCATTGCCAATTCGACACTGTGTTGCATGGATTTTACTGTTACATTTGCTGTGTGTGTTTCAGTTGAGGGTGGATGGGGACAGCGAGGGGGCCATATTGGAGGGGGTGCAGGATGATAAGGAGTATCAGATTTCACTGTCTGCCCTCTACGCCGATGGAGCACAGAGTGAGGCAGTGGCTATACGATACAGCACCTGTGAGTTCAAAATGCACACATTGTCACAGACCTGGAGATGTTAATCGGATCAATATGTAATATTGGGATGTAAAGGTTGTAGTTCTCAGCTTAAAGAACACGCGTTAATGTGTCCTAGTGTCAAGTGGCGGCCCTTCCAGTGTGTCCATCTCAGAGGAGACTGCAGTCAGTCTCCTGGTGAGCTGGGTTCCTCCCAACGCCCATGTACTGCAATACCATGTCTCCTACACCGCCCTGATGGGAGGAGAGACACAGGAGAGCACTGTGAGTAATACACACACACACACACACACACAGGTCAGGTTAGGTTGGTTGTTACAGTGTTATGCCTCTGCAGGTGTTGGTTTCAGGCAGTGAGAGACAAACTTTGCTGCAGACCCTGCTACCTGACACACGCTACAGCATCCTGGTCACTGCGGAGTACCGCAACCGAGAGGGAGGGAGCGCCTCCGCACAGGGCAAGACCAGTGAGTCACTTACACACCAACTGTCATTAATAGTCTATCACCTGTGAATGCATGGTCTCGCGTGCTCTAGTGTACGCAGACACTAGAGTTGTCTCTCCATGTCTGTTCCTCCAGTCAGTCTGCGAGTGAGCAGTGTCAGTGTGATGAGGTCTGATCACTCCAGTATCTGCGTGTCTTGGAGGCCTGTTTCAGCAGTCAGCGGTTACCGCATTGCCATCCAGTCTTTCAAAGGTAACGAGACCTTTTCTAGCACATCTCGAAGTGACACGGGTAGTCGGGGATCTTGGTTTTGGAGCTACCATCCATCGCTGTTTCTTACAAGGATATTGTGTGTGGCGTATGTTTTTCTCTATGTCCCTACTGTGTTTGGGAGCCCAGACAAGCAGACAAAGCAGGAGATAGTGGATGCATCAAGCAGCAGCTACTGTTTCACTGAGCTGGAGCCAGAGACTGTGTACCGCATCAGTGTGCACTCCCGCCTCGACACTGTAGAGGGAGCTGCAGTCTCCATTCTCCACCCCACAGGTCTGTATGGGGTGGGTTAACTGCCTTGCTCAGGGGCAGAACGACCGATGTTTACCTTGTCAGCTCGGGGATTGATTGTAGATGTAAACAGATCACTGGGGTACAATCCTCTTGGTGGGAAACACTCTCAATGTAACATTACACATTCATGAAAGTAGAACTAGATAGAAGTATTGAGCATTTGGATTTTGATCCCGACAGCATCGTCCCCAGCCAGAATCCCCATTCATCCCAGACTGCACCCAATTCGCAATGAAGGTACTTCTTTATATTATAGTTAATTGTACAGAACAGAGCTATATTGACAGTGCTGTGACATACCTTTGTTTGTGATTAAACACTGCCCTCTTGTGTTACAGTATGCCCTGAGGTGACCATCAGAAACAGCATTGTAAAAGGTAAGGAAATTATGTTTGTATAGTAAAGAGCTTTTGTCATATACGCATGGGTGTGTGAGAGTCTGTGTGTGTTTCTGCACCAGGGTTCGATATGATGGAGGCTTTTGGTCTGACCCAGAGGGCTTACTCATCTGTGGAGGGGGTGGCTGCTGAGCCTTTTGTCTTCAATACTCTACACACCTATACTGTGTACAGAGACATCCAACTGACTCAGAGCACAGGGTGAGACATTTACACAGGGAAACACACACACACACACACACACACACACGTCACTTATCTCTATATTGTCCCATCCACAGATTCATCCACCCAGCAGGCTTTTCTCCAGAGCACACCATCAGTATAGCTTTCCGTCTGCTACAGGACACCCCCAGGGAGCCCTTTGCCCTCTGGCAACTCACCGACAACGACTTCCAGCCCAAGATGGGTGTGGTGCTGGACCGTGAGTCTGAGGAGAGGGATGGGGTTGAGGACTGCCATTTTGAGGGATTTGTAGTTTTTACTGTTTGATGTGCTCAGGGATCTCACTAAATTTGCTTCAGTCATCCTTAGCGACTTAAAATTAGTGCATTCATGTTAAGTATTGTTGTCACACCTAGCAACCATCACAGTACATTTTCACTCAAAGTATTTATTAGCAAAATCAGTGCCAGCAGGAAATGACAAGTTTTTTTTTGTGTGTGTGGGGGGTGGGGGGTGTTAGGGGCACTGAGTTATTTATGACACTCTTCAAAGGGGTAGAGACTCCGCGGTCTGACTTTAGGGGGAAGATTGTTTACTCATCATACGGTGGATCATTTCCCCCAAAAAACTGTTTTTCATCTCCCCTCCCTTCTCTCTCTCTCCTTTCTCTCTCTGTGCCCCCCAGCTGTGAGGAAACTGCTGCTGTACTTCAGTCTGGACTACAGAGGGGAGGTTCAGGAGCTCACCTTCGACCAGCCACAGGTCCACAGGCTGTTCTACGGAAGCTTCCACAAGGTGAACGAGAGAGAAAATATTTGATAAATAGAAGGAAGAAAGGGGGAGAGAAAACGAGGACGAGGGGCAGTTCAACATCAAGACAATGCTGAGTTTTAGATGGTGATTAGAGAATGTGACCATGGATATAGAACTCTAATATATTGTCTATGGTTGTGACATACAGCACGAGTCGTTCTAACACACCCTTCTGTCCTGTGATTGGCAGATCCACCTGTCTATCAGCCAGGTAAGCGTATCCCTGTCTGTGGACTGCCAGCATGTGGGTGAGAGGCCCGCACGGCCACTGGGGACTCTGCCCACCGACGGTTTTGAGACACTGGGCAAACTGATGAAGACCCGTGGACCACACAGCGGCTCTGCACCGGTTAGTTGGAACAGAACTGTTATTTTGACCCACACATAACATATACTGTAGTAACCAGACTCTTTGTTGTTTTTTTGCCTCCTCCAGTTCCAGCTACAGTCCTTTGAGATTGTGTGCAACACCACCTGGGCATTAGAGGACACCTGCTGTGATTTGCCAGGCCTGGTTAGTGACACACAGTAACTCTATTGAAGGTCCTGGGGAAATGAATAAATACCGGCGTCTAGAGGATTATGGAGTTAATGAATGTATTAGAAGCAGAGTGAATGAATGTATCTGGCGTCCTGCCCTGAATATCACTGTAACTTCATTGACTGTAATGCTGCCTGTGTGACTATCTCAGAGGGATGAGGAGAGCTGCCCCGCCCCTGCCTATGCCTGCACCTGTACCTCCGACATACCTGGAGCTCCTGGGGTCATGGGTCCTCCTGTGAGTCACAGTGTTACGTTATGATTTAAAGCAGAATAAATTGATTAAATTAACTGTAATGTAGTGATTAGCAATTGCAATGATTTCATGACTGATCCTAAGATTATTATGCAACAATCCTTGTCCCTGTTTTTTTTAGGGCAAACCGGGTCCTCGTGGAGAAAAGGGTGAAAAGGGAGAGGAGGGCCAAAAGGTCAGAGGTCTTGACACTTGTGAAGCCGATACAGAAGCGCCTGAACAGTTCACTATACACAGCTGAACGCCATCTGTATTGCACCATAGTCTATTTTCACATGTACATCATCATGTTTGTCAGAATGTGACGGTGACAGATTTTCCTATATTTTAACCTCTGTTCACCACTCCTGTTTTTCTCAGGGTGAGATAGGCCCTTCAGGGAAAATGGGGTCAGAAGGTGTTCTTGGGCCCCTGGGAAATCGTGGCCCTCGGGGATTGACAGTTCAGGGCAAAGTGGTGGGTCGATTGTAAATGATTATTTTAGAGCATCCTTATTGCTCTCCATGTTTAGAAAGTGCTACATTGCTTTTTAAATGCATCTATGATGTTTGCCCTTTTTGAATTGGAAACATATGTTATTGTGATCAATTGTGCAATGTCAGCATATTGCAGATCTGTGCCGTGTTATTATGTGATTACAACAATATGTATCACTTTTGACCTCTGTGTCCGTTCCGTCTCTACAGGGACCTCCAGGGGCTCGGGGTGTGAAGGGGGAGGTGGGAAAGCCAGGTGGGCAGGTGAGTCTGATTGACAACATTCCCATTGAATAAACAGAACAGGAAATTATTTAGATTTTACCTGACTTCCAACATTTGATCCACTGTGCTGTAGTTTACATTATGGTTTTCTTCTTTGATCCCTCCACTTTCCTTCCTTCTCCTCCCCTCCTCCATCCGCATCCCTGTGTTTCTCTAGGGTTTACCAGGTCCTCCTGGACCCAAAGGGAACGAAGGAGCCCCAGGCCCCAAGGTGAGCTCAATCTCAACCCTTATTCAAACACGTTCCACAAACCTGCCTGGAGCTCAAGACTCCAAGTGTTTGTATTATTAGTTATGTGTATCAGTCTGAAGCCAGCTCTGACCCTGACCTTTGCCTCCCCGGTGTTTTTCAGGGCATCAGAGGAGTTGAGGGGAACATGGGCGGACCAGGGATTACTGGACCTAGGGTAAGAGTGGGGTGGAGACAAGCAGAGACAGACTTGTCATTGCTTTTCTAGTGAGCTCTCTATTGTTCTTCCCCTAATCCACCCATCTGTGTTTTCAGGGTTTCCAGGGTATGCCAGGACACCCAGGGGTTGTTGGAGAGAGGGGACCTTTAGGGGGGGTGGGGCCGACAGTAAGTACTGAGGCACAAACGGAGCTTCATACCCTTGGACTGTCGCATCCAATATACTTTTGAAAACGACAATCACGCCATCACACAATTTCAGTATGCTCAATGTTAACTCATTCAGTGATGATCCATTGTCTGAGGTGAACCAAATTGTATTAGTAGCGATAATGGTTATCAACTAGTTCATTGTCGTTTCCCTTTCTATTAACAGGGTCTTCCTGGGAATAAAGGTGAAAGGGGAGAGAAGGTACATTTTTATCATGCAAGAAAATGTGTTTGTGCAAGAAAATGTGTTTGTTTGTGCTCTCTTGACCCATTGATTGACAGACATGCTCTGTGTTTTAGGGAGAGCCTCAGTCCATGGCAATGATCTTCCAGCTGGTCACACAGGCCTGTGAGCAACTGGTGCACAGTAAGTACTGCAATGCTGTACTTGTGTTAATGTAAGGTGATGTTTGAGGGAGTGCTCATGGTTGTGTGTGTATCTGTGTAGACTTATTCACAATTGTTTTTCAGACGAGGTGCTGAAGCTGGATTTGTTTCTGAATGAGATGAGCCGCAAGCCTGTGCCCATTGAGGAGCCAGTGGGTCCCCCAGGAGAGCCTGGTATACCAGGGGGAAAGGGCCCACCAGGACAGAGGGGGAACCAGGGAAGACTGGGAACTAGTGGGGAACCAGGGAAGTCTGGATACCCAGGAGAGCAGGGTGAGGCCTTGGGTTTTACACGGTGGTGGTGGTGGTGGTGGTAGTATGTATTCAGTCCTGGTCAGACTTCTTACGTGATCAGTGTCTCTCATCAGTGGTTCCTTCTTTCCTTCAGGACGTAGAGGTGCCCCCGGGGAGAAAGGCAGCTTAGGGCCCAATGTCCAGGGACCACAGGGAATCAAAGGATTTGCAGGTACACTCATCAGCTGTCTCTCTATGAGCAGAAAAATCAAGAAACGGTAATTGAAAAGTTTAATTGCTGCTGTCAACTTAGTGATTAGGGTTTTTTGTGATTGTGTTTGTACAGGTCTCCCAGGAGAGGCCAAGCTGGGCAGTCCCGGCCCTAGAGGAGAGGATGGCCAGACGGGACCTCCGGGCATCGCAGGAGCAGTCGGGCAGGCAGGAGAGATAGGTCCCCCTGGTGTTTGTGATAGCAGTGGCTGTCATAGAGGTGCTCAGACACAAGCAGGTACAACAGCCATATCTAGGACCATTTACAGTAAATATTTCCATATTGAAGATATTATCATGCTATTTTACTGTTTTGACTGCATGTCATTTTTCAGAGGACCCATATTTTGGATACCAGCCTTGAGCACACAGTGGAAGCTGAATTTTCTTGTGACATTGTGGTCCAGCTCCTGTCATCTCCTTCATTTTAAGTGGCCATAGAGCACTTGTGCCATTAGACCTGATGGACAGACTAGGACTGGAGCTGACGAAGCACCACCGTGGAGCAGGTTTGGCGCATTGGAGCTCGTCAGTGACTCAGAGACACATGGGCCACTATTAAGGGGAAAAGGAAGTTGACATGGTGCCTCTTCTTCATTTCTCCTTCTCAGGAAACACAAATATATCAAGTGTTTCCACTTACATAAAAACTGATGAAAAGTACATTTTTAAGTATTTGAATAGGTCTACCTGTTAATAAACTTGCTAACATATTGTAATGGCCTATGTTTTAATGGAGGCTATGTAGTGGATATTTTGGTAGACAGTAGGCCTGTTATAGTTAACTGATGTATGTTATGACCTTCGCACTGAAAATGTTAAATCTGCTCCTTACTATGTCCATGTTTTTGTACTCATGCACTGTAACATATTACATGTTAAGCATAAATTCAAATATGGTTACTATCTGTAGCTTTTATTATATTTTTTATACCTAAACTGCCTCAAAATGTTAATCCAAAGAGTTAATTTTGTATAAAAAAAACTATTTTGTTTCAAACAAATGATATACTGTGAGAATGTCTTAATTATTTTATAGATATATAGATATACTGTATATGATAAATTGAATCTTGTTATTCTCATTATACACTAACATGCAGATTTCCTGTATTACATTTTGTATTTTATCTCACAGGAAAGCCCTGTTTACAATTCCTGCTTCATGTGTGTAAACGGCCATTGGCAGTTGAAATGTTGCCATGTGTTCTTGAAAACATTTGATGTGTTTTACTTTTTTCTACTCCGAAGTGTGTGTGTGTGTGTGTGTGTGTGTGTGTGTGTGTGTGTGTGTGTGTGTGTGTGTGTGTGTGTGTGTGTGTGTGTGTGTGTGTGTGTGTGTGTGTGTGTGTGTGTGTGTGTGTGTGTGTGTGTGTGTGTGTGTGTGTGTGTGTGTGTGTGTGTGTGTGTGTGTGTGTGTGTGTGTGTGTGTGTGTGTGTGTGTGTGTGTGTGTGTGTGTGTGTGTGTGTGTGTGTGTGTGTGTGTGTGTGTGTGTGTGTGTGTGTGTGTGTGTGTGTGTGTGTGTGTGTGTGTGTGTGTGTGTGTGTGTGTGTGTGTGTGAGAGAGAGAGAGCGCGCATGAGAGACCAGCATTAGACCAGCTTCTACATAAATATGGTAGTCTAAATACTTAAACAGCAGGAAGCCAATTGAGAGTAATAAAATCATGACCTAAAAAAGTCAACTTGCCTGAACTCTTTTTTTGATTTTTAAAAAAATCCCTAAACAGTGGACCACTTGACTGTAATGAGATAATGATAATATACTGAAGGTGAGGAAGAATGGCTCCAAGTAGGCCGACAAACCGTACCCTGCTATCTCGGATGGAAGTTGAACCCTGACAAGAGTATGGATGAATTACCTGCGGTGGCAGGTGTAGTGAAGACTGACCTCCAAGTCCAAGCCTCACCCCAATGGTCATGCAAAGTAGTGATGCGAGGGTTGACTCAACCCGCAGTCACGGCAGGTTTAAGGTCAAGAAATATAGTGTGTGGATAAAGGGAGTATGGGTGGCGAGCGGGTTGAATAAAAATAAAATCTTTTAAAAAATCACTGTATAATTATTGTGCAATTTTTATCTATAGCCTACACTGAGTTTTTCATTCATTATTTTGTTGCAATTGTGGTGGGTATCATAATCCTGAGTTCCTGGAGTGCTCTGTAAGGATGAAGGAGATTGAGATGGGGATCATGATCCTGAGTTCCTGGAGTGCCCTGTAAGGGTGAAGGAGATTGAGGTGGCAAAAGTTAGTGGTCAATCAAATCTCCTATGGGGAGGCAATTAAAATAATTGAGAAAACAAGTGATGCAAGAGAAGAGGTATTAGTGGATACACCACAGCCTGCAGTACTTGTTTGCTTCCAGACAAAATATACCCTGTGTGTTAAAAAGGTGGATTTTGTTGCGTTCATTGCCACAGTTATAAACTGTACAGCAGAAGTCTAAGAAACTGGACATTATTGTGGCTGTGGAAGAAATGATTTTGGGACTAATGATTAAGGTTTACAAGGGGTACTGGCGCCGGAAGATCCGCCCTCCCAGGTTCCCCTTGAGCCTGTGTAGTGATCAGATCTGTAAAAACAAAATGTAACAAAAAAGCTTTTGATTTAATTGATTTATACATTTTTGGGTGGTTTTTTGGTAGGTGTGGATGACTGGGGGTGATACCTGCTGGGTGGAAACGTTCGGTGGTGTTGATGTTTGTAAAACCAGGTAAAGATCCCGGGCGGACAGTTATAGGCCTATTGCACTGACATCCAACGTGTAAGTTGATGGAAAAGATGACAGTGAGTAGGATGATGTATTTCTTGGAAGTTAGGGGTTTGATGAGCGTAGCACAGAGTGGGTGGATGGATACCAGGGCATGGATGCCCTGGTGACAGTTAGTACAGAGATAGCCAAGGACCTGACAATAAAATAGGTGATGACTGTTGTGTATTTTGACATTGACATTGAGAAAGCTTACCATGTGGAGGGAAGGGTTGTTGATCAAGCTGAGAGCATTGGGGGACGTCTGTATAACTGGATCATGGACTTCTTGTTAGATCGAGTTATACGGGTGTTGGGTGGGTCAGAATTGTCAATGCTGTTAGAAGTGGACAATGGTACTCCCCAGGGAAGTGTGGTTAGTCAGATGTTGTTCACCCTGCTGATAAATGACATATTAGAGGACGTGGGACAGGGAGTGGGTGTGGCCTTGTATGCTGATGATGGGGCTCTATGGAAGAGAGGTGGGAATGTGAATATGTAATGAAGATGCAAGAAAGTGTGGGAGTTGTGGAAGATTGGACTCAAACATGAGGGTTTAGGATGTCTGTGTCCAAGTCCTGCTTTATGGTGTTTTCTAGGAGGAAGGTTAAAGATGTTAGGCTGAAAATATACAGTCAGAATATAGGTAGGGTGTCTGAGTTTAAGTATTTAGGTATGTGGTTTGATGAGAGGCTCTACGTGGAAGAGCCATGTTGAGTATATTGAAATGATGTGCTGGAAGGTGCTGAACCTCATAAGGGCAGTGGCAGGATATGATTGGTGGTCGGAAAGACAAACACTGTTATATATGTACCAGACATGGATTTTAATTGAATTTAACCTTTATTTAACTAGGCAAGTCAGTTATGAACAAATTCTTATTTACAATGACGGCCTACCAAAAGACAGAAGGCCTCCTGCTAAAAATATATGAATATAGGACAAAACACACATCACGACGAGACAACACAACAATACATAAAGAGAGACCTAAGATGACAGCATAGCAAGGCAGCAACACATGACAACACAGCATGGCAGCAACCCCTAAATGACAACAACATGGTAGCAGCACAAAACATGGTACAAATATTATTGGGCAACAGCACAAAGGGCAAAAAGGTAGAGACAACACCACGCAAAGCAGCCACAACTGTCAGTAAGTGTCCATGATTGAGTCTTTGAATGAAGAGATTGAGATGAAACTGTCCAGTTTGAGTGTTTGTTGCTGCTCGTTCCAGTCGCCAGCTGCAGCGAACTGAAAAGAGGAGCAACCCAGGGATGTGATTAGGTCATCTTTGGATTATGTTTGCTTTGTATAAGGGTCGGCAGGCAAAACGGTACTACGGTGCATGGAAAGGATACAGTCAAGGGCCCTGAGATTGTGTGTGTAGTGCCTTCAGGACAACACCTGTTGAGGCATTGCAGGTAGATAGTGGGGAACTGCCACTGAGGATAAAGCGGGACAAACATTAGCGTAGTGGGCGAGGTTGAAAGGGAGTTCAGAAGGACATCCTGTGGTCACGTCAACTGGGGAATGCTGGGAGCGAGGAGGTGTTAAGCAGAGGGCATACGGGTGGACAATCGGACAGAAGGTGGTAGAATATGGACTGGGGGAGAGAGAGATAGGGCCGGCAATTGCATTGGGGAACGTTCCTCCTTGGCTGTTCCAAAACAAATGTAGGTGTGGACATGATTGAGGGCAGGAGAGAATGGAGTAAGGACGTGAGATGTCTTTTAGAGAGATATATAGATAATCGTTTTTTTTGTTTTTAAGGATTCAGATGGTTGAAAGGATCCAGTCAGTGGTCGGATGGGCACAGGGGTGTATATCCCAGATTTCAATGTTAGTGCATGTAAGCGGTTAACTGATTATGTGTTAGTGTATGCAGCAGAGTTGATGGCCATGATTCTAGGTTTGAGATGTGTGGAGGAGGTGAAACCACTCAGAGTGGTGATCTGCTCTGATTCGGCTGCAGTGTTGAGCAGTGTGAAGATGGGCAGGTCGGATAGGGGAGACTTGTTTGTGGAGATGATAGTGCTGTTGGAGAGGATGGAGTGGTGGTAAACTTTTGTAGGGTTCCCGCCCATGTGGGTGTGGAGGGTAATGAGAAGGTCGATGTGGTGGCTGAGAGTGCAGTGAGGAGAGAGGGGGTAGATATTCAGGTCAACTGGGCCGCAGGGAAGTCAAGTCCATGATCCGGCCAAAAAGGCTCAGTCTTTGGCAAATGGAGTGGGATGCTGGTAGTAAGGGGAGACAATGATATTGCATGTCGATATAGGTGAGTAAAGGAGCATGTGATGTAGGAGAGAGGAAGTTGTGTGGAGTAGACTACAGTTTAGGCACACAGGTTTGAATGCCACGTTGTGGATGATAGGGAGACATGAAACAGGTCTGTGTGATGAGTGTTTAGTGGAGGAAACGGTTGATATTTTGTGAATTGTATGATGTAGATGGGAAGAGATTGTGTGAAAGGGTTAGAGAGGCTGGACGGGTTTGGGGTTTGGGTGGCGTAGTCGGGGGAAGGAAGTGGTGTCTAGGGCTCTATTTCACTTTGTTAGAGGAACATGACTAATGAAGATCATTTAATGTAGTTAGTCTGTGACTGGCCTCACACTCCAGTACAGTAGGTAGTGATGTATGCACATTGAACGTTGGATGCGATCCGCCAACCCAATGCCAAAGAAGAAGAAGAAATCCCGTACAGTCAAATATATTTATAACTACGGTGTGTGGCGCCACCTAGTGGTATGTATATTATTAGGAACCAAATAGTGAAGAATTTGTTGCACGGGTAAATATTTGACAACGCACCCGCATCCGGCTCAACAACATTCCAACCAACATGGCAAGCCGAAAAGGTTCGCAGCAAAGCCGGGGAGATGGTGATAAATACTCGGTGTTGTTGCCCACTTACAATGAACGAGAGAATCTACCGCTTATTGTGTGGCTATTGGTAAAATACTTCGGTGAAAGGTAGATCATTTCAGATTATGTTGTCCGGAGTGTGTGAAAAGATGTCAGTGATAAACTGTCACTAAAATCAGATTTGTCAAGAGGGGACAGCCCTCATTGGGATCGTCAATGGCTTACTTTTGTAATCTGTTGCGGGTGGGTATAATTTGTGGAACGTTCCAACAGGAATCTGTACCTAAAACGTCTAAAGTATAAGGTTATCAACAAACAACGCATCCAAAGTAGCATGATCAATTCACCTAGCTAATTAGGTGCCGAATAGGCATCAATTTACCACGTAGTTTATTCTTAATGTTTGCCCATAGGCTACCAGAGTGAGAACAGACATTTTTCGGGAATAAACGTGGTGAGTGAAAAACTTCATGAGATAGCCCATTTCCTACCCGGTATCTTATTCTGCCGCTATACAACTTTGTATTTACTAAGTTTTTGGAACAGATTCCTGTTGGAACGTATCACAAATTATACCCACCCATCTGTTGCTGTGATTACCAGTCGCTCATTGATTATTTCAGCTAATGACATACCCTGTGTGTGTGTGTGTGTGTGTGTGTGTGTGTGTGTGTGTGTGTGTGTGTGTGTGTGTGTCTGGAATATGACTTATATAAATACCTCTATGAGTTTATTTCAGCTGTTTTACCTCTGCGGTCTTCATAACAACAAAAGGCAGTTGTGGATGGGCCAAGCAATGATGTAAACATGCAACATTGTACTCCATAGACATCAAAGACTGCAATAACATTTTGCATATTGTACCGTTATAAGAATATAGCATATAACTCACATTTGAACAGATATTGCATATTTGAAAGACTGACTGAAATTCAAGCTGTAACTGGAACTATGATCGAGCTCATTGTAAAGTCCCTGTTTTCATCAAATGTCAGATTAGCATTTGTTGTGTGATGGGTTGAAACGCCTTTTTACTTATTCACAGTGGATACGAGTACGAGATTATTGTCATTGATGATGGAAGTCCAGATGGGACACTTGAGGTGGCAGAACAACTGCAGAAGATATACGGAGAGGACAAGATAGTAAGTGAATTTAATAGATTAGTTGTTATTTTTGTATATACTTTAACATTCTCGTACCTGCTGGCATAGCAAGACACTCATTCACACTCTGCTCTTTGTGGTTATTTTTCAGCTCCTTCGACCAAGAGCAAAGAAACTAGGGTTAGGTAAGTGTCACATACTCATTCATCAGAGTGAACACAGTGTTATTGAACACTATCTCAGGTACACATGTCAGGTAATGTCCTTTTAATTCTGCATTCAGGAACTGCCTACATCCATGGCATTAAACATGCCAGAGGGAACTATGTCTTCATAATGGATGCAGACCTCTCCCATCATGTGAGTGGATCTCCTGTATCTCTGGACAACACAGTATCAGAGAAGCAGGTTGGGATAATGTCACCGGACCCTGTACATACAATAATAACAATTTAAAAATGTTTCCAAGAACAGACTATTTTCTAGTCCCTTTTTCTAATCAGGAGGTTACTTGTGGTGTTACATTGCTTGGTTGGATATTTGTTTCAAAATGCTTAATTGCCAGGATAATCTTTTATGAAATCCTTTTGAATGCATACATCCTAAAATACATAAAATTATCTTTCCTTGCAGCCTAAATTTATTCCAGAATTCATAAAGTAAGTCAACTATTTTAATTCATCGCAAAATGTGAATGTGTATATTTTGGGGGAAAATGTAGAACGTAGAATTCAGAATATAGTATGTCTGCTAGTAATCTACATCTCTACCATGTGATCTGTTACCAAGTATCTGATGTGAATGTGTTTGTCTCCAAGGAAACAGAGAGAAGGCGGGTATGACCTTGTGTCAGGCACCCGATACAGAGGAGATGGGGGCGTGTACGGATGGGACCTGCGCAGGAAACTCATCAGGTGACTGCAGGGGCACTCCCGTCTGCTACATCTACACTACCATTCAAAAGTTTGGGGTCACTTAGAAATGTCCTTGTTTTTGGAAAGAAAATAAACATTTTTGTCCATTATGTTGTAAATGACTATTGTAGCTGGAAATGGCAGATTTTTTATGGAGTATCTACATAGGCGTACAGAGGCCCATTATCAGCAACCATCACTCCGGTGTTCCAATGGCATGTTGTGTTAGCTAATCCAAGTTTATAATTTTAAAAGGCCAATTTATCTTTAGAAAACCAGGAACTCCGGCAAACAGGCAAAGCGTCAATACAGGGCTAAGATTGAATCGTAGGATGTGTGTGCTCCGGGCATGTGCTGAGCAACTGGCAGGTTTCTTCACTGACATTTTCAACATGTCCCTGATTGCGTCTGTAATACCAACATGTTTCAAGCAGACCACCATAGTCCCTCTGCCCAAGAACACTAAGGCAACTTGCCTAAATGACTACAGACCCGTAGCACTCACTTCCACACCCATGTTGACCAAGTGCTTTGAAAGGCTGGTAATGGCTCACATCAACACCATTATCCCAGAAACCCTAGATCCACTCCAATTTGCATACCGCCCCAACAGATCCACAAGTGATGCAATCTCTATTGCAGTCCACACTGTGCTTTCCCACCTGGACAAAAGGAACACCTACGTGAGAATGCAATTCATTGACTACAGCTCAGCGTTCAACACCACAGTACCCTCAAAGCTCATCACTAAGCTAAGGATCCTGGGACTAAACACCTCCCTCTGTAACTGGATCCTGGACTTACTGACGGGACGCTCCCAGGTGGTAAGGGTAGGTAGCAACACATCTGCCATGCTGATCCTCAACACTGGAGCCCCTCAGGGGTGCGTGCTCAGTCCCTCCTGTACTCCCTGTTCACCCACGAAGGCGTGGCCAGGCACGACTCCAACACCATCATTAAGTTTGCTGACGACACAACAGTGGTAGGCCTGATCACCGACAACGACGAGACCGCCTATATGGAGGAGGTCAGAGACCTGGCCGGGTGGTGCTAGAATAACAACCTATCCATCAACGTAACCAAGACAAAGGAGATGTTTGTGGACTATGAAAAGGAGGACCGAGCACGCCCCCATTCTCATCGACGGGGCTGATAATGGAACAGTTTGAGAGTTTAAGTTCCTTGGTGTCCACATCACCAACAAACTAGAATGGTCCAAACCATTGGTCCAAACCAACCCTCAGGAAATGGTCCAAACCAACCCTCAGGAAACTAAAAAGATTTGGTATGGGTCCTCAGATCCTCAAAAGGATCTACAGCTGCAACATTGAGAGCTGGTTGCATCACTGACTGGTATGGCAACTGCTCGGCCTCCGACCGCAAGGCACTACAGAGGGTAGTGCGTACTGCCCGGTACATCATTGGGGCTTAGCTACCTGCCATCCAGGACCTCTACACCAGGCGGTGTCAGAGGAAGGCCCTAAAAATTGTCCAAGTCCCCAGCCACCCTAGTCATAGACTGTTCTCTCTACTACCAGATGGCAAGCGGTACCGGAATGCCAAGTCTAAGACCAAAAGGCTTCTTAACAGTTTTTACACCCAAGCCATAAGACTCCTGAACAGGTAATCAAATGGCTACCCGGACTATTTGCAATTGTGTGCCCCCCAACCCCTCTTTTACGCTGCTGCTACTCTCTGTTTATCATATATGCATAGTCACTTTAACCATACCTACATGTACATACTACCTCAATTATCTCGACTAACCGGTGCATGTATATAGCCTCGCTACTGTTATAGCCTCTCTACTGCATAGAGCCTCGCTACAGTAGTTTTTCACTGTCTTTTTTACAGTTGTTTTTATTTCTTTACTTATATATTGTTCACCTAATACCTTTTTTTAACTTAGAAATTGCACTGTTGGTTAGAGCCTGTAAGTAAGCATTTCACTGTAAGGTCTACACCTGTTGTAGTTGGCGCACGTGACAAATAAACTTTGATTTGATAATCAAACCCACAAATGCTGATGCTCCAGATACTCAACTAGTCTAAAGAAGGACAGATCTTTTGCAAAATGGTTTTCTAATGATAAATTAGCATTTTAAAATGATAAACTTGGTTTAGCTAACACAACGTGCCATTGGAACACAGGAGTGATGGTTGCTGATAATATCCCATTCAGCCGTTTCCAGTTGCTATAGTCATTTACAACATTAACAATGGCTACACTGTATTTCTGATCAATTTGATGTTATTTTAATGGACAAAAAAATGTGCTTTTCTTTCAAAAACAAGGACATTTCTAATTTACCCCAAACTTTTGAATGGTAGTGTAGGTTGTTGGCCGTCATTTATTCAGCTTATACAGAAGGCAAGTATTAAACTCTCGTCTGTGTGTGTCCCTCCCTCTCTAACAGTCGGGGAGCGAACTATGTCACACAGGTGCTGCTGAGACCTGGGGCATCAGACCTGACTGGCAGCTTCAGGTAAGGGGCTAAATGTAAATAGGTGTGAAGAACAGCAGGCACAGCAATCACACCTACAGTTGAAGTCGGAAGTTTACATACACTTAGGTTACATACACTTAGGTTGAAGTCATTAAAACTCGTTTTTGAACCACTCCACAAATGTATTTTATGGCTAGCACGGGGGTGGCAGCATCATGTTGTGGGGGTACTTTATATATATATATATATATATATAAGGAACATCTCAAGACATCAGTCAGGAAGTTTAAGCTTGGTCGCAAATGGGTCTTCCAAATAGACAATGACCCCAAGCATACTTCCAAAGTATTGGCAAAATGGCTTAAGGGAAATAAAGTCAAGGTATTGGAGTGTCCATTGCAAAGCCCTGACGTCAATCATATAGAACATTTGTGGGCAGAACTGAAAAAGCGTGTGCGAGCAAGGAGGCCAACAAACCTGACTTAGTTACACCAGCTTTGTCAGAAGAAATGGGCCAAAATTCACCCAACTTATTGTGGGAAGCCTGTGGAAGGCTACCAGAAACGTTTGACCCAAGTTAAACTATTTAAAGGCAATGCTACCAAATACTAATTGAGTGTAAGTAAACTTCTGACCCACTGGGAATGTAATAAATAATTATCTCTAATATTATTCTGACATTTCACATTCTTAAAATCAAGTGGTGATCCTGACTGACCTAAAACAGGGAATTTTTACTGGGATTAAATGTCAGAAATTGTGAAACTGAGATTAAATGTATTTGGCTAAGGTGTATGTAAACTTCCGACTTCAACTGTACTTACATTCTGGTACATCTTCCTTTATCTTCCTTAGTGTGCCAGTGTGTGTTATCTCACTGTTTTGTTTTTTATGCATGGTGATCTCAGGCTTTACAAGAAGGAGGTACTGGTGAGTCTGGTGGAGAGGTGTGTGTCCAAAGGCTACGTCTTTCAGATGGAGATGATTGTCCGTGCTAGACAGCTGAACTACACCATTGGAGAGGTGAGGCCTTTTTTTTGTGGGTTTTGTGTTTCTTAATCATGAGATGTTTTATTTGTTTTTACTGTCGATGACCACATTTGGACACAGTGTTTTAATTAATACTTTTAAATGCTATCCTCTGGGAATACATCTGTTGTATATGTTTTTACCCCATTAAATTAAGTTATGTTAATCATGTCAATATGTAGCTTAGTTAAAGAGAGTTTTATCTACTTTCCCACAGCCAGATTAACTTGTGGATACCATTTTTATGTCTCTGCGTGCAGTTTGAAGGAAGTTGCCTTCTAGTGTACAATTGCTAACTAGCGTTAGCGCAATGACTGGAAGTATATGGGTACACTACCTCTTAACTTTCTTCATACTGGAGGCAGATGCATACAAATGGTATCCTGGAGTTCATCTGACTCTTCATTGCCAAAATCCAATCTATCCCTTTAACTATAGTTTTCCTTCTTCCAAACAGGTTCCAATTTCGTTTGTGGATCGTGTTTATGGGGAGTCTAAACTGGGAGGAAATGAAATAGTGTCGTTCCTGAAAGGACTGCTTACTCTATTCGCGACAACATGATTTATGATGCTCTAGGTTTGGACTCGGCACTGCTTTTTAGTTTTTCAGTCATGGCCTTCAATGCAGTAATGAACCTACATCAAAATCAGTAGCGTAGGACGCACCCCCACAGCACACGCGAGGCTGGGGCCCCCAAGCTTTTAGGGAGCATCAAACAAACTTTTATTTTGGTTGGGGAAGATAGCAAGTGAACACTTCATAAGCCATGGCAAAATGTTTAGAATTACAGGAAATTTGCTTTAAAACTGGGGGGCTAAACTGTACTATGTCACTGATAAAAATGAGAATGGGAAATGGACAGACTATGCTCCTTTCTATGAGTAGTTGATTATTGACAAGTCAAAGCACAGAAAGTAATACATTAAAATATTCATTCTTCACTGCCTCTGCTTCAGATGGATCTCCAATCATACATAAAGATGTTGAAGCGTCAAGCTTCTTCCTATGTATTATTGTAGATTGATTAACTCCTTTCTGTTCATTACTTTCACATTTTGGTGGGTTTACACTACCAGTCAAAAGTTTTAGAAAACCTAGTGATTCAAGGGTTTTTCTACATTTTCCTATATTTTCTCTCAACCAGCTTAACGAGGAATGCTTTTCCAACAGCCTTTAAGGAGTTCCCACATGCTGTGCACTTGTTGGCTGCTTTTCCTTCATTCTGTGGTCCAACTGATCCCAAACCATCTCAATTTGGTTGAGGTCAGGTGATTGTGTATGCCAGATCATCTGATGCAGCACTCCTTCTTGATCAAATAGTCCTTACACAGTCTGGAAGTGTGTTGGGTCATTGTCCTGTTGAAAAACAAATGATAGTCCCATTAAGCGCAAGATTGGATGGCATATCGCTGCAGAATGCTGTGGTAGCCATTCTGGTTAAGTGTGCCTTTGAATTCTAAATTAATCACTGACAGTGACACCTGCAAAGCACCCCCACACCATCCCACCTCCTCCATGCTTCACGGTGGGAACCACACATGCGGAGGTCATTCATTCACACACTCTGCGTATCACAAAGACAAGGCCGTTGGAACCAAAAATCTCTGGTGGACTTTTACCAAATAGGGCTTTCTTCTGTATACCAACCCTACCTTGTCACAACACAACTGATTGTCTCAAACGCATTAAGAAGGAAAGAAATTACACAAATGAACGTTTAACAAGGCACACCTGTTAATTGAAATTTATTCCAGGTGACTACCTCATGAAGCTGGTTGAGAGAATGCCACGCCTGTACAAAGCTGTCATCAAGGCAAATGGTGGCTACTTTGAAGAATCTCAAATATAAAATATATTTTGATTTGTTTTACACTTCTTTGGTTACTACATGATTCCATATGTTATTTCATACTTTTGATGTCTTCGCTATTATTCTACAATGTAAATGAAATGAAAATAGTAAAAATAAAGAATAACCCTTGAATGAGTAGGTGTGTCCAAACTTTTGACTGGTACTGTATATATTTAAGCATAAAATAATAATCACCAAAGTAGTGCACTGACCCTTTACTAGTCCTTTATTAGCAGACCGAGATAGCCATCTGTGGCGCAGTTGACAAATAAATCATAGCCCCCCCCCGGAAAAATATAACAGCATCCCCACCCCCAAACTACTTCCTATGATCAAAAGGTATGAATACTTTTTGAAGTCAATGTAATTCCACTTTGATATTATGGGGTATTGTGTGTAGGCCAGTGACACAAAATCTCAATTTAATCCATTTTAAATTCAGGCTGTAACACAACAAAGTGTGGGGGAAAGTAAAGGGGTGTGAACTTTCTGAAGCTAATGTATGTAACTACAGCTGATAGACCCAAATGGACCCGACCACGGCTAGAGCAGTGAACACCAACCGATCTCCATGAAATTCCTAGTCAATCACAAAACATTTATTTTAAAAACCCCAACGATAAAGCCTTGGTTCCTATTTTTTTATTTTTTGCACTGTTGGCAGTTGGTAGTCTTGATTCAGCAGCCCAAGTGCCAGGAAGGCAAAGTGTTACCATTTTGAACCATTTCATGTGTCTGAAGGTAGAACTTCGCCTACCCAGCAAAGAGCAAATCAAGTGCAGTAATAGGCCTAGCACTGGCCACATCACATAGCTCAGATCACTGTATCTACACAGTTTGCTCCATAGACTGTAAAATGAAGCCTCGAATGCACAGCAAAGTTGATGTGTGATTTCAAAGCTTTTAAAACAATGACTAGAGAGAGAGACTGGACAAATACAGCGAAGGGACAGTGTCGGTGATTCGGGTGAGAGGCAGCCTCACCACTGCTCTCTCCCTTCCCTCAGACTGACCATCAGATGCAGGCAATCAGTCCAGAAATATAATTGCAAAATGGTCTGAAAATAACAACATTGGAAGGGCAATTTAAGCTTAGCCAATATACATTGATTATGTATTGGGCCTATAGCTTACTGCACAAACCTCATTGCTACGTGACTGTTTTTAATTGGTTAATATTGCATAGGCTTACGTTTGTACGTTTGTAAAACAAATCTGAGCGGTAGGTCTCGACTTGCATTTTGACTCGAGGTGGTCTAGCTTTGGATAAAAGCTTGATTTAGAAAAGGTCGGTGACTTCTGTCTTGTAGCATATTTATTTTACGCTAATCAGGGGAATTTATTGACATATTGAAGGCCTAGCCAGCATATAAAGACCTATTCATTAACCAGAAGAGCAACTTGGCTGCTATTTTTTTTTTTGTCACTCGGGTCCAATTTTTATTTATTTGACCTTTATTTAACTAGACAAGTCAGTTAAGAACAAATTCTTATTTTCAATGACGTCCCAGTGGGTTAACTGCCTTGTTCAGGGACAGAACAACAGATTTGGACCTTGTCAGCTTGGGGATTCAATCTTGCAACCTTTTGGTTACTAGTCCAATGCTCTAACCACTGGGCTACGTGCTGCCCCAATAGGTCTGATCTAGACCCAGACCCGTTTGGGTACGTATCTAGGTCCCCCTTTTCGGGTCCGTCCTGGTCTGATTGTCCTCAGGTCCGTTCGGGTCCGGATCCGAGAATACCTCTACTTGGAAGACAAGCCACGCACAGCAAAAAGCTGAGAGACCTCCAAGGAGGCCATGTTATACTGTCACCCATCAATTGAAATCCAGTATTCACATGATGAGGTCTCCATCCACCCCCACCCCAATCTCTCCAAGGGGCCCATGCTAAAATGGACAGAGAACAATATGCTCTCAGGCTTGGTAGCTGCCCAATCTCTGAGGAAAGTAGTCCCGGTGAGTTAAGTGCCAGCATAGAACAGCGCCACCTACTGTTCTCATAGCACTCTGACATTGGGCAAGTGCAAAGGCACTGTGTTGGTACTGAGGCACTGTATACATCCGACCCTCTGCAGGGGAGGGCGCCCGTTGTAGCTAGTCCTAACGCATGCGTTCACGCTCAACTAGAGGGTGCCTCCTGTTGGTTCAATCTGGTAATTGCAGATCGAGCTTGTTTACCCCAATCCCCCAGGCATAGAATTTGACAGACGTTGAAGAACGACCGAGGCCAAAATCTGAGGCCTGTCTTGCACGGTAAGATGTTAGAATTGTTTACCACACAGTAATTTAGTTTTATAAGTCTCGACTCATTTTGATATCACAATTAGCTTTTTATGCTAATCAAACATATGTCACTTCCGCCCTTTCAATTGCGCCATTTTGGATAGGGCAGTTTATAGTCTAGGATGGGTGTATTGTCTTTATAGGGAAGAGGTGGGTATGCATTATTATCAGTAAACAGTCACAGAGTTTACACAGTTTCGGATTAGGTGTAACTACGTCGTAATATTTAAAACAGCGCTACTTTATCTTTTCCTGCAATGGGCATTTTCGATGTTTATCTAGCTAAATGAGTTCCAGCGGCACTTCATCCCCGGCATCCGAGAAGGATACTCTGTGTCGGATAGTGAGAGGAGTCGAGCTCCCTCGCGGTGTGGTGTGACCGCTTGGAGAGTAGACGGCAAGGCGGTTATTCCCGGCTGCTTATTTGGAGGAATAGGAGGGAACGTAAGAGTGCCCAACGATTTGGCTCACCGTTTCTCGTAATTGAAATCATTTACGCCAACGGGACCACCGTATTTCAAACCAGGTAAACTCGTCACACTCCGCTTTTCATACAACCTCGCTAGCTAGGAGGGTTAACTACGATGATGCGTTGCCGCTATTCGTTCCTAGCTAAGGTCGGCGAACAATGTAGACTTAAGCTTTATGTATTGATGATAACAAATTAAACAATATTACGTGGAGTGTTATGATACCGTATATCTTAAGTTGTCGGTGACATTGTACCACTTTTGGCCAGCTAAACTTGGGCACTGAGTAGCGCTCAAAATCAGCACCTACTGAAGAGGTGCGGGGCTCCTTTCTAGTACTCTTGTAGCAGCTGCTAGCTCGCTGTGTTTTACTTGCGCTTCCCTTTGTGGTGGGTGACTCGCGACTGCGAGGAAGCAATCAGCTATCGTTCTGGTAACAGTATTACCAAGTCAGACGTTATTAAGGTGTAGAAAGAACCATGAGGTATGATTCACGTAGTAGCTAATCGTGTAAGAAATATTTGTATCCTCTTTCATTGGTCGACCAGATAGCCATATACGATATTCATCATTGACTTCAATCAAAGCCATCATTTTGGCCAAATTGAAGGAGGGAGATGATAGCTCGTAACCTCCTCTAACGTCACTCCTAGTTAACAGACACATTTGACCTTTATCAAATGTAATGGTATTTTTCCCCCATTATTTAAAATATAACTGAACCGGGGTGTTATAATCTAGCTGGCAGCTAACTGGTACGTTAGTCAGACTCATTCAGCAACTTGCCTACAGCGTGTGTGTATAGGTGACAAGGAGTTGTGATCTGCAGGTCGCACATTTGATTTTGAATGTTGTAACACAAGTGACGTCAGATGGCTAAGTAAACTCACCTCACGTTATTCACCTCACAATTATAATGGCTATCTGATATAATGTTGCTAGCAACTTATATAAGGTGTCAACATAGTCTTCGAGGTTGGTTTTATACTGGTACTCTATTGATTTAACCATATGTTCCCATGGTCCCTGTGTGGGGGCCTTCAGGAGAAACAATGTGGTGATCCTGATTTAACCTTTTGGTCATTTAGATAGGTGTTCCACTTAAATGCCAAGTCTCTTCCTTTTGGTGTGTGTATGGTCATCGGTGGCAGTTTGCTAAAAGAGGGTATGACTGATACAATCAACTTTTATTTTTGTAAACAATGTGAGTTTGGAGGATCTTATGGTGACCAGAGGGAATGTCGTCATTGTTGCTTTGAGGACAGAACACACTAATAGATTTTTTTTTTTACATGAGTCTATATTTTACCCATTAGGCCATCTCCTTTTGTCCTCTTCCTCTCCTCTTCCTCTTGCCTCAGCTGTAGAGTGGCTATTCTCTGCCAGCTACCCACCCAGCCCCCACTCCCCTCCCCCCAAAATACACTGCAGACATATTGTAAATGTTGGGCTCTGCTGCTGACTCAATAGGAGGCGCCATTCCGTGATTGCAGAGAGGCTGCAAAAAGGGGGCAGGCAGAGCAATGGAAGCCTTACATAATGGAGGCAGAGCTGTCCTCTAGCGCCATCTACAAGCGATGGGAGTAAGCCCAGCCAGCAAGGGAGACGGGCAGCCAGACGACATTCAGCTCAGCAGCACTGTACCATAGTTGCATCTTCTGGAACATACAACTAGAGCTATGACATCACTGGATAGGGGAAGAGTGTTTGGTCTCATGCTGCTTGTCACTAAAGCTTCTTGTCCTATCTGACCTTTGACCTGAGTAGAGCATCCATTCTGCAGTGTTTTGATTGTTGAGCGTTGACTGGAATATATAATAAACCAATCAGTCCAGACAGACATAAAGATGGTGGTAGGGCCATTATGGATAGACATGAGTAATGCTGCTGAAGAAAACCATTGATGGTTTTATGATGAAAGGTGACAGCTGGTTCTTTTGTGGCATTTTTCCCCCCATAGGTGCACTAGCCACTCCAGTGATTATGTTAATATAACTCGAGTGTAATTCTTTGGGATGTGTGTTTTGGTCACCCAGGATAACGCAGAGGTTTTTGTGTTGGGTCTGTGGAACTCTGCTCTTTACAACAATGCTTAGTACATATGTTGACCTACCTGACCTCACCTATTAGTCACATCTGTGTCCCTCCCTTCTCCAAGTGGCCAGCATGTTCCAGCTCCCGGTCAACAACCTGGGCAGCTTACGGAAAGCCAGAAGAAATGTCAAGCGGGTTCTGGGAGACATCGGGCTGGAGTTTTGTAAAGACCATATTGAGGTGAGCAGCACATGGAGTTCTACTGTTCTATTATCTGTGAATGAGCATCATGCCTTTGACCACACTGGTTTTTCAAACATGAAGAAATAATAGCTCATTCATGAATAGCACATTAAACAATCAGTCATTGTTTCAGCCATCAAAGCAGGAGTTGTCAAATTTCTCATGTTTATGATGTCTGTCACTTTGTTAGTTTGATGTTATATTAAGCCCAGTCCACAACCATAATAACATTCCCAAAGGTTGTGGCCTTTAAAACCCCTCCTAGCAAATCACCTCGATCTGACTTGATGTTTTATTGATTTATATATTAATTGTGATTATCATTCTCTCCCCTTAGGACTACAAAGACTATGTCCCTAATGAGTTCTACATCAAGCACACCACCTGGGATGATGTGTGTGTGTGGGATCCTTCACTGACCAAAGCCCAGGTGAGTGACTCACTGGAACCCACTGTTCATTGTATTGTTATTGTGTCTGCTTATTTTCAATAAACAATGTATTTACATTTGATAAACATCAACAGCTGACTCGCCACTGTCGTCTTCTTTTCCATTTGTTTCCCAGGAGTACAGATCAAAGCCTTTCTGTTGTTCTGGCTGCCCCTTCTCCTCCAAGTTCTTCTCAGCGTACAAGAGCCACTTCCGCAATGTCCACAGTGAGGACTTTGAGAGCCGCATCCTGCTTAACTGCCCCTACTGCACCTACAATGGGAACAAGAAGACCCTGGAGACGCACATCAAGCTGTTCCACATGCCCAACAACGTGGTGCGACAGGGTCCCGGAGGCATGCAGGGGCTGAAGGATGGCATGCAGCTGGGCAAGAGGCCTGGAGAGAGCATCGAGCAGGCGGTGTACTACTGCAAGAAGTGCACCTACAGGGACCCGCTTTACAACGTGGTGCGCAAGCACATCTACAGAGAACACTTTCAGCATGTGGCCGCACCCTACCTGATTAAACCTGGGGAAAAGACCACACCTAACGGTGCTGGTGCGGGCTCAGGGAACACAGACAGCAGCAGCAACACCAATGTCAATGCTAACAGCAACACCATCCACTGCAAGCGCTGCCTCTTTGTGCTACGCACCTATGAGGCACTCGTGCAGCATGTTATTGAGGACCACGAGCGCATTGGTTACCAGGTGACTGCCATGATTGGTCACACAAACGTGGTGGTGCCACGGGTCAAGCCTGTCATCATGGTATCCCCCAAGCCGGGGGAAAAGACTGTCATTGGTGTAGGACCCAAAGGTCAGCTGGTGACCACCACAGTGGGTGGAGTCCGCTCCCTTCCCACCCAGCAGCTCAGCAGGATAGTCATCCCAAAGTCAGGCCTAAGCTCAACGGGACTCCTGTCTGGGTCTCACCTGAAGCAGGGGCCTTTTGGGTTAAAGAGCGGGACCACTCAGTCCTTCTCTATAGGCGGGCAGCAGGTGAGAATCACTCTCCCCGGCAACGCACAGATCTCTGTGCCCCAGCATTCGCAGGCTGCCAAACAGAACCTCCCTGGTGGCTTGCGGAGCCCCGTAGTGGTGAGTTCCTCCTCGTCTACACTCAAGCCCACCCAGCTGAACTCCCGGGTCCAGGCAGCTGCCACCACAGTGGCCTCAGTCACGGCCAAGGGGAAGGGGGGCACTTCAGTCCTGGGCACGTCTTACACCCAGAAGTGGAAGATCTGCACTATCTGCAACGAGCTTTTCCCTGAGAATGTGTACAGCTCGCACTTTGAGAAGGAGCACAAGGCGGAGAAGGTCCCTGCAGTAGCCAACTACATCATGAAGATCCACAACTTCACCAGCAAGTGTCTGTACTGCAACCGCTACCTGCCCAGCGACACACTCCTCAACCACATGCTGATCCACGGCCTGTCCTGCCCGCACTGCCGCGCCACCTTCAACGACGTGGAGAAAATTGTGGCACACATGCGACAGTCCCACCCGGACGAGACGGTGGGGCCGCGCACTGATTCTCCTCTGACTTTTGACCTCACTCTGCAGCAGGGCAACCCCAAGAACGTCCAGCTGATTGTCACCACCTACAACATGAGAGACGCACCAGAGGAGTCAGTGGCCTTCCATGCCCAGAGTGCCTCCTCTTCCACACAAACTGGCAAGAGGACAGTGCCCAGCCAACCCCCAAAGATGCCCTCTGAATCAGAAGATGGTTCGCCTCCCAAGAGTGCACCTCAGGCGGCTGTGCCATACAAGAAAGACGTGGGCAAGACTCTGTGCCCGCTGTGCTTCTCCATCCTCAAGGGCCCCATCTCTGATGCACTGGCACACCACTTGAGAGAGAGGCACCAGGTCATCCAAACAGTGCACCCAGTGGAGAAAAAACTCACCTACAAATGTATCCACTGCTTGGGTGTGTACACAAGCAACATGACTGCCTCTACCATCACACTGCACCTGGTGCACTGCCGTGGTGTGGGAAAGACCCAGAACGGGCAAGACAGCAGGCCTGCGCCCTCCCCCAGGGTCTCCCAGGCTCAGGGCACTGCCCTCAAAAGGGCTGGCTTTGAGAACTGTGACCCTAACGACCCAAAGCGCCGTAAGCTGCTGCCTGGAGAGCATGAGGGCTCTGCGGCTTTTGTAGAGAATCCAGACGATCCCGTCAACCTGGTTCTTGACCCCAAAGGCCACGAGGATGAGTCGTACGAGGCGCGGAAAGCCTTCCTGACGCAGTACTTCAACCGTGAACCCTACCCAATGCGTAGGGAGGTGGAGAAGCTAGCCGCCAGTCTGTGGTTGTGGAAGTCTGACATCTCTAGCCACTTCACCAACCGCAGGAGGATATGCACGCGGGACTGTGAGACCCAGAAGGCCAAGGTGTTGCTGGGCTTCAACATGCGGGAGGTCAGTCGGCTCAGCCATGAACTGACCTTTGACCCTGAGTGCTTGTCTGAGGGCAAAGAAAGTGGAGAGGCATTAGAGAGGCGGACGTCTAGGACGTGTATCGGGCGGTCTGAGCAGGCCATCCTGCGCATAGAGGAGAGAGCTGCGGCTAACCATGGTACTACACTCCAGGAGGGTACGCCAGCAGGGTCTGACAGTGGGGCCAGTGCCACCACCCAGCCCAACGGTGGTGCCAAGAGTGACCAAAACAAGATAGTCGAAAGCACCTTAAAACAGAGAGGGCCTCAGTATCTCTCAGAACCCATCGCTATTGACTCCGACAGCAATGAGGATGAAACGGATGATGGTGACGAAGAGGATGATGAAACTGGAGTAGTAGAACTGAATTCCACGGGTAATGACAGGCTGGCTGCAGAGGGAGAGGTGTTGGGGACAGGAGCCCACTCCAGCTCAGACCTAGAGGATATGGAGGATGGGTCAGAGGAGGAAGAAGAGGGTCATGTTGAGAATGGATATGGCTCCTCGGCGTTGCCGGAGAGACAGGTTAAAGGGAAGGAAGCTATTGCCAAACTGGGACACTCGGAAAGTGGAAAAACAAGTGTCCAACTTGGCAAGCAGCAGGTCTGACTAATGGACACACACACAGGCACACATAAACAAATAATACGCACACAGATAAGTTACTAACATTTGATCCATGCCAACAACTCTGCCTCACCAAAACTCTAGAGCTGGAAATGGTCAATGGTGACATGAGGGACAACAAGGGGAGAGTGTAAAGGAGAGCTTCTTCCCTTTTCACTTCAACAAGCCATCCAATGGCGTTTGGTCAAGTCAAAAGCCAATTGAAGGTGCTCTGCAGTGAGGAGTAGTTAGTAGTGACTTAAGATTTGTGAACAAAGATTAAACTTTTCCTACAGGGGAAAAAAAAGAAAACACTGAAGATGCACCAAACGATAGGAAATGGGTTGCCTTCTATTTACTTTACTACAAAATTCAAATAAGTACTTATTCTTGTCCAATTGGCCACAAGTTACAGTGTGGCAAAAACATTTGAGTCATTACGAGTTACAAGGTTTGAAGTAAAACTAGACTATCCCAAATGTTTCATGTAGTCATGCAGGAATAGCTCATGTATATTTGTACAGTCTTTTAGACATGTTTGGAGAGAAGTTGCTGTAGATGTACTCATACAATATTAGCTATTCTTTCTGTATACAAGCTAGCCTCGTATGTTCTACATTGGTTCGCTAGACAATAGATGTCGCTTTGGTGGCTGGTATTTTCTGTATGTTTTTGTTTATTTTTTTAATAAAACCATTACATTTTTGCTAAATAATATATCTATATATAAATGCAAATTTAAATGAACATAATCGATTGCTTTAGTTTTTCGGTCTTTGCTGACGATTGATTGATTGTACTTTTTTATTTGCAGTAATAACTTTGGTTCTATTGAAAAAACTGTTTCTCATATCTTTATCCTCCCACTTGGTTAGAGTAAAGGGGCATTTCAACTGTTCTCTGTAGCCCAGTGTTTGTAGTCTAGATTGTACTTTCTTTGTCTCTTTTCATGTACCTACCTTTTACTTCTTTTTCCCTCGAGAATGGATGTTTGCTGTCGCCTGTGAAACCGAGAGAGCATTTGCTATTAATTACTTTTCTGTGGGTTTTAATTTGTGATCTTCAATTTGTGTTTTTGTTTTACATTTTTCACTTATGAACAATAAAGTGCTATATTGTGCTTCTCACAGTTCTCCTAATCTTGCCTTTTTCCCCCCCCATTTCCTTTGTCTTATTCTCTTTCATGTGACACACCCCTTTATAGAGACTGTGTTCTGTTGTTTCAAGAAGTAGCACCACAAGTCAGCTGTTCCAAATGAAACCCAAAAGCAGGACAGTCACTGGTGGTGACATCCTGTTATCGCAGGTATTTATAGAGAATCCTAGACAAGGTTTAGGTGTGTAATATATGGGGTTCCAATGCTTTGTGAATTGTTTTATTTCACCTGGAACAGAATAAACATGTTGGCTATGTGAGCTATGCTAGTCTGTGAAAGTGACTGGAGAATGATGTATCTGAACTAACTGCACCCATTGGTGAGATGTTGATAAGTCAACAGTTGGGCTTAGAAGAGAATGCGTGTATAAGGCTAACCCATTGTTGAGGCGCACCATCTACTCCTATGTGTATCAATCAGGTGCCAAACCACAACAATGACTGAATCCTATTGACTACCTTTGTTCGATTGTGTTGTCGTGATCATTTATATATGAGGAAATCATTATGTTACAAATGCGGGGTGTATTGTGCTTATGTTTCATACCATAGATAGGCTGACAGTCACTTGCCTCCTGGTAGGAAGGATATAAAATGGAGTGAAATTGCCCCTCTAAAGAGAGAGAGCACCCTCTCCCTTGCTGGCTTGCTCAGTGTTGCTATGCTGGTATGAGGAGCAGCAGGGAGGGAGGGAGGGAGGGAGGGAGTGGCAGGGGGAGGCTGAAGGGAGGCGGGGGAGGCTGGAAGAGAGGCCTTGCAGACTGGGGGACGTGGAGGCCTCATCTGCAGTGCTGTGAGCAGCAGGAGTGCTAAGCAGATTGAGGGGGAAGGGAGACTGAGCGAGAGAGGGGAGGAAGGGAGACTGAGAGGGGGAGGGAGCAAGGGGGAGGGGAGAAAGGGAGGCAGACAGGCAGGCGAGGGGGAAGGGAAGGATGTGAGAAAGGGAGGAGACAGGCGAGAAGGAAGGTGAGGAATGAAGACGGAAAGGGAGACCGAGAGAAAGGGAGGGAGGGGAGAACGGGAGAGAGAGGGAAGCAAGGGGAAAGGGGGCAAAAGAGAAAAAGAGAGTGAGAGAAGGGAGTGAAGGGGGGAGCTGAGAACGGGAGGGAGGGGGAGGGGAAGGGAGTGAGGCGGTGAGGAAATGGAGCTATGACTGGCGCCCCCTGGAGTTAGAGACTCGCTTTTGTCTCTAATGTCTGTAGTAGACAGCACTGCAAGCATTGAGACAAGTGCACCAAAGGTTAGGAACAGTCAGCAGAGGTATTTTTGACGTTATTAAAGGTTAGGGCAAAAATGCCACAGGGAATGGGGGGGACATGTACAACCAATATCCAGAAGAGGTCGATTCCCCCAGGTCGATTTATTTAAAATAAAAAACACGTTATAAACAATGGTAAAATGTGTAGAATTGCAGGAAATTAGCTTTAACGGTTGACTTTGGGCACGAAAAACAGTCCAACTCCAACTCTTTCTCAGTTTTCAAATCTGGGGGTTCATCGATGTGTCATCCTGGTCATTCCTGCCCCGATTTAGCTAGTTCGTTAGCTAAGCTAGCCACTTGCCAGTAACTCCTCCACTATATTTTGATGTAATTTCAAAGGATTTGTTTTTGGACGGAAGCTGTAGAGATCGGTAAGAAATGGCACTTCTGTAGCCAAATATCTTAATCATAATATTTTGTTTTCAAGCATTAAAGGACCTGGTATAATTAAGCAATAAGGCCCGAGGATGTGTGGTGTATGATAAATATTCTTATGCACAACGCGGAGTGCCTGGATACAGCCATTAGCCGTATACCACAAACATCTGGGGGTGCCTTCATGCTGTTATAAACTGGCTACTAATGTAATTAGAACAGTAATGTCGATCTTTAAAGTTAACTGTCCAATCTTTCCAGATTACTATGAAATTTGACCTATAATTAATTACAATATGGGTTAAATACACTTTACAAAAATATTAAAAACACAATGTAAAGTGTTGGTCCCATGTTTCATGAGCTGAAATAAAGATCCATTTTCCATATGCTCAAAAAGCTTATTTGTCTCAAATTTTGTGTATAGATTTTTTTCACATCCCAATTACTGAGCATTTCTCCTTTGCCAAGATAACCTATCCACCGGACAGGTGTGGCATATCAACAACAACAAAAGTAAACTGCATGATCATTACACAGGTGTGCCTTGTGCTGGGGACAATAAAAGGCCACTCTGAAACGTGCCGTTTTGTCACACAACACAATGTTACAGATGTCTCAAGTTTTGAGGGAGTGTGCAATTGACATGTTGACTGCAGGAATGTCCACTAGGAATGCTCATTTCTCTACCATAAGCCGCCACCAATGTCGTTTTAGAGAATTTGGCAGTAGGCTCATCTGCCTGCTCGTTGTCCTCACCAGGGTCTTGGCCTGACTGCAGTTTGGCGTCGTAACTGACTTCAGTGGGTAAACGCTCACCTTCGATGGCCACTGGCACTATGGAGAAGTGTGCTATTCACTGATGAATCCCGGGATCAACTGTACCGGGCAGATGGCAGACAGCGTATATGTACAACATTCCACAGGCCCCAATCAACAGCCTGATTAACTCTATGCGAAGGACATGTGTCACGCCGCATGAGGCAAATGGTGGTCACACCAAATACTGACTGGTGTTCTGATCCACGCCACTACATTAAAAAAAAGTTATCTGTATTCCCAGTCATTGGAAATCCATAGATTAGGACCTAATGAATTAATTTCAATTGATTAATTTCTTTATATGTACTGTACCTCACTAAAATCTTTTAAATTGTTGCATGCCGCGTTTATATTTTTGTAGAGTGTAATTTTCCTTCCAAAAAATTGTAATTAAGTATGTTAAAATCAATCCATGTTTTCATGTTGTATATCTTTTAGTTGTAATATTAAATGCTTTCTATATTTGTATATGCATTTCTACAATTTAAAATTGGTTTGAGGTTTTTAAGTCATTGACATGTGGAACTATTGACATTTTTTCATATTGGCCCATACATATTGTGTAATTTAGGCTACTGATGGTCCCTAACTATATCAAATGTCAAACCAAATGACCAAGGGAATTACGATCTGGGTCGTGTGCAGCTGCGCTCAGAATTGCTGATTACTTGGGTGCTGCCTGCCAGCTGTGGGCAGAATTGAAATAATGCCGCGTTCAAAACAACCGGGAACTCGGAAATCTCCGACTTCCTTGAGTTCAGGACAACTGGGAACTCTTAAAAAATAAAAAAAAATAAAAAAAAAAACTGGCTGCGACTGGGAAAAATCTTTTTGAACGTCATCTACTCAGAATTCCAATTTGGGAAATCTGGCCTCTTTCTCGAGCTCGGACTTTCCGACATGAAGATCACTGACGTCATGACTTGACTTCGGTTTTTCTATGTTCCCAGTTGTCTTGAACGCATCACAAACGCAACCCAAGGAAAACTGTTATTGTTCCCTTTTTCCCTTCCATTTTTTTCCTATCATCTGGCAAATCTCCGTTTTTGACGAGACTTACTTTATGACCAAAATGTTCCTATTTGCACATTGAAGTACATTTTGACACTAAAATACATGTTTCTGACTCATATAATCAATGTTACAGGCCGTTTTCAAATGAAAAGGTTGCTTTTTAGGAGCAGTCACTCTTTAATGCTGTCATGGTTTTCCCATTTCTAGCTAAGTTTAACATCTTTATAGGGGGTTCATATTGATGGCTCGATTGTCTCATCATCATGACAGTTGTCCAATTTCTTGTGAATCTTGGGACAGGGCCAGTGGAGCACACCATATTTGAAAGAGAATCCAATTAAATACTGTAACAGGGGTAAATGGAAACATATTGCAGTAAGTGGGTTGAAGGGAACAATAAATACATTATGTTAGTTAGATGTGATATTATATGTCAAATCACAGTATTTCAAGACATCAAATAGATAAACCATACATATTATGTGATGCTTCATACTTTACGTAAAATTGAAATAGCTGAATTTAATCTTTTGATGACAATTGTCTGCGCTAACACCAGATGACCACAAGATATCGCAATTTCATAAGACACAAACAGTTAGGAGTTTGGGAAAGGAGTGGAGCAAACTCACCTTGGCCAAGGTGAATTTGTGAATGTTTATCTTTGATTTACTTTATAGAAAGAAATATATCACCTGCAGTTCTTAGAGCTACTCTGTTTGTACTAAAAACACTTTACCATTATAAAATACACTTGAGGCATTTATTCATAATTTAGGACATGCAGACAAACAGAAAAACAGTTAGACAATATTATTTTTTTATGTGGACAAGAGACAAACATTGATTTACTTTTTGGTTACGTCATATAAGCTAATACATTTTTACAGGTAAAAAGTGATCAAGATAAGTAGTACTTGATTCTTACTAGCGGGAACGCGCCTGTTGGGAACGAGTGCAGTTTCCTGGGTGCGTGAAAGCGTCACACAGGACAGACAATGAAGTGGTTAGCTGGCGGTGTGGCGAGTATGAGAAGATAAATTACAGCAGGTTGGTTGGCTGGCGTTGTCGCAAACGAGGTAGTTAAAGTGTCGTATGAGGACACACACATAACTGGAATACCTGTGTTGATATCATTTGGGATATAGGGGAGTGCGAAGGAGACGAGGGCAGCCCCGCGAGGGCAAGTGTGTGCTGCTGTGGCGGTCCTGCTAGCGAAAGATGAACAAGCACCACCGAGTGCCGAGCAACCGAACTCTGAGCTCCGTGGAGGTGAAGAGCAAGGTGCGTTGCTTGCAATATTAGCTAGCTAATTGCCAGTATAAAACAGCTACTATGTAACTATTGTATGAGTTATTGAAGGCTCATAGCTTGCTACTTGCAAACGATGGCAAAATTAGCCTGCTAAGTGGCTTGTCAGCAAGTTATGTTGTAATTCAATTGTCTCGTCTGCGTCAGCTAACGTTAGCTGTACCAGTTTGCTTGCTAGCTAACGTGTTAGTTGGCCAGCCAGTGATCTGTCCAGCGAACGAACAAGTGTCAAATGTGGATTGGTGTGAGGAAGATATGTGTTGTTATCCAATGCATGGATGGATGTTTTACCACATTGTCTTATTTGTACGAATTAAATTATTACGCCGTGGTCGGAACCCTGTCAAAAGCTTTGGAGATTAGGCAATGTTGTGACTATCCAGCTACCAACGTAATGAGCGAATACTTGTAAACGAACCACATATTGCTGTTTGAGTTTGGACAATGTTACACAATTTTATATGATCTGATTGGGTGAATGTTTGTTTACAATTAACTAACTAAAATAAGCATACTGAACAAGCTTCAAAAGCATCTGAGACACATATGTGATTGCACCGCCTACTGTCTGGTTGTTAATTAGGTTTGCTAATCGTTTATGAAGGTTGTTGGCCTAAAACGCTGACAAGTCATTCAGCTGTTTATAGTGCCGTGCGCAGGTGCCAAAGGCATACGGGATCTTGGTTCCTTCCGCATAGGATTGCTAATAGTAAACAAAGTAATTGCGCAGTTTAGGTATATATTTCATACTTCTAAATAGATACATTTTTCATTATTGGGATCATCCCAAAATGTAATATCCAGTGTCACTATTGGAATGTCAAATTAATAGTAGTAGTGGTAATAATAATGCAGGGGTCCCTTCAACCATTCAAAACACTAACTTTTTCATCAGCACGTGTTATGAGATGTTGTCAAGACTACAGACATTAGTCTCATGAAAAGGATGGTGGTACCAATCCCCAGTTTCCCAATGTGTTTGTAGTCTTCAGCCTGATTAGACAATGGGGTGCTAATCAACCGTACAAACTCAGTCCCCCGCACTGTGCAGCAGTAACCACAACACTGCTAGTCGCTGGGGGCACCTTCGTAATGCAAAAAAGGGACGGGAGGGTCCTTCCCTTGTCTTTCAACTCCAATGTTACACTTAGGCAAAAGGCATTGCTCCAAACATGTCGAACAAAACATGTTTGTGGTAAACTGCTCTCACTAATAGAGTACCACCAACAAGAGTTACTGTCACCAGTGTAATTGATTTGGTAGATTTCAGATCAGTATTTTTCCTATTGATGTTACAGAGATGGGTGTGTGAGTCCCTATTTCTGTAATTATAGACTGCTATGACATACACAGGCACAATCACACCCACATCTGTATTTTGAACATTTTAATTGATGCACAGATTGTACTCATTTTCACACATACAAGCCGAAGACCCATAATCAGAATTTGTACTAAATGAGTGATGCTCTGGTCTTCAAGACTCTACCTATCACATAGTGGTCATGAGTCAATTGGTTTAGATTTATTTGTTAAAAGGTAGAATTTTGTCTTTACTCTTTTAAAACATAGAAACACATTGAATAACACATTCATAAATGGCAAACAATAATACATCGTAAGGTATGGAAGTGTCTGTCCTATATCAGTGAGGTATAAGAGCTCAGGAAATATTGTCGTTTTTTTTGGACACATATTTAACCCCTTTGTTTGTTTGCACAAAACTACCTGTATACAGTGCATTCGGAAAGTATTCAGAGCCCTTGACTTTTTCCACGTTGTTACGTAACAGCTTTATTCTAAAATAGATTTTTAAAATTCCCTCAATCTACACACAATACCCCATAATGACAAAGCTAAAACAGGTTTTTAGAAATGTTTGCATAATTATTCAGACCCTTTACTCAGTACTTTGAAGCACCTTAGGAAGCGATTACAACCTCGAGTCTTCTTGGGTATGACGCTACAATCTTGGCACACCATTTCTCTCTACAGATCCTCTCAAGCTCTGTCAGGTTGGATGGGGAGCGTCTACACAGCTATTTTCAGGTCTCTCCAGAGATGTTTTGATCGGGTTCAAGTCTGGAAAATTCAGGAAATTTAGAGACTTGTCCCGAAGCCACTCCTGCAATGTGTTGGCTGTATACTTAGGGTCGTTGTCCTGATGAAGGTGAACCTTCACCCCAGTCTGAGGTCCTGAGCACTCTGGAGCAGGTTCATCTTTCCCTCGATGGTCTGGTCTTCCAGTCCCTGCTGCTGAAAAACATCCCCACAGCATGATGCTGCAACCACCGTGATTCACTGTAGGATGGGTGCCAGGTTTTGTCCAGACGTGATGCTTGGCATTCAGACCAAAAAGTTAAATCTTGGTATCATCAGACCAGAGAATCTTGTTTCTCATGGTGATGGTTTTTAGGTGATGTTTGGCCAACTCCAAGTGGGCTGGCATGTGCCTTTTTACTGAGGAGTGGATTCCGTCTGGTCACTCTACCATAGAGGAACTCTGGAGCTCTGTCAGTGACCATCAGGTTCTTGGTCACCTCCCTGACCAAGGTCCTTGTCCCGATTGCTCAGTTTGGCCGGGCAGCCAGCTCTAGGAAGAGCCTTGATGGTTCCAAACTTATTCCATTTAAGAATAATGGAGGCTACTTAGGGACCTTAAATGCTGCAGAAATGTTTTGGTACCCTTTCCCACATCTATGCCTCGACATAATCCTGTCTCTGAGCTCTACGGACAATTCCTTCGACCTCATGGCTTGGTTTTTGCTCTGACATGCACGGTCAACTGTGAGACCTTCTATAGACCGGTGTGTGCCTTTCCAAATCATGGCCAATCAATTGAATTTATCACAGGTGGACTCTAATCAAGTTGAAGAAACATCTCAAGGATGATCAATGGAAACAGGGTGCACCTGAGCTCAATTTCGAGTCTCATAGCAAAGGGTCTGAATAGTTATGTAAGTAAAGTGTTATTTTTATTACATTTGCTAAAATGTCTAAACCTGTTTTCGCTTTGTAATTATAGGGTGTTGTGTGTAGTTTGACGAGGGAATAAAGAATATTAGAATAAGGCTGTAATGTGGAAGAACTGAAGTGGTCTGAATACTTTCTGAAGCACTGTACTACCATTCGTTTGTATAAGTTACCTTTAGATGAGTCCTGTGACACTTGTAGTAGTCGTGGAGAGAACACCACCATTTTTTAGGGATGTCTCATGGTCTGACAAACACCTCTGTAGCTCGGCCACCTTCCACCGCAGATGCGAAAGGTCGATATAAGCGGATGCAGTGGATTGAGATGCAGCCGTGCTTATTAAACTGACCGATTTTGCTGGGGATTTTTTTATGTTACTGAAACAGAACAAAAATATGAACTCAACATGTAAAGTGTTGGTCCCATGTTTCATGAGCTGAAATAAGATATTCCAGAAATTTTCCATCCTCACAAATAGCTTATTTCTCATTCTGTGCACAAATTTGTTTACACCCCTAGTAGTGAGCGTTTCTCCTTTACCAAGATAATCCATTGACCTGATGGGTGTGGCATATGAAGAAGCCAATTTAAACTGCATGATTATTACACAGGTACATGTTGTGCGGGGGACGAAAGGCCACTCTAAAATGTCCAGTTTGTCACAACACAATGCCACAGATGTCTCAAGTTGAGGGAGAGTGTAATTTGCATGCTGACTGCAGGAATGTCCACCAGAGCTGTTGCCAGAATTTTATGTTAATTTCTCTACCATAAGCCGCCTCATGTCATTTTAGATTTTCATTTATTTATATAATGCGTCCAACCGGCCTCACAACAGCAGACCACATGTAACCACGCCAGCCCAGGACCTCATATTTTTGTAAAGTGTAGATTTTACTTATTCCAACCACTGTGTAATGTTTTTCTGCTTTGTCAAAACGGTTTGCTGCAAAATTCTTTCTACAAACACCAAGGTCATTATCCTTCCTCCTATCCAATATTTTAACTGTGGTCTGTCTCTGTCTGTTCACATTCCTATATGTCCCAGTTTGGGGCCGAATTCCGTCGGTTCTCCCTGGACCGGTCGAAGCCGGGCAGATTTGATGAGTTCTATGGACTCCTGCAGCACGTGCACCGGATACCCAACGTGGACCTGCTGGTGGGTTACGCCGACGTCCACGGCGACCTGTTGCCAATAAACAACAATGACAACTACCACAAGGCCATCTCTGTGGCTAGCCCGCTGCTACGGCTCTTCCTGCAGAGGAAAGGTAAGAAAGGATCAAATGTATTTTACATCCAAAAGCAAGCAATGCTGGGGCAGGAGCACAGTGTCTACGAAACACTGCCTTGAAGGTAGGAACATAGGAAGAAACCTAGAAAGGAACCAGGCTCCGAGGGGTGGCCAGTCCTCTTCTGGCTATACACTGTAGAGAAGGATCGCACAGAGCCAGGGGCAGGTCATCATGGGGCAGAGGGAAGGATTATTTTTCAATGTTTTTTTTGTAACTTTTTACTGCTACTTGAACTTCTTCTATGGTGATTGTAGTAAATTGTTTACTTGATATTAAAAATAAAAAAAGCTCATGTGAGATTCAAATCTAATTTTATTAGTCACGTGCTGAATACAACAGGTTACAGTGGAATGCTTACTTACGAGCCCCTAACCAACAATGCTGTTTAAAAAAATACGGATAAGAAATAAAAGTAACAAGTAATTAAAGAGCAGCAGTAAAGTAACATTAGCGAGACTATATACAGGGGGGGTACTGGTACAGTGTCAATGTGCGGGGGTATTGGTTAGTTGAGGTAATATTTATATGTAGGTTGAGTTATTAAAGTGACTATGTATAGCTGATAACAGAGTAGCAGCGGGCCGGGGGGGCAGGCAATGCAAATATTTTGGGTAGCCATTTGATTACCTGTTTAGGAGTCTTGTGGCTTGGGGGTAGAAGCTGTTTAGAAGACTCTTGGACCAAGACTTGGCGCTCCGGTACCGCTTGCCGTGCGGTAGCAGAGAGTGCAGTCTATGATTAGGGTGGCTGGAGACTTTGACCATTTTTAGGGCCTTCCTCTGACACTGCCTGGTATAGAGGTCTTGGATGGCAGGAAGCTTGGCCCCAGTGATGTACTGGGCCGTTCGCACTACCCTCTGTGTAGTGCTTTGTGGTCGGAGGCCGAGCAGTTGCCATACCAGGCAGTGATGCAACCCGTCAGGATGCTCTCGATGGTGCAGCTATAGAACCTTTTGAGGATCTGAGGACCCATGCCAAATCTTTTTAGTTTCCTGAGGGGGAATAGGCTTTGTCGTGCCCTCTTCACGACTGTCTTGGTGTGTTTGGACCATTCTAGTTTGTTGGTGATGTGGACACCAAGGAACTTGAAGCTCTCAATCTGCTCCACTGCAGCCCCGTCGATGAGAATGGGGGTGTGCTTGGTCCTCTTTTTCCTATAGTCCACAAACATCTCCTTTGTCTTGATCACATTGAGGGAATGGTTGTTGTCCTGGCACCACACTGCCAGGTCTCTGACCTCCTCCCTATAGGCTGCCTCATTGTTGTCGGTGATCAGGTCTACCACTGTTGTCATTGGAGTGGGTCTAGGGGTTTCTGAGATAATGGTGCTGATGTGAGCCATGACCAGCCTTTCAAAGCACTTCATGGCTACAGTTGTGAGTGCTATGGGTTGGCAGTTATTTAGGCAGGTTACCTTAGTGTTCTTGGGCACAGGCTGCTTAAAATTTGTTGGTGTTACAGACTCTGACAGGGAGAGGTTAAATGTCAGTGAAGACACTTTCCAGTTGGTCAGCGCATGCTCACAGTACACGTCCTGGTAATCTGTCTGGCCTTGTGAATGTTAACCTGTTTAAGGTTTTACTCACATCTGCTGCGGAGAGCGGGATCACACAGTCTTCCGGAACAGCTGGTGCTCTCATGCATGTTTCAGTGTTATTTGCCTCGACGCGAGCATAAAGTAGTTTAGGTTATCTGGTAGGCTTGTGTCACTAGGCAGCTCTCGGCTGTGCTTCCCTTTGTAGTCTGTAATAGTTTGCAAGCCTTGCCACATCCGACGAGCGTCAGAGCCGGTGTAGTACGATTCGTTCTTAGTCCTGTATTGACGCTGTGCCTGTTTGATGATTCGTTGAAGGGCATAGTGGGATTTCTTATAAGTTTCTGGGTTAGAGTCCCGAAAACGGCAGCTCTAGCCCTTAGCTCACTGCGGATGTTGCCTGTAATCCATGGCTTCTGGTTGGGATATGTACGTACAGTCACTGTGGGGACGACGTCATTGATGCACTTATTGATGAAGCCAATGACTGATGTGGTGTACTCCTCAGTGCCATCAGAGGAATCCCGGAACATGTTCCATCTGTGCTAGCGAAACAGTCCTGTAGCTTAGCATCGGCTTCATCTGACCACTTTTTTTTATTGATCTAGTCACTTGTGCTTCCTACTTTAATTTATGCTTGAAAGCAGGAATCAGGAGGATATAATAATGGTCAGATTTGCCAAATGGATGGCAAGGGGGAGCTTTGTATGCATCTCTGTTTGTGGAGTAAAGGTGGCCCAGAGTATTTCCCCCCCCCCTGATAGATATTTGGTATTAAGGATTTAAGTTTCCCTGATTTAAAGTCCCCGGCTACTAGGAGCGGCACCTCTGGGTGAGCCTTTTCTTGTTTGCTTATGGCGGAATACAGCTCATTCAATGCTGTTTTAGTGCCAGCCTCCGTCTGTGGTGGTATGTGAACAGCTATGAAAAATACAGATACTCTCTAGGTAGATAGTGTGCTCCACAGCTTATCTTGAGATACTCTACCTCAGGTGAGCAATAGCTCAATACTTCCTTAGATATCGTGCACCAGCTGTTAATGACAAAAATAACAATTCCGCTGCCCCTTGTCTTACCAGCTGCCACTGTTCTATCCTGCCGGTACAGCGTATATAACCTGCCAGCTGTATGTTGATTGTGTCGTCGTTCAGCCACTACTCAGTGAAGCATAAGAGAGAGAGATATGTATTACAGTTTTGAATGTCCCGTTGGTAGTTTAATCTTGTACGTAGGTCGATTTTATTCTCCAAAGATTGCTCGTTTGCTAGCGGAATGGAAGGAAGTGAGGGTTTAGCCGAACGCCTACACATTTTCAGAAGGCTGCCCGCCCTCTGGCCCCTTTTTTCTCTGCCGACTCATCATGCAAATCACAGGGATCTGGGCCTGTTCCCGAGAAAGCAGTATGTCATTCGCATCGGGCTCGTCAGACTCATTTAAGGGAAAACAAGGATTCTGCCAGTCCGTGGTGAGTAGTTGCAGTCCTGTTGTCCAGAAGTTATTTTCGGTCATAATAGACGGTAGAGGCAACATTATGTAAACAATTAAATAAGTTAAAAACAAACAAAAAACACAATCGGTCAGCCTCCTTCTCCGACTTGTTAGATTCCATGTGTGTAATGCCACAGTCTTTCGTCCATCTCCTAAATCTCTGTGCTTTTTTTGTTGCATTTTAGCTAACCCTTTTTCTAACCTTAACTTAATTATCCTAACCTTTTTATGTTAGCTATCATAACCTGCTTAAGTTTTCCTCAACCTGCTACAAAAAGTCAATTTTGAAAAGCTGTACCCTTCTAGACAAAACAAATGTTTTCTCTTACTTCATGTAGCTAACACATTCATGCTTCGCTTATTCTTATTCCTCTCTGATACTGTTGCCCAAACAACATGCTGATTTAGACCTACACCAGCACTGGTATCAGGATGAATTAGCTAGCTACATTTGCTCGGACTCAGCTTGCTAGCCAGTCAGCTAGCTAATAAATGTACTAACTACCGGTTAGCATTAGCCGTTGATATGATTTATTTTAGCCACAACTTGCTAAGAAAAGACAAACTAGCTGTTTGCAGACTGTAAGATACAAAAACTAATAGTGTAATTATAGAATGTGTGTGGATTTATATTAAGAAGCGAAGTGGAAAGCAGCATCGTTGTCATCAAATCGAGCTTTATTTATACAGCACATATCAGACATGGAATGCAACGCAATGTGCTTTCCATGAAGAAACTGAAAATAAAAGCTGAAATATTTCCTACACAACAAACATAAGATAAAAAATCTAAATGACACGAACTGAACAATTTAAAAATCACCCTTAGGAAAAGCAAAGCTAAAGATGTTTGAAGTTCTCTAAAAAAATAAATTTAAAGTCAACAGTTTCAGCCCCCAAGTTCTCTGGCAGGCTTTTCCAGAGGCTGGGTGCATAGTAACTCAAAGGCTCCCTCTCCATGCTTCTTGGGCCTAGGCTTTGGTATGGTTAAAAGGCCAATGCCAGAGGAGCTGAGGGACTTACTTGAAAGCATGTCTGACATGTATAGGGGTGCACAATCCTGGATTGATTTAACAACCAATAGAAGAATCTTAAAATTAATTCTACAACTCCGTCAGCCAGTGCAGAGAACTTAAAACCGGTGTGATGTGTGATCTCCTTCTGGTCTTGGTCAGTACCCTTGGTCCAACATTCTGTATGGTTTGCAGTTGATCAATGGCTTTCTTGGGTAGACCAGACAGGAGAGCCTTACAGTAGTCAAGCCTACTTGTAATGGATGAGTCTCTCTGTATCAGCCTGAGAGAGAAACGGCCAAACCGTGGCAATGTTCCTCAGGTGGTAAGAAGTTATTTTGGTCACATTCCTAATGTGTGATCCAAAATTTTGTTCAGAATCTAAAATTACACCTAGTTTTTTTTTTTTTACCTCGTGTCTTGTCTTTATTGCCTGTGAATTCAGATGTGCGGCTAGATTCTCTCTCGGCTTTGGCTCCAACAATAAGTACCTTGGTCTCGTCTTGATTTAGCTGCCGGAAGTTGTGAGCCATCCATGTATTTAAATCACTAGTATAAGAATTTATCTGTGGAGCTAAAATCCTCTGGTGACATAGAAATGTAAAGTTGTGTATCGTCTGCGTATCAGTGAAAGTCAATGCTGTGCTTTCCAATAACGCTGCCAAAGGGGTAAACTGAACTGTACCGGACCTGAAGTTGAACCTTGTGGAACACCTTATGTGATATGTATTTTCTGTGAATTATGTTCACCAAGGTTGACAAACTCTCACCTTGTTAAATAGGTCCTAAACCAATTTAGAACTCGACTGGAGAGGCCAACCCACTTCTCCAGTCTGTCCAGAAGAACATCATGGTCAACCGTGTCAAATGCAGCACTTAAATCTAAGAGTATGAGGACAAAGAGCTGTATGGCATCTTTGTTGGCTATAAGGTAATTTACCACTTTAACTACGGCTGTCTCTGTGGTGGGCACAAAAAACATATTTTTAAATTTAAATACAGTTGGCACTTAAATATTTTAGCTATTTGAACATCAATTTTGCCTAAGAATGGAAGGTTGGAGATTGTCAAATTGCTAAGAGCTGAAGAATCTAAATGACTTTTCTTCAGAAGTGGTTTCACCCTTTTTAGTGCAGTGGGGAAAGTGCAGAGAGTGATTAACAGTGGCTTGCACTTTAGATATAAACTTTTGAAGTAGGTGGAGGGGATAGGATCAATAAGGCAGGTAGAAGGCTTAAGTTGTGATATCTCTTTCCTGAGCATGTCTGTCAATCAGCGAAAATAAATCCATAGTGCCTTTGTGTGGTAGGCTCGGGCACATATCATCAAACTTCTCATCAGTTCTTGCTTGATTGATACCCAGCCTAATGTTGGCCATCTTATCTCTGAAATATGCCGCAAACTCATCACATTTAGATGTGGAGGAAAGTTCACACAGGTTTCCAGGGGTAGGATTTGATCAGGCCATCAATGGTCGAGAAGAGCACTCAAATTATTAATAGTGATCAAGTTATAAAAAGGAGCCCGTCTGGCATTTTTAATTAACTTTTTAATACGTGACAAGTTGCTCTCTCAGTATATCATAATAGACCTGCAACTTTGACTTTCTCCACTTCATCAACATATTGTTGCATCTGCTGCATTTATCATGCAGACTGAAAAGGGAACGGTATAATAAGAACTGGAGACTGCGTCCAAAATATCTGACTGTTTAAGGTTATCTACTGATGTTCGCAAATACCGATTTATGGGCCGTCTACATCCGGGTTGCATCTGGTTTATACGGACCAACATTGCATGCTCACTAGCACTCATTGCGCACAGGGAGCAGTGAGAGCAGCAACAACATCACGTCATCCAAAAACATGGCCGACATTAGATGAATATAACATTTTCATATCTTTGGCTGTGAAGGCTGGATTTGATAAGATCCTGGCCCCTTGGGGTCGAGCAAGAACAACAACTGTGCTCCTTGAATGATGGGGCGGGCTTGGTGAGAGCGAGACGACTCAAGTAGTGTTTAACAAGCCTAACATTTGAGATGGTTTATAGAAGATAAAGTAAAAACCCAAACTGGTACGTGCATCAACACCATTATATAGTCAAATATGGAATACTGCCCAGCCCTAATTTAGCCTACTGTCTCACTATGGTACTATAGCATTTTGGACATTTTGATAGTCGTTGAACAATGAATTAGGCCTAGTTGTGTGTGTGTCCATTCAGTAAGTTTTTCAATGAGGTGATAATTGCTGTTTTTAGTATGGGTGTTGAACTCAGTCTTTAGTCCTTTTTGTCATAATTGAGTGTTCGGTGCAATCTGGTCAATCCAGAGAGACTGGGGCTGTGGGGGGTGAGTCTAAGCTGTCTCGATGTGCCATATGACCTATAGATGCTAAGCGTCTTTGTCAGGAGGGGATTACAGGGGTCGCTGTGTCACGCTGTGTGGGCCCTGTGTTTCAATTACATGCTAGACACTAACGTCTTTGGCTGCAGCAACTCACCCCTCAAACGCACACACACACACACTCTTGAAATCTTTGCCCACCGCCTTTACCCAATAGTGTAGGAAGCAGTTCATTCTGACTGCCTAGTAGTGCTGAGCGGTTAGTGCTTTTTATTATTTGAATGTTTTTACATTTAACGTGGGTTGAATGCTGTAACACAGAATAAAACAATTAATACAATTCCCAGCTTATCACTTATTAACCATTATTTATTCCTTTACTTTAATAAAATATTTTAGTTGTATTTGTTTTATTTGACCTGGAGTCATTATCTCATCTCTATAGATCTGCTGTCTGACAAAATCACTATTTTACTAGTTCTTCAAAGTAAATAAAGCATGACTGCTGAATACCTACTATGAATCGCTTAGATCGTGTATTTACAGGTAGAGATGCCTCGCGAAGCAACTGCTCTTCATCCCTGTCGGTCACATTCTTTCTCTTCTCTCCCTTTCCATGTCTGCCCCACACTAACCTAACATAGCAGGAGTGAAAGAAACACAGACTGGATAAGTAGGCATGCAATAGATTATGGCCATTGTCGTTAATTATCACATTTTCTGCCCTTACACTACGTAGAATTTTGGCCTGTTGACACGGTTACACCGCACAGTTTGGAATTGATCTGATGAATCTTTAGAGAAATTTGTCATTGAGCTGAACGAAATGGAATTCAAATAATTTAACTATATTAGTCAATTTGTTGTTTTAAAAATGTCACTTAATACTCAACACTACTGCATGGCCATCGGAAGTTGTATGGACGTGGGTCTATGTATTGTCTTCTTTTACTAATGGTTTCTGGACTGCTAGGCTAAATGGTAGGGTTCTTAATGTCAAATGACGATGGCTGCATCAGCGTTGTCTCTTTCTCTGGGCTCAGTCTGTGTTAGGATGTAAAGAGCAGGTTGTGCTCTTTGGCTGCCTGTTGCTGTCTTTACTCCCCCTCTGCAGTCTGGGAGTTCTTTCTAGACTGTAAGTTTGTTTGAGAAGAACTCATGGGGGTTATAAAAGAGCTGTATGTGTTTAGCCAGAATGTTTTCCCTCCAGCCATGGCTGACCTTGTCATTGTGGAAGTAAACTAGACTATTTTAAGCAAGTGGCAGACTTTTTTTTTTCTTTAAATCCAGATTAAGAATAAAGTTGTCGTTGTATTGATGTGTGGATGTGGAATATTGTACATGTTGATGGGGATTCTGTGGAATATGTGTGGAGTTAATGTATTGGCAACAAACATTTTTAAATTTGCAGGGTATTCAAATCATCTGAATGAAAGATGTTCTTTGTATGTGCCGTTTGTGGGCTTCAGATGTGGGGGTTGTGAACTTTTTGGACATGATATATTCTTGGGCAGTGTTGGCTTGCCTTTAGGCCTATTTGAGTGTGTCCAAATTTATTTCAGTATGTCAAGCTATTAATGATTGAAATTACCTAGTGATTCTCTTTCACTCACACGTTTTCCAATCAAAATCCTATTATTCCTAAACCTAAGTTTAACCCTTAACCTAAGTCTTTGTCCTTGTGGGAGACCTGGGAAATGTCCCCATGAAGGTGAACTTCTTGTTTTCCTGTCCTTTTGTGGATTTCTGGTACATAATGAGGATCCTAATATAAACACACAGAAGAAGAAAAAAACACTTACTAGAAATGGTGGAAAAAATTGAGTTGTCTATCGGGATTTAATTTCTGACAATGTATTGTTTTGACAATATAGAAATAATTTTTGTGCCATTTGGTTGTACTTGCACCAAAACGACAGTATTTTTCATTCATACTGTAGCTTGTTCTCCATCTTTTTATATGGTGAGCCAACATGTTTTCAGCACGTTTATTTCCATGACTGATCAAAACTCTTTTGTCCCTCTGCAGCAGACATATGGTGAGCAATATGTTGGAACATATTGTCACAGTATCAAATCGCGATACACATGGAATAGTGAGAATCGCAATACTTATCGTATCGATACCTAAGTATCGTAATAATATTGTATCGTGAGGTCCCTGGCAAATCCCAGCCCTGAATCTTACACAATGTCTGGACGGCTGTAGTGCAACCAGTCCCATGCCTGTTTACCTGTTGCCATGGTAGCCCTGAAGAGACCTGTGCACCATTTGTATTAATGGCCCTGGGTATTGTTTAGGGATGATGGGAGCTGCAAAGCCTGCTGAGGAAATACCCACACAGACAACAAACAATGACAGTTTGTATACTTTTTTTTTTCTGTCACTTGTGATGTGTGAAGTTAAAGGGTTATGTTTATGAATGACATACTGTTGCTTCGGCCTGCACGACAAATTGGTTGGAGTTAATGTGGTCAGTTGTGAAGCTGCTTTATTTGTTCTCAGTGCAGTATGTTCTGACAGACTCCTATTGTTTTCTTTTTACTGAACGAGACCAGCAGGAGAGCAGTGTGCCTTCCCCTACCGTCGCCATGTCATACAGGTACACTGTTTTTGCTGAGGTCAGTGTAACAGTGTTTTTATGGTGGTCAGCCAGAGAAAGAGAGCTGTACTCCTCTGTTCATCACTTAAACACTATTTAGATAATATGCTCTTTTTGGCTGGCGCTAGAGCGGCGCAAGTGTCAAAACGTACGGCAGTTGCCGATTTCAGTCATGCAGAAACTAGCGCTTGTTCTTCACATTTGGCAGAGAAATCGACCGGAAAATGTGGTCACTACAACGCCAAACATTTTTCCAAATTAGCTCCATAATATCGACAGAAACATGGCAAACATTGTTTAGAATCAATCATCAAGGTGTTTTTAACATATCTATTCGATAATATATCCGTTGAGACAATTGGTTTCTCATAAGAAGCGATTGGAAAAATGGCTACCTCAGTATTTTACGCAAGATTTTCTGCGGGAGACATCATGTGACCACTTGCTAAATGTGGTCCCTTACGGCTATTCTTCAACATAAATGCGTAAAAAGACGTCAGAATGCTGTAGACACCTAGGGGAATACGTAGAAAATGTAAGCTCATTCGTAGCTCATTCACAGCCATATAAGGAGTCATTGGCATGAGGCGGTTTTAAAAAATGCGGCACTTCCTTATTGGATTTTTATCTGGGTTTCGCCTCTAACATCAGTTCTGTTGCACTCACAGACAATATCTTTGCAGTTTTGAAAACGTCAGTGTCTTCTTTCCAAAGCTGTCAATTATATGCATAGTCGAGCATCTTTTCATGACAAAATATCTTGTTTAAAACGTTTTTTATCCAAAAATTAAAATACTGCCCCCTAGTTGTAAAAGGTTTTAACACACCTACTCTTATAGTAAGTGCCACGTGATCTTTAGTGACCACAGACTCGGGATGCCCGTTTAACGTCCCATCTGAAAGACGGCTTGCAAAGTCTCAACTTCAGTAAAGCAGTAACTTAACGTTAACGATCCCAATTGTGTTTAAACCATCACACCTCTACCTCTGCAAAGCGATTGTGTGCGAAGCTGTGATGCATAGTGCAATATATATATATATATATATATTTTTTTTTTTGATGATTAAAAACAAAGCATTGCGTTCCCTCCCCTCAATGAAGGCTTTTTTGTTTCGTTTTTTGGTCTTGCCGGCAGGTTAGCGTTTTTCATCATTAATCTTGTTCTGGAGGCAGCTCTGCAGTGGTCACTAGCTTGCACAGCTACTGTCATAAAATCTGATTTGAAATCTACCCTTAACCATATTGCTAACCCTAATGCCTAACCCTAACTTTTTAAACCTTTAAAATTAAGACTAAAAAACCCCCACTTGTTTTCATACATTTTTACAATTTAGAGAATTTTGACTTTGCAGCTAAACCCAGCTAGTCTCTATGTTTTGCATCAAGGACAAGACTCATCCCAACAACTTGCAATGCATTCGCCATGTACCCAAGATTGTCAAGAAAAGGGTTGGCTCGTGAGACCGCTTTGAAATGTATCTTAATCACCAAAGCTTTATGAAAAGATCAAGTTTGGGAACAGCAAAACAGTGAGCGGACATCCCCTTTTTATCTGTGTACATTATTTTAGCCAGTTCCTGTTATTTTGGATGTGTGTAAAACCCCCTTCATGCAGGCTACATGCACATCATGGAATGAGAGATGAGATGATGCAGGTGACCCTGGTATTTAGAAACATTGAAGTTATTTTCCTTTAACAATTGCTTGTTTTCCTTTTCATTAGATTAAAAACCAAGCACTCAGTAGGTTACCCCTACTTGAAAGCTGGTTCAAAAGCAATGCGTCGGGTGTCTTGCATATCCAGGCCATGTATTAGCCAAGTAGCCTATCCATAAAAGGTTTCTCAAATGTCTTCTGAGGCTTTTGCATTATTCACAATTCATAGGCCCTACCTGCATACTCCATTTTGCTTGTAGCTTATCCATACCAATTTCCAAAGCGCCTCTTGTCCAGTTAACAAAGGTCCTACAAACATATTCAAATGATTCAGTCCTATAATGCCATAGCCCATCCATTGATATCTTGCTTACTGCGAACGTGCCTCGCACACCGCCTACAATACATTTTTAAGGAGAGCCTAGTAGTATTTATTTATTTCTGTAGAAATGCAATGCATAAAGGCATGTGAATGGTCAAGCCCTCATCCCACCTACAACTTATTTATTCGTCGAAACACATCACTATCACACCACCGCCAGCTATTGCACCCATAATTCCCACTGTAAAAAATTGCTAAGATATTGTAGTGTGCCCTATAGCGCTATTACCAGCACTAAAATGTACCATTGAGTTAAGTTTGTTAATATAGAGCCCAATGTGTGTCCACCAGTGACCACAACTGTTTGAACCTCCTGGCCTCGGTGTGGTTACCTCCACCATCATTATCATTAATAAATGCAGACCTCTGTAGGGGACACCACTCTCAAATACAGTAGGTAAGCTTTGGTATCAGTTGTCACTGGAATGGGTTTATCAGACAAGTGGAACACAGGGTTGTTGTAATAGAATTCATTGTTTATCTGTGTCTGTCATACAGAGCAGAACACTCCACCCTCGCTTCACCTTCTGTCCTGTCCTCACAGCATGAGACTGTCCAGGTTTCCATACTGATGGAACCCATTTACTCAGGGAAGATGGGTGTGTTTTGTTCAACTGATGTCATCATCGCCATAGTTTCAATTATAAAAGCACAAGGGTTTTTATGAGGGCGAGTGGAATTACTGTGCTGCTCGAGCAGTGACTGGCAAAGTAATTAACTATGACTCAGAACACTACATAGTGTTTGCGTACATGATAGTCTACCCACACAGTAAAGCAATCAATGAAGCATGAAAACTGAGTTTAAGGGTGACAGAGTAGGCAGAGCATGGAGACAGAGAAAAGTAATGAGAGATCAAAAGGAAGAGCAGTGAACTAGTGAGTGAAGAATGCAGTGTGGATGGAGGCAGAGTGAGGCCTTGGATGGGGAGCTGGAAGAGGAGGGGGCTTCATTGAGTGGAATGTGGCTAGCCTCTGATCACCACTGCTGGGCAGATTGAACAGGACAGCATACCGTACACAAGAGTGGAGCCATGGGACAGGAGTTAGCTGGACCACCCCGCTAGGGAGGGAGGGAACAAGTACTAACTACTGCGGGACAGTGGAGAGGGAGATAAACAAAATGACGCAAGGGATGAGGGACTGAATTGGCGGGAAAGTACAGGTGGTATTGTTTGCCATGTTGGTCAAAGGGCAGTGCTTTTATGTATTGTAGTACTGTACTAGCATTTAGAGTAGGTATATTTCCTCCAAACGGACACTATCCGTTTGTGGGGCTGGGTGTTATCCTGATCACAATATGAATGTTGGAGATATGCATATCTTTGGATTTCATAATTCCTTGATATTTACACAGCTTCTCCACATACTACAGCCTCCCAGGGTAACACTCATTTGGCTGCTAATATCTCAAATGGAGCCTGTTGTGCCACCCAAACATGTCCAATATAATTAAGGCTTATTCATATGCATAAATGCTCATTTACACAGTCCTATTGTTATCCATGATGTGACAGGGGAATTTGTCTCTATTGCCCAGCTCTAGTTACAGACAATGCCCTATACAATGTATATCTGACTATACACTAACATTTCCTCTTCAGAGCCTATATTAAAGTGACAGCCGAGCTCCCTGTCTTTGATGAACCCAAGGAGGATCAGACCGAAAGATGTGGTGTGAGAGAGAGAAAGGTGTTCTGAGCCACACTAGCCCATGTGCCTGCTCCTCCTTCCCCTCTGTCCTCACCCCTCTTGCCATGGAGGCTGCGTGTAGCAGGCTGCAGCAGGAAACTGAAATACAGCACAGGCATGGTCCAGCATCACCAGCAGAAGTCAGTCAGACAACCGAGAGAGGCAGGATAGAGAGAACCAAGCCAGTGTGGATGTAAGAGACGGAGGGAGAAGGAGAGACTGTGAGGGGCAGGGAGAGGCTGAGTCAGATGTATGCCCCAAGAAGAACTCTGCCACCACGACTGAAGAATTTCCTAGTGTAAACAGTTGATGAGTGATAAATTGCTTGAACTTTTGGCCAATATGCTGGGTGTGTTATTGTTAGAGGTGTGCCGACTAGTTGGACAAAACTAGTATTGTAACGGATATGGGCAATGTTCTGGATACGATTATGATCCAACTATTTTTTTTCAAATCTGTGATCGGAATGCATATTTCTTGACTTGACAAGTTTAAATTAAATTAAATTCACACGTCAGTCAAGTGAGGTGCTACGTGGTCTAAACTCAACTGGCTAGTTTGCCTGTCTGTAAAGAGATGGGCGGGCTGTATCTTGCTTCTCTGATTGGAAAGTGAAGCTGTATTTCTCTGTCCACTTATTTCATAAATTCACCCAATCACTTTCACTTCTCTTATTCGGTCTGATCATTGACTGCTGCTGTCTCCTGTTAGCCTGCTACTAAGATGCAATCATATGTCCAGGACGTTTGCTATCAAGCAATCAATGTGTCTTAATATCTAACAGAGTGAGGGTAGGGAAAAAATATCAAATGCGAACGTGCATTCTGACTCATAGCAACCACTGCAAGTTGAGGACACATAGACACAGGTCAGACCCCCCCGCGGCTCCTAATCTGCAGCCTGTTTGGTCTGGAGACTTGCAGGGAGGTAGAGATTTTGGCCAAATGTACTTGGACATATTAAAATATTTAATTTTTTTCCCGATCACGAGTATCAACTTGTCAATTTACAGATACGAATGGGGTTGCACATTTTGGGGAATATTCAGAGGTGGGAATATATGTGAAAGAATATTAATACCTTTTAAAATGTAGATGTTTTTTTGCGTTGGATATATTTACCATATCATATGGAGACTTAAACCTTTTACCTTATCATAAGTAGACAATTGCAAATTATTAAATCATTCCAATAGAAGAAAAAAAACTATTTAGTTACAAATTGAACTTTAATTAAATGAGTTGACTCTTCACGTGGGATAATTTCACTGAACAACAAAAGAAAGGGAATATTGAATGATCCCCACTGATCCATCGCATCTTCCAACAACGGTTTCAACATACATGTGTAAAATGATAGTCTATAAACTAAAGCTTTGGTTGTCTTCCTCTCAGGCTTCCATGTCTTCTCCCTGGACCTCTTCAATGTCCACCACTTGAACATCAGACTGAGGCCTCATCTCCACTGTCACTTTCCAACCTTGTTGAGGATGGCTCGTTGTCAGGCATAAAAACCTCATGTGCCCGGATGGCCACCAATTTTTCCATCCTTGTCTTGGTCAGCCTGGTGCATGCTTTGGTGTGTGTGTTCCCAAACAAGGACCAGTTGCGATGAGGTGGCTGATGTTGGTGGGATTTGGAGGATGATGGAGGCAACAGGGGAAAGAGCCTCAGATCTACAAAGTTCCTTCCACCAGGTGGCTGATGAGATATGTTGGCACGACTGCCATATTGCATCTCCATCCCGAAGCCCTTGTTTGGAAGTGTACGTCACCAGACTGCTAGGAACCTTGCCCTCATCCAGACCAAGGTGGCAAGACACCGTAGTGATGACACCATAGGCCTTGTTGATCTCTGCACTAGACAGGATGCTCTTGCCAGCATACTTTGGGTCCAACGTACGCTGCAGTATGTATGGGTCTTCACGCTTTTTGATGCATTTCAGAACTGCAGTTTCCTCTGCTTGGAGCAACAGTGAAGTGGGCAGGGCAGTACAGATTTCTTCTCTTACATCTGCAAGCAGAGTCTGAACATCAGACAAGATGCAATGGCTACTGCTATAGCTTTCAGGAGTTTCCGGCTGCTTACCACACTCTCCCAAAATACATCATCCAGGAGGATCCTCTTCATCGGGCTGTCCATATCGAGAGACCGTGATATGGCCATTTCTTTGAGATACACCTTCCCCTCCAGGAGACCGTCAAACATGACAACACCACCCCGACGGGTGTTTCTGGGCAGCTTCAATGTGGTGCTCTTATTCGTCTCACTTTTCTTTGTGAGGTAGTTTGCTGCTATAGCTTGATGACGCTTCACATACCTAACCATTTCCTTGGCTCTCTTGTAGAGTGTATCCATTATTTTCATTGCCAAGATGTCCTTGAGGAGCAGATTCAATACATGAGCGGCATAGCCAATAGACCAAGCAACCTTCATGTTCGCAGTGTTGTCTGTCACCAGTGCAAATACCTTCTGTGGTCCAAGGTTATTGATGACTGCCTTCAGCTCATCTGCAATGTAGAGACTGGTGTGTCTGTTGTCCCTTGTGTCTGTGCTCTTGTCGAATACTGGTAGAGGGGTGGAGATGATTCCCACGAACATTTGACCACCCATCAGAGATGATTGCAATACAGTTTTCCCTATGATTTGCTTGTCCTTCACTTGAACTCTGCATCCAGCAAATGAGTAGATCAAGCATGTCTGGTTGGAGGGGTGTATGCTGTGCGAAGAACATTAAGAAATCTCTTCCAATACACATTGCCTGTGAGCATCAGAGGTGAACCAGTTGCATACACAGCTTGAGCAAGACATTCATCAGCATTTATGACTACGTTCCTCCATTGAGTCAAAAATAATTTCTGATTCCAAGAGGACCATGAGCTGTTACTATCGATAAGGTGTCTGATAAATCATTTTCATCTCGAATAAAAGTAGAGGGACTTTTGTCACAGGTTGCTTGTTGTGAGTGCTGAGGGAGCTTTATGCACTTGGCCAGATGATTCTGCATCTTTGCATTCTTCACATATGATTTGGCACAGTATTTGCAAATGTACACAGCTTTTCTTTCTACATTAGCTGCAGTGAAATGTCTCCACACATCAGATAGTGCCTGTGACATTTTCCTGTAAAGATGAGGGAAAAAAGGAGTAAAAAACAACATACAAAGTCAGAAGTTTACATACTTAGGTTGGAGTCATTAAAACTTGTTTTCAACCACTCCACAAATTTCTTGTTAAAAAAACTATAGTTTTGGCAAGTCGGTTAGGACAACAGTTGTTGATAGACAGATTATTTAACTTATAATTCAGTGTATCAACAACTCCAGTGGGTCAGAAGTTTATATACACAAAGTTGACTGTGCCTTCAAACAGCTTGGAAAATTCCAGAAAATGATGTCATGGCTTTAGAAGCTTCTGATAGGCTAATTGACATAATTTGAGTCATTTGGAGGTGTACCTGTGGATGTATTTCAAGGTCTACCTTCAAACTCGGTGCCTCTTTGCTTGACATAGGAAAATCACAAGAAATCAGCCAAGACCTCAGAAAAAAATAATGTAGACCTTCACACGTCTGGTTCATCCTTGGGAGCAATTTCTAAACGCCTGACGGTACCACGTTCATCTGTACAAACACCATGGGACCACGCAGCCGCCATACAGCCCACGAAGGAGACTCGTTCTGTCTCCTAGAGATAAACGTACTTTGGTGCAAAAAGTGCAAATCAATCCCAGAACAACAGCAAAGGACCTTGTGAAGATGCTAGAAGAAACGGGCACAAAAGTCTCTATATCCACAGTAAAGTGAGTCATATATCGACATAACCTGAAAGGCCGCTCAGCAAGGAAGAAGCCACTGCTCCAAAACCGCATTTAAAAAAAAAGCCAGACTACGGTTTTCAACTGCACATGGGGACAGAGATCGTACTTTTTGGAGAAATGTCCTCTGGTCTGATGAAACAAAAATAGAACTGTTTGGCCATAATGACCATCGTTATGTTTGGAGGAAAAAGGGGGAGGCCTGCTAGCCGAAGAACACCATTCCAACTGTGAAACACATGGGTGGCAGCATCATGTTGTGGGGGTGCTTTGCTGCAGGACGGACTGGTGCACTTCACAAAATAGATGGCATCTTGAGTAATGTAAATTATGTAGATGTATTGAAGCAACATTTCAAGACAGCAGTCAGGAAGTTAAAGCTTGGTCGCAAATGAGTCTTCCAAATGGACAATGACCCCAAGCATACTTCCAAAGTTGCGGCAAAATGGCTTACGGACAACGGTGTCAAGGTATTGGAGTGGCCATCACAAAGCTCTGACCTCAATCCCATAGTACATTTGTGGGCAGAACTGAAAAGCGTGTGCGAGCAAGGAGGCCTACAAACCTGACTGTTACACCAGCTCTGGCAGGAGGAATGGGCCAAAGTTCATTCAACTTATTGTGGGAAGCTTGTGGAAGGCTACCTGAAACGTATAACCCAAGTTATACAATTTACAGGCAATGCTACCAAATACTAATTGAGTGTATGTAAACTTCTGACCCACTGGGAATGTGATGAAAGAAGTAAAAGCTTAAATAAATCATTCTCGCTACTATTATTCTGACATTTCACATTCTTAAAATAAAGCGGTGATCCAAACTTACCTAAAACAGGGAATTTGTACTAGGATTAAATGTCAGGAATTGTGAAACTGAGTTCAAATGTATTTGGCCAAGGTGTATGCAAACTTCCGACTTCAACTGTGAGTAGTTAAGCAGGTAGATGAATCAACTCCTTTGTTAGATAAATGTTTTAAATTGAAACATGTATGGAAACAGGTGAATTAACACTCAGTTAGCAGGCTCAAGCAAGCTAAAACCCACATGGTAGCAAAAACAAACTAGCAGAAATTAAGTTAAATTATTTAAACACACTTTGCTGTATTTACTAGTTAACAAAAAATCATGTATGTCATATATATTCCCCCCACCCAGTATTGTAATCAATACTTACCAAAAAGCATGTAGTCCTTGGCTCAGACAGTGTAGTGGTGTGGGCTCAATAGCTTCTCATTAGTGTGCAAGATCTTGATTCAGCTGTACATGTGATGGAAGAATGCACTGTGCATGCAGAGGGTTGCAATTCCATTGAATTGGGGATAGTGTAATCAAACCATGCCACAAGACCTAAAATTGCCTTGTGTACGTACCCCCATAATTTTTTTTTTTTTTTTTACAGTTTCAAGCAAACTTTTTTTTGAATTTAAGCAAAATTCCACAAATTCCCTGGCTTAACTTTTCATGGAAAATTCCTGAAATTTACAGGAACGTTTTCGACCCTTTGTAACCCTAATTATGAATAGGAGTATGGCCATGTCGGCACAACCCCTAGTTATTGTATGACCATGATATAATGATAGCAATGCAGCTTAGTCAGGGTTTTATTTTTGTCAATCCTCCCTTCTACATCTGTCAAGTCTCTTTTCCCATCGACTGCTAAAAAAAGTTACACCTACACACTAGTCTCTGCTCCCCACTTCCCTTTACGAAAGGCCTGGCTTTACCCCTCTTGCTCTCTCCCCCTTATTCTTCCCATTGCTTTTCTCCTTATCCTCCCCCTCTCTCTCATGGTCTCCACTGCTGTTCTCTCCTATTCCTTCTCTCCAGTCTCTTATCAGCACATGGCTCTTTTTATCTCGGCTGTGCCAGGGAGGTATGTTAACTGTTAGCCTGAGGACTCGCACCAAATTCTTTTGCTGCTCTGTCGTTTGCTACATACTTTAGTCTGAGACTGCCATCATTGAAGTCGTCTGTGGTGATGAGGGCTGTTGTTCAAAACAAAGTCATCAGCGATTTGGATCGTCTGTAACCAATCAGAGTATCAAAGCCAGTAACACATTTTCAAACCTCTGCTTTACCCTTTACCCACGTGTGTTCTGGCTCTGGATCAACCCATCTGTTTCTGGACCAATCAGACGGACCCCAAATGTTTTCGCATTAGGTCAAGGGTCGGGGATGTTTTCGGATCCAGGCTCATTGCGGAGAAGAAACTAACGTTTGTGGGCGTAGCGTTTGGAGTCTGGGTAGCCAGGCAAGTTCACTGAACCCAGAATAGAAACTCCACAGGATTGTTTTTTTTTGCCCCCCCATTTTCTGTAATGATCATTCATTATCCTCTCCTGCACTCACCCCCTCCCTCAGTCACCCCCTCATGCACTCCCTCCTTGTTTTAATCGCTCTGTGACTGGAACACCATGGTACTCACCATGTTGGGGATATCAGGGCCTGTCGTTAACATATGGCTGTTTCTTGAACATTTCTTGAACATTCAGAACAGATGCAAAACAGTGTTCCCTAGAGTTCAACACCTAGTCATGTAATTTTGTACATGTTCAGGTCACATGTACAGTGAAACTCAATTCAATATCTGTATTTAGATGACTGATTGTGTTTTCATCTTTAACTCGCAGTACTCTCACGGTCATGGGTGATTGACAGTCCTGTTGCTCTGTGAAGGAAATTGTGTCACCTTGAGCATGGTGTCACATTACACTGACATGGCCCTCTGCTCTGTCTGTGACTAACAACAGACAGGATGTCCGGAGGCTCTGCCAGGGATCATGTCACCAGATATAGATATTGTAGCAGTAGCTTTTTGGAAATTAAGTCATATTTTATTGGTCACATACACATATTTAGCAGATGTTATTGCGGGTCTACCGAAATTGTGTTCTTAGCTCCAACAGTGCAGTAATATCTAACAATACATACAAGTCTAAAGTAAAATAATGGAGTTAAGAAATATATGAATATAAGGACGAGGAATGTCGGAGTGGCATTGACTAAAATACAGTAGAATAGAATACAGTGTATACATATTGAGTGAGTAAAAAATGATTAAAGTGACTTGTGTTCTGTTCTTAAAGTGACCAGTGATTGCATGTCTGTGTATATAGGGCAGCAGCCTTTAAGGTGCAGGGTTGAGTAACCGGGTGCTAGCCGGCTAGTGATGGCTATTAAACATTCTGATGGCCTTGATAGAAGCTGTTTTTCAGTCTCTTGGTCCCGGCTTTGATTCACCTGTACTGACTTCGCCTTCTGGATGATAGTGGGGTGAACAGCCAGTGGCTCGGGTGGTTGATGTCCTTGATATTTTTGGCCTTCCTGTGACATCGGGTGCTGTAGGTGTCCACGAAGACATCGGGGGCAGGCAGTGTGTCCCCAGTGATGCGTTGGGTAGACCGCACCACCTTCTGGAGAGCCTTATTGCGTGCAGTGCAGTTGCCGTACCAGGTGGTGAAGCAGACTGACAGGATGCTCTCAATTGTGCATTTGTAAAGGTTTGTGAGGGTCTTAGGGGCCAAGCTGAATTTCTTCATCCTCTTGAAGCTTCAACTTGAAGCTTTTCACCTTCTCCACTACTGTCCCGTGGATGGGGGCGTGCTCCCTCTGCTGTTTCCTGAAGTCCACGATCAGGTCCTTTGTTTTGTTGAGGGAGAGGTTATTTTCCTGTCACCACCCCGCCAGGGCCCTCACCTCTCTGTAGGCTGTCTTGTAATTGTTGGTAATCAGGCCTACAACTGTTGTCGTCTGCAACTGTTGTGTCGTCTGGGTGAACAGGGAGTACAGGAGGAGACCCCTGTGTTGAGGATCAGCGAAGTGGAGATGTTGTTTCCTACCTCCTACAACAGGGGGTGGCCCTTCAGGAAGTCCAGGACCCAGTTGCACAGGGCGGGGTTCAGACCCCGCCCTGTGCGGCAGGGTAGCCTAGTGGTTAGAGCGTTGGACTAGTAACCGGAAGGTTGCAAGTTCAAAACCCCCGAGCTGACAAGGTACAAATCTGTCGTTCTGCCCCTGAACAGGCAGTTAACTTCTTGAGTCGAGCCATCCCGGATCCGGGATCGTGAATACAGCCTCAAGCTCATTACCATAACGCAACGTTAACTATTCATGAAAATCGCAAATGAAATTAATATGCTAGCTCTCAAGCTTAGCCTTTTGTTAACAACACTGTCATCTCAGATTTTCAAAATATGCTTCTCAACCATAGCAAAACAAGCATTTGTGTAACAGCTAGCGTAGCATTTAGCGTAGCATTTAGCATTAGCATCAGCAGGCAACATTTTCACAAAAACCAGAATCATTCAAATAAAATCATTACCTTTTGAAGAACTTCAGATGTTTTCAATGAGGAGACTCTCAGATAGCAAATGCTCAGTTTTTCCTGAAAGATTATTTGTTTAGGAGAAATTGCTCCATTTGGTGCGTCACGTTTGGCTACCAAAAAAAAACGAAAATTCAGTCTTCAAAACGCCAAACTTTTTTCCAAATTAACTCCATAATATCCACTGAAACATGGTAAACGTTGTTTAGAATCAATCCTCAAGGTGTTTTTCACATATCTCTTCATGATATATCGTTCGTTGAAAGCCTCCTCTCTCCTCTCAATCACTGGATGACTGCGTGCAGCTTGTAGATTACGCACCAATTTAGACAAAGGACACCGGGCGGACCCCTGGTAAATGTAGTCTCTTATGGCCAATCTTCCAATGATATGCCTACAAATACGTCACAATGCTGCAGACACCTTGGAGAAACGATAGAAAGGGCAGGCTCATTCCCGGCGCATTCACAGCCATATAAGGAGACAATGGGAAACAGAGCTTCAAAAATTCTGCCCATTTCCTGGTTGAAGTTTCATCTTGGTTTCGCCTGTAGCATGAGTTCTGTGGCACTCACAGATAATATCTTTGCAGTTTTGGAAACGTTAGTGTTTTCTTTCCAAAGCTGCCAATTATATGCATAGTCGAGCATCTCTTCGTGACAAAATATTGCGCTTAAAACGGGCACGTTTTTTTTATCCATAAATTAAAAGAGCGCCCCCTATTTCCAAGAAGTTAACCCACTGTTCCTAGGCTGTCATTGAAAATAAGAATTTGTTCTTAACTGACTTGCCTAGTTAAATAAAGGTAAAAAAATAAATAAATAAAAGACCCAGGGCCTCGAGTTTATCGATGAGCTTAGGGGGTATTATGGTGTTGAATGCTGAGCTATAGTCCATGAACAGCATTCTTACATAGTTATTCCTCTTGTCCAGATGGGATAGGGCAGTGTGATGGCGATTGCATCGTCTGTGGATCTATTGGGGCGGTATGCAAATTGAAGTGAATCTAGGGTGTCTGGTAAGGTAGAGATGATATGGTCCGTAACTAGCCTCTCAAAGCACTTCATGATGAAAGAAGTGACTGCTATGGGGTGGGGCGATAGTCATTTCGTTCAGTTACCTTTGCTTTCTTGGGTACATGAACAATGGTGGACATTGTGAAGCAAGTGGGGACATCAGACTGGGATAGGGAGAGATTGAATATGTCCGTAAACACACCAGCCAGCTGGTCTGCGCATGCTCTGAGGACGTGCCTAGGGATGCCGTTTGGGCCAGCAGCCTTGCGAGGGTTAACCCGTTTTGAATGTCTTATTCACGTCGGCCACTGAGAACGAGAGACCACAGTCCTTGGGAGCAGGGGGCACTGTGTGGGCGAAGAAGGTGTTTATCTTGTCTGGGAGAAAGACATTTGTTTTCCCATGACGTGGCTTGTTTTCCCTTTGTAATCCATGATTGTCTGTAGACCCTGCCACATACGTCTTGTTTGAGCCGTTGAATTGCCTCACTTTCTCTGTACTGAGGTTTTTCCTGTTTGATTGCCTTACGGAGGGAATCACTACACTGTTTGTATTTTACCATATTCCCAGTCACCTTGCCATGGTTTAATGTGGTGGTTTGCACTTTCAGTTTTGCGCAAATGCTGACATCTATCCATGTTTTCTGATTTGGGTAGGTTTTAATAGTCACAGTGGGAACAACATCCGCTATACAGTTGGTGATGAATTCAGTCACCGTGTCAAAGTTATTCTCAGAGGCTACCCGGAACATATCCCAGTCCGCGAGATCAAAACCAGCTGCAAGCATGGATTCCGATTGGTCAGACCAGTGTTGAATAGACCTGAGCATGGGTACTTCCTGTTTGATTTTCTGCCTAATAGGAAGGGAAGAGCAAAATGGAGTCATGATCTGATTTGCCGACGGGAGTTTGGGGGAGGGCCTTGTAGGCATCTTGGAAGTTGGAGTAGCACTGGTAGTGTTTTCGCAGTGCGAGTACTTCAGTCAATGTGTTGATAGAACTTCGGTATGATGTAGACAAAATATCTCAGACTATCCATGATGAGCCATCAGCCAGGAGCTGATGACGATACCTTTTTATAAGGATTAAACACTGTATTTATCAAGCGCCTCAGAGTGGGAGTGCTAGTCTATGACAAGGTCCCACCTGTCCATATAATGTTGTTTATTATGATCTAAAAGGCTAAACTGATTCTAGATCAGCACTTCTATCCTAAGATGGGCCTTGACCCCAAAGATAGATCGAGTGAGTTTATGTGACTATCGTTTAGGTATATTAGTGACTCGAGGTGGAACTCCTTAACTGAGAGGAGAGTCCCTACTTTAAACAGACCCTGTGGGGGTTGGAGATGCATTAGCACATTCCATTCACAGTACACACTTGTGTGCAAGAGAGAGAGTTTGAATATCATGTCTCCCTCTACTGCTCTGTTACTCTTTAATCTTGGCTTGTGTTTGCCATTCTCTCTCCAATGGCTCTATTTAAACGGTGTGTCGGAAATCATAATAATCATCGCATATTTTGAATAGCTTAGTGGTATAGACCCATGAAAAAGGTCTAGCTATTGGATTTTATCCAGTATGCCAGGGTTGGTTGCAGTCATTTCACGTTTTTGAAAATGGGTGCCATTTAAAAAAAAAAAAATCAATTATCCATTTTTCCCCCCGTTGTATTTCCAGAATTGATGACCTGAAATTTGAATTGACCCCGACTGTCTCCGACACAGGTCTGGTGTTTAACAACTCTATTGATTCCACTAAATTACTCGCATTCAGACTTTTAAAAAAAACAAATAAAACCAAATAGCTTTGTACCGAACCCTCACCTAACTCCTGAGGGTTTGTATTTACTTCCTACACAGTTACCACTGATGGGTTTGATTTAATTATTAACTCGCACATATACAGTGCCTTTTGACTGGTACTGTACGTTGATGCTACGAAGAAATTCACTTTCTATGGATGCTAAAAGAGGTCTTTGTTTTCTCTGGAAATGTTGTTCAATATTCATTTAACATTCAAACTACCAACATACAGCCTTGATTAAGTATTCACACACATTGACTTTCTCCACATTTTGTTGTGTTACAGCCTGAATTTAAAATGGATTAAATGTAGATTTTGTGTCACTGATCATGTCAAAGTGGAATTATGTTTTTTGAATTGTTTACACATTAATTTAATATGAAAAGCTGAAATGTCTTGACTCAATAAGTATTCAACCCCATTGTTATGGCAAGTTTAAATAGGTACAGGAGTTAAAATGTGCTTAACAAGTCACATCAATTCTATGGAATCACTTTGTGTGTAATACTAGTGTTTAATTATATTTTTTTTTTGAATGATTACCTCATCTCTGTATCCCATACATTGTTGTCACATACAAAGGTCTCTGTCGAGCAGTGAATTGTAAACGCAGATTCAACCACAGACCCAGGATGTTTTCCAATGCCCCGCAAAAAAGGGCACCCATTGGTAGATGGGTAAAAAAATACAGACATTGAATATCCCTTTGAGCATGGTGAAGTTTTTAATTGCACTTTGAATGGTGTATCAATTCACCCAGTCACTACAAAGATACAGCTGTCCTTTCTAACTCAGTTTCCAAAGAGGAAGGAAACTGCCCAGCGATTTCACCATGAAGCCGATGGTGACTTTAAAACACTTACAGAATTTAATGGCTGTGATAGGAGAAAACTGAGGATGGATCAACATTGTAGTTACTCCACAATTGACAGAGCAAAAAGGAAGCCCATAGAGAATATAAAATATTCCTAAACATGCATCCTGTATGCAACAAGGTACTAAAGTAATAATGCAAATAATGTGGAAAAGCAATTCACTGTTTGTCCTGAAGTATGAGATATTACGGTGTCTTCAGAAAGTATTCTGACCCCTTGTTACAACCTTATTCTAAAATGGATTACTTAAAAATAAAAAAGATTCCTCAGCAGTCTACACACAATACCTCGTAATGACATGCAGTAACAAAAACAAGTTTTTAGAAATGTATGCAAATGTGTTAGGAAAAAAAAACCTGCATACCTTATTTACTTAAGTATTCAGACCCTTTGCTATGAAACACCAACATTGAGCTCCGGTGCATCCTGTTTCCATTGATCATCTTTGATGTGAATTCAAATGTTAGGCCTGTGCCTTTCCAAATCATGTCCTGTCTATGTAAGGTCCTACAGTTGACAGTGCAGGTCAGAGCAAAAAAACAAGCCATGAGGTTGAAGGAATTGTCCGTAGAGCTCCGAGACAGGATTGTGTCGCGGCACAGATGGGGAAGGGTACCAAAACATTCCTGCAGTATTGACTGTCTGCAAAAACACCGTGGCCTCCATTATTCTTAAATGGAAGAAGTTTGGAACCACCAAGACTCTTCCTAGTGTTGGCCGCCTGGCCAAACTGAGCAATCAGGGGAGAAGGGCCTTGGTCAGGGAGGTGACCAAGAACCCGATGGTCACTCTGACAGAGCTCCAGAGTTCCTCTGTGGCGATGGGAGAACCTTCTGGAAGGACAACCATCTCTGCAGCACTCTACCAAGCAGGCCTTTATGGTAGAGAAGCCAGACAGAAGCCACTCCTTAGTAAAAGGCACATGACAGCCCGCTTGGAGTTTGCCAAAAAGGTACCAAAAGACTCAGACCATGAGAAACAAGATTCTCTGGTGTGATGAAACCAAGATTGAACTCTTTGGCCTGAATGCCAAGAGAACCTGATACCGTCCCTATGGTGATGAACAGAGAAAAGTACAGAGATCCTTGATGAAAACCTGCTTCAGAGCGCAGGGTGGCTACTTTCAAAAATATCAAATCTAACACTTTTTTTGGTTACTACATTATTCCACATGTGTTATTTCATAGTTGTGATGTCTTCACTATTATTCTACAATGTATAAAATAGTAAAAATAAAGAAAAACCTTTGAGTAGGTGTGTCCTAACTTTTGACTGGTATTGTATGTAAATTAGATTTTTATCATTTTCAGTAAATTTGCCAACATTTGCCAACATGTTTTCACTGTCATTATGAGATATTGTGTGTAGATGGGAGAAAAAAATCAATTGAGTCCATTTTGTATTCAGGCTGTAACACAACAAAATGTGGAATAAGTCAAGGTATGAATTCTTCCTGAAGGAACTATGCTCACTACATTGCATTCCTGAAGTTTGAGTCACGCATTTAGGGAGCATAAAGGTGAACTCATATCTAAACTGCTGGTGTTATTTTTATTGTTTACTTAATTATTAGTCTGCTGACTTCCAACCATTGTACATAATGAGGATAACTCATAAACTGACTCAATCCACTGAGTGTGACGGTGACCCCGGCAGCCCGGCCCTAGGGAAATGTGCTGGGACATATGACAGTGGGGGACCCCCAAAGGGACTCTCACCAAGCGCGTCACAGATGATTAGTCTGGGTCCATGTGGCTTTAGCGCCATAGTATTGACTATTTACACCCGCTTACTTTATCGACCATAGGAAAACAGAGGTGGCGGGTTGGAGAGAATTTAGGAGGGGTCAACTCTTCGATTAGGGGTGTGTGTGTGTAAAAGTCATGTTTGTTTGTCTAATTAGACTGAAAGCCGTGCTTGCTGCTTTAATGAGATATGAGAAGGGATTGGTTTTCACTGGCATCAGTTGAGTCAGAGAATCATTCAAGGGATGGAGCAATCAAATCTAACTATTTGCCACATATGCGGAATACAACAAGTGTGTACCTTACCGTTTTAAAATACTAACTTACAGGCCCTTAACCAACAGTGCAGTTCATGAAAGAGTTAAGAACATATTTACCAAATAAACTAAAGTAAGGATGAAGTGACTATGTATAGATGATAAACAGCGAGTAGCAGCAGTGTACAAAACAAATGGGGAGGGGTGTCAGTGTTTGTGTGTAAGCTCTGGTTTGTTGTGTGGCCTGTTATGCGGCAGTTGGTCTGCGTGGCTGTTTATGTGACTTATCGAACAGCTTGTCTTTGAGGCTGTATGAGTGGCCCTCATGGGCCTCCTATTCTACACTATATCCTCCATTGTTAGACTTTCCCTTTGATATTTGGGGGGGACTGTGTGAAAGAGGAGAAAAATGTAGACATTCACTGGTATGCCTGACTGCACTGTAGGGATCTGTCTGCCAGACCTGTGCGTGCCTGTCCTTTAGAAATGCCCTACTGTGTGTAGATGTAAACAACTCTGTGTGAACATCACACATACACTATATATACAGAAGTATGTGGACACCCCTTCAAATTAGTTGATTTGGCTATTTCACCCACACCCGTTGCTGACAGGTGTATAAAATTGAGCACACAGCCATAAAGTATCCATAGACAAAAAATTGCAGTAGAATTGCCTTACTGAAGAGTTCAGTGACTTTCAATGTGGCACCGTCGTAGGATGCCTGCTTTCCAATAAGTCAGTCAAATTTTCACCCTGCTAGAGCTGCCCCAGTCAACTGTAATTGTTATTATGTTGAAGTGGAAACTTCTAGGAGCAACAACGGCTTAGCCGTGAAGTGGTAGGCTACACAAGCTCACAGAATGGGACAGCCGAATGCGCGTAGGGCATAAAGTCGTCTGTCCTCTGCAACACTCACTACTGAGTTCTAAACTGCCTCTGGAAGTAACGTAAGCATAATAACTGTTCGTCGGAAGCTTCATGAAATTGGTTTCCATGGCAGAGCAGCCACACACAAGCCTAAGATCACAATGCATCATGCCAAGTTTCTGCTGGAGTGGTGTAAAGCTCGCTGCCATTGAACTCTGGAGCAGTGGAAACACGTTCTCTGGAGTGATGAATCACGCTTCACCGTTTGGCAGTCCGACAGACGAATCTGGGTTTGGCAGATGCCAGGAGAACGCTACCTGCCCAAATGCATAGTGCCAAATGTAAAGTTTGGTGGACGAGCAATAATGGTCTGTGGCTGTTTTTAATGTTTCTGGCTAGGCCCCTTAGTTCAAGTCAAGGGGAACTCTTAATGCTACAGCGTACAATTACACTCTATACGATTCTGTGCTTCCAACTTTGCGGCAACAGTTTGTGGATGGCCCTTTCCCCGTCCACAAAGCGGCGTCCATACAGAAATGTTTTTTCGCGATCAGTGTGGAAGAACATGATTGGCCTGCAAAGAGCCCTGATCTCAACCGTTGGAATGAATTGGAATGGCGACTGCGAGCCAGGCCTAATCGCCCAACAACAGTGCCCGACCTCACTAACGCTCTTGTGGCTGAATGGAAGCAAGTCCCCGCAGTTATGTTCCAACATTTAGTGGAAAGCCTTCCCAGAAGAGTGCTCCACTCTTGAACATTGGAACATATCTGCTCTTATACAGTAGCAGCGAAGGGGGGACCCAAAAATAATACGGATGATTTTGGAATGAGATGTTCAACAAGCAGGTGTCCACATACTTCTGGTCATGTAGCGTATTAGCTGGATGCTTCAAAAACATTGTCTGGATTATTGTGTGTGTTAAAGTATTTTAACTCAACATACCCAGTGTGTTTTTGTGAATATTTAAACCTATAATTTGTTTTGTAGTTATTCATCCTGGTAATAAATGTCTCATGGGAATTGAAATGGGATACCGCTTCTCTGTACAATTGATCCTTTGTTTTTCTTGTTGATATGGGGAGGGGAGGAGGGAGTACCTGTCAGAATCTGAGTTCTGGAATCCTTATCTACAACCTGCCTAGACCCTATCCCAGATCCACACAGTCTATAGTGACAACGCAACTATCCCTGGACAATTATAGATGATGCATACAGTATATCCACATCACCTGAGCTAACTTCAGTGTACACTACGTTACATCACCATGGGGTACGGAAACATGTCTTTCATTCTAGGATATACAGTACCAGTCAAACGTTTGGATACACCTACTTTTTTTCTACATTGAGTTGGTCCGTGGAGTGACGTAAAAGCAGCCAACAAGTGGTCAGCATATGTGGGAACTCCTTCAAGACTGTTGGAAAAGAGTGCAAGGCTGTCATCAAGGCAAACGGTGGCTATTTTGAAAAATCTCAAATATAAAATAAATGATTTTGTTTAACACTTTTTTAAAAATTTTATTTTATTTTTTTGGTTACTTTGTGATTCCATATGTTGTTGTTATTATTATTATTATTATTATTATTATTTTACAATGTAGAAAATAGTTACAATAAAGAAAAACCCTTGAATGAGTAGGTGTGTCCAAACTTTTGACTGGTACTATGTATATCTAGCCAGCAGGAGAGAGAAAAGACAGAGCGATAAAGAGTGACTGGGGCACACAACACAGGAGGGAGTTAATGTTTATGATAATGTTCAGCATCTGTGTGCTGGTAGTTAACCATTAGAGCCATTGCCTGGTTCTCTCTGTCCTCCCAGACCTTTGATCTAGTATAGAGTCCCGTCCCTGCTCTGAGCCATGCTCAGGTATGTCCCACAGCAGCACGGTCGCCATGAGTAAGCCTGTAAGGAATTCAGAAAGCCCTTTCATGAAATAGAGACAGGAGTCTATGCTTCCATTTACTCCACATGAGGAATAATACCAGGGAAGGGAGGGCAGAGGAAAGCACTGAAACAAGTCTAGTGAAAGGAGGGAGTGGCTCTAAGATAAGGGAAGCATTGGGCTTAGAGAAACACAATCTCTTTTGCATAACTACAGTTAAGTCTGCAGTATAATGTCAGTCATGAATTATACTTCCACCATGATAATGATTGTCAGTAAGCATTTATATGGGATGAAATTGGAACCCGTCTGCACTGATATGATATTGTTGGTTCTATTACATATGTTTTCCCCCTCTCTTTTTGCAGAGGAAGCAGACTACTCTGCGTTTGGTACGGACTCTCTGACCCGTCCTAAGAAGACTGTCCTAGCTGCCGTGTTACTGCGGCCTGATGCCAACCGGAAGAAGCCCCCTGTGATCATTAGCCTGCCCAGGGACTTCAGGCCTGTCTCCTCCATCATCGACGTGGACATCCTCCCTGAGACACACCGCCGGGTGCGCCTCTACAAGCATGGCCAGGAGAAACCATTGGGTTTCTACATCCGCGACGGCTCCAGCGTCCGGGTCACACCCCAGGGTCTGGAGAAGGTTCCTGGGATCTTCATCTCCCGCATGGTGCCTGGGGGCCTAGCTGAGAGCACTGGCCTGCTGGCCGTCAACGACGAGGTGCTTGAGGTCAACGGCATCGAGGTTCAAGGCAAGTCTCTGGACCAAGTGACTGACATGATGATCGCCAACAGCCACAACCTCATTGTGACGGTGAAGCCAGCCAACCAGCGCAACAACATCATACGGAGCAGTGGCGGAGGGGGTGGGGCGGCTTCCGGGAGTTCGGGTCGCTCTTCCGACAGCGGCGCAAGTTTCTACGGCTATTTCACCCCTGGTGCTGCCATAGTGACGACCCCAGCACACATCATCCAGAACTTCCACCCAGAGGAGCTAGAAAGTGATGAGGATGAGGAGGACCTGGTGATCGAGGCAGACGGGGAGGCCTTGCCCATCCCACGGGCAGCCTCGGCCAGCTGCAGCATGCCCTCCCTGCCCCGCTACGAGCCCCACCTGAACCTCCGCTCCACAGCCAACGGAGCCCTGGCCTCCAGCACCGGTTCACTGAGCACGGTCAGCACGCCCGACAGGGGCCTAGAAGGAAGGAGCCTTGAGGAGGACGGCACACTCATCACACTGTAGACACATACACTCTTCATACTTGCACAATAATTACAGCACGCACACATTCATACTTAAATAGTTTTACTCTCGCTCTTATATGCAAAAACATAGTCTTGCACATACGTTCAGATACCTTCATGCATACACAAAGAAGACAAACGCCAAGACCTACGCATGCGTGCCATAGTATCGCCACAGCCCTCCCCACACTATGACCGACAGACACATTAATTACACATGGTGTTTGTGTGGAAGGGGAAACTCCTGATTCAAAACCACAAAAAGCACTTGTTTCTATTTTGGGAGGGGGAGACCGTTTCTATATTCTTCCTCTTGATGGCAGGAATGTGATGGTATTCTTTTTTTTTTTTAATTCTTTTTTTTTTTTTCAATTTTGTGAACTGTACGAAAGGACTGATTTTAATGAAAGAAGTGGGCAAATGAATGCACATATGTATGCTCTGACCTCTCCCTAGCTATTCTACCCTTGCTTGTTAGATAGAGGAGACTGTCTTGAGCACATTTGACAATCTGCTTTTGCCTGGTCACTTTGCAAATGACAACAAGCCCTCTCCTAGGTGATTACAGCATGTGGGAACTGAAGTAATGGCTTCCATCCTACCTGTTACCATAGTAACCAACAAAGAGCAGAGGTCTGCAATAATACTCTAATTTTAGTCTGATGGGAAAAAACAAATATGGGCTTCTTTGTGTGGATCCGAACAGGGTTAACCACTATTCCTATGTTTTTTTCCCACACGCTTTTAATGTTGATAATCATTCAAAACCAACGAGAAGCAATTATGCGAAGCAACTGGACTTTCGAAAATCTTTAAGGTTTAATGCTGTTTTTTTTCTGTTTTATTTCAATCAAATAATTTACTGTATGATTTTTTATTTTTTATTTAGTGGAAAATAAGTGTACCGCAACATACAATATTGGAATTCTAAGGACCCATGGGTAAGGACCATATCTCTACATTACTGTCGTCGGTAATAATTCAGGATGTCGTTGTGTGGGGTGAGGAAGATCCATCTTTCTTGTTTTTATTTTTTATTTAACTTTTCTTTCCTCATGACAAGGGCTATTTCCCCACTTTGTCTATAAAGCGTGACAGTATGTGATTGTATATGTGATTCTCTGATTTCTCTGACCATGACTCTTCACTCATCTCAGTATGTTCCTCATGTTCTCTCTTTTTTTTCATCTGTCCATGTTTTGTATGGGTGGAAGTACATGTAACCGATAGGGTGGACTTTCTTACAGTTTTCCATCTCTAAGTTCACTTCGATGTGGCCTGACTCATTCGTGTTTGAACAGTGCCCTCACTTCATATACAGTATTTGTCCCTATTTCAAAGAATGTAATACTGGTATAGATTGCACATGAATAACTGGACTGTGACTGATGTTACATAACTTAGAGCTAAGACACTAATGCCCCAAGAGAGGAGGGATGGGACTGTTGAAGAACCAAGTCGGCAGGAAGAAGTTACTATGTTGACACTCTCTCACACATCCCGACCCAGTCTCTGTGTTTGCACCTTGTGTTTGAGTAAGGTGGAGTTCGTCTAGCGCTACGCATTGAATAACTTGGATCAGGTGAGGGGAGTGCGTATTATCACGTGTTCCTGGTCACATGTCTGTCACCTGATGTCTGTCACCTGATGTCTGTACCTGTGGTTGTTCAGGAAGGTCAACACCAGCAAGGTGATTTTAGAATGCCGGTAGCATCGATCCAACAGACTTGCCCAAAACACGAGACAGTTTCTCACCGAACCATAGCTGTGGGAAGTTGGGGTGCTGAAGGTGCTGCAGCACCCCTGCCCGCAAGCTACTTCCCGCGGCTATGCACCAAACTACAAATGCTTACCGTGAAACTTATCAGGCGAGTACTGCAGAACGTCTTCATTCCGATAGATTGTAGTTTTATTCTCTGTGATTAGTTACCATTGAGCTGTTGTGAAGTATATTTGGGAATTAACACTAAGGCTGTACTCAACATGTAAACAGTAATAGAAGCTAACATACTCCTTTGAGAGCAGATGGGGCACTGATGTGCATCATTTCTCATTGATTTTGACTTTTGCTAGGGGAAACGAAATGTACTGGGAACAGTTGCCTTACTCCCCTCTAACCCCCTCTATTGAGCTGGACTGCAGTCTTGTCTTACCTGTAGAAATACCTACTGAGAAACATAAACACTGGATCTGTGATCAAACATCTGCTCAGAGCAGGTTATGTGAACTGAACTTCCACTCCCTATCATACTGACTCATTGACACTGTGGTACTACTCAATTCTCTGTTATGGTACACACGGTGTTGACGAGTTGCTATTTTCTTTCTCTCATTCCAAACAGTTCTGTAACAGTCAAAGCATGACGAGTGACATTTTGAATGGCTGAATTTTAGAAATCTGTTTAATTTATTTTTGTTTTAACTACACAGGGCATTGGGATTGTAACCACAGCTATTTATTTTGTAATCATGTTTCAGCATAGCAATGAAAAGTCATGTTTTCATTTGTGTAACTGATCCACTATGTTAATTCATGGTTGAAGTTCATGATCTCATCTATTCCTGGTAGGTACTTCTTGTCCTATTAAAAGTAGTTTGATTCAAATGTTTTTCTGTACAAGCAGTTTATACTGTGACTTACTTTATTCCTGGATAAACCCTGTATTTCAGAGAATACACAACAGGCTTAAGAATTATATTGTTTTGTGTCAGTTCCTTTTTTTTTTTTAAGATAATGAGCAAGGATTTCTGCTTGCTAGATAAATCCTAAGGTATAGATTTGTACTGAACATTTTCAGTATTTTCTTATTAATGCTATATGATGTACATTTTTATCACATTTAATGAAAATGTTTTAAAGTAGTAAAGAAATGTATGAATAGATGCACATGTATAATTATTCATTCCATGAGCTGGAAAAATAAACTAATATGTAGCAATCATTGACTATATGTTTTGTTAATTTCCCTTCATTTAAAATGCTGGTTTTTGTAATAATAAAAATGTAAATATTTCATGAGCCAAAATAACAAAATGCTGAGGATCATATCATGTGCAAGTGCTCCCATCATATCTTGTCATGTTCCGGACTTGGGACCATTGGCTTGGGCACAGTTGAAACATAGTAGTGAAGATGCTGGTAACTCATTCAGTTGTACCAAGGACGAGGTATCAGCCTTTCCCTTTCCATCATGTTTCTATAACAATGCTTTTTTTAAAAACCTAACTAGAAAACCCCAGATATTTTTGGGGCACATTGCTGCTTTCAGAAGAATCCAAATAAATTCAACTTAACACTAACGAGTCACGTCGGGGCTAAAATATTATCTATAAGAAATATGTATAAAACTCTAATCAGCATGACGCATGTAAGGTTTTGTTGGGAAACTGAAGGGATCATTCGATCCAGTGGAGGGGGCCAAAGCGTCAAAATCAGTTTAGAATCACGTGACGTGTAAACAACATGGCGACTCAGTGCTGAGGTAGCAGCCCCAACAAACTCAATCCACCGATAGCCTGGTTTAGTTAGCATTTCTCTCGCCTGCATCTACGCATGGTCAGGCCAGAGATGCCGGCCTGAGAGAGCAGCAGTTTTATCAAAAGATGCAACAGCAACAACGTCTTGCTCAACAACAACACCAGAAGCAGACGGAAAGCACAAAAACCAAGAGCATGTTTCTGTCTAGGGCGCTGGAAAAAATCCTGTCGGATAAGGAGGTGAAGCGGAGCCAGCACAGCCAGCTGCGTAAAGCATGCCAAGTGGCTCTTGGTGCGTGAGTTAAATATTTTTATTGGTGAACGTTGCATCCTTAGTGTTATTTCTTCAACGTAATATTTTAGCTACCTAACGTTAGCCCTTCCGTGCTAACTAGTTAATTTGGTTTGTTAGCGAGCTAGCTATGGCGTTCAATGGCCTCCTGTCAAGTTAGCAAGCTTGCTAGCCAGTTCGATTAGCCAGATTGGTGGCTAGATAGCTACCAACACAACGCAGCATAATGTTCAATGCTTCCAGTCTTTGAAAACTAGTTAATGATCGTGGAGCCTTGTCATATATCTGACTGCATGTGAACACTAGGCTATTATATTCAGTCATATGCTATGTCTTCAGATTGCAATATCATCCATGTCAACTTTGACAGCTAGCTAGTTGGCTAACGAGTTAGCTTGCTACCTAGCCATTGGACCAATCATTGTACAGTACGTAGCACTGTCACCTTCAGTCAGCTGGCAATTTACTTCAATCAGGATATTCTGACGTCTATTTTCCACTGAGCAGTGGAGGGATAGTTTTACACTCCCACGCATTGCTCTTGTGCTGTTTTTTAAAATATATATCAATACTGCTAAATGGTAAACATGTTGGAGACATGGCAGCTGTAAATTTCTACTGTTAATGAATACACATGTATTTTACTGTAGTTGAATGTTCATTTTTACTGCTAGTTCAGAACGGCATAGTTGCTGTTGTCCAAAAAAAAACACGAGGTTCTTGAGCAGGGTTTAACCCAGTGATGTGTGTAAACCCATCATTGATCTAATCTAGAAGAATTTCTAGCTAGATGTTTTAAGCTACCAGAAATTCCAGTTCAGTGATGGCATACTTCCGGGAACTTCGAAGCCTATTGTCTAGTCTCTCCCTCACTTATTTTGAGATGGAAATAAGAGGCAAACAAGTTTGTGCTTTGACCCGGTCCTGCACTGTACATTATTTATGATTCATGGCAGGTAGACAAGCAATGGTTTCCTATTCACCACTTAGATTCCAGGCGACACATTGTCACAGACGGGTAACCCCATACTGAAGTAGCTCCAGATTCACCAGGTGGGTAAATGTTGACTTTGCTCCCTTTAAATGAATCTCTCCATATTTACATTACCCAGCCCATTCATAGACTATCATATTTGGCACACTGTACACTATACAGTTTACTTAGACTCTAGTTTATTCATGGCATACTTGTTGTTGGCATAGATGTTGCGGTCATCCTGGTTTGGAGTGGTGGTGGGAGAACCTGCCTGCCTATCACCGCTACACTTCATTGCCGAAGTTCTTTTTATAATAAGCATTGTTAATCTGACAACATGCTATAATAAGAATGCCACAATGAATCCTTATCCTCCTCTGACAAATATTAGCCGCTCTTTTTCACAAACTGAGTGGCCAATGGACTGTGGTTCTCCCTAGTTTGTGTATGCACACATGCCATCGAGCAATTAGGCTAAATGTCCTAGGGGGGGTTACACTTCCAAGAGACACTGTCTGGCACCATAGTTTGTTCATTTGCACTTTACTGCACTGTAATGTATTCTAGGTTGTGACATTTAGACTATTGCACAAGTTGTATATCCTGATTATACGTATTCTAAAGGGGAGATGAGCGACTGGAGGTGTCCAGTGGTGCAATAATTATAATGCTGCTTCCACAGATAATGGAATGTTTATGGATCCCAGATGAGCCTTGGGAGATTCAGGGCATCTTTTTCTACCCTTTCAGATTAAGCAGTTTTCAGACCCCCCACACAGTTGAGAGGAGCACAGGGTCAAGCTGCAGTTGAGACTACAACTGCTGTAGGCTATTTCCAAAGTCCATAGTCTATGCTCCCTGTTCTGCTGTTATGTATGCCTTGCCTTGAGAACAACTTTTGTGTGTCAGCAGTTGCCAAGAATATCAGAATGTGGAGTCCTTGGGTATAGCAGCAGTTGGTCGTCTGGATGTGTGTGATGCAGCCCTTGATCACATCTGGCCTTGTATGCTAATGCGTAGGCCTAATACATAAGCAAAATTGTGACATTGAGTGGTGCATTTAGGCCTGTTTTGACAGAGCTATTATGAGCACAGGCCCTTGTGTCACAACTTTGGACAGATCAATGTCAAGGGGATACGATTGTGTCTGGTCATTAGCTAAAAGGTTTATGGGTTTTGCGGTGGAGTGTAGGCCTACTTTAATTTCAGTTCTCCTAACACCATAATATCAATGGTTTGAAGTTCGTTTGATTTGTTTTTGCTAATGTAACTGTATAAATGGGTATGTTGACACTCATTTCTATGCTACTAAAATGAATTGAGTCACAGAGGAGACACTTCTGAGGGGTATAGTACAAAGCAGGATCAATGAGTTGGCTAGCTAACTTTGACAAAAACAACCAGAAAGAACTGTTGATTTTCTGGTTCGTTAGGAAACCCAAACGAGTATGTGTTTTGGTTGTTGAGTCAATTATACCAGGCCTATTTCAAGCTTATCTTTCTAAAAGTTAAAATGTATTTCAGAACATGTAGGCAAGTCAGCTGGGGGAAATTCCACCATAAGAGTGACGCTGGGACCCACTTGTTCTTTTTTCAATGTATGCCAACCAAAAACCATTAATTGGAAAGTTTAACAAATCATGCTCAAGTCTACTTTTAACAATTGCCACTGAACATTTTACTAAAACACATTTGCTTGAGGAACAGTGGAGGTGGAAAATTTGGTAACAGAAATATCAATGTTTTTTATGTGACCATGTTCTCCAAAAACTCTTATTTGAATCTTAATTCGGAGTAGATATGTCTGCAGAAAGAATGTGGTGTCAGCTACGATATGATCTATTTTAGTTATTGAACTACAGTAACAGAAGTGGATCAAACCCCGGTAACAGAATGTCATCATGGGTCCTTGATCTGTACTTAATATAAATGCATTCTTATGAATGTCATTCTCTTCATGGTGATGTATCCTGAATAGGTAGAACAATGTAATATCTTCCTTTACATGTTTGGGTATTATTCTACACACTGGCTATTATTCTAATAAGCTCCACCACCAAACAAGATCTGTACCATTCATAGACATCAAATTTTCACAAGTTTGCACATCACAGTACAGTCAAGGAAAGTTGAGTACAGTCCAGTAGAGTATATTACATTCCACTCTACTCTTGTACTGTATTGTACAGAATCTACTGAACTATACTACTTTTCTTTACTGTACTGTGCTCTACTGCAGTGGGGTCGCAAACTGTGGGGTGGCACAATTTGGAATTTCCAACACATTGTTACAAGAAGTGACGCAGTCAGTCTTTTATCAACTCTTAGCCAAGAGAGACTGGCAGGTAAGGTGGCAAAATTCTGGGAACTTTCAATAAATTCCTTGTTTTCCTGAAGTCCCAGTTGGAGATTTCCCAGAATAAGCAGCAAATCTGTAATTCTCCAACCAGGATTTCTGGAAAACCAGTGAATTTATTGGTAGTTCCTGGAATTTTGCAACCCTACTGGCATGCATGGTATTAATATTAGACCTCTGATTACAATGAAGAGCAAAATGTGCCACTCTGTTCTGGACCTGCTGCAGTTTAACTACGTCTTTCTTTGCAGCACTTGACCATATGACTGAACAATAATTAAGATAAACTAGAGCCTGCTGGATTTGCTTTGTGGAGTGAGGTGTCAAAAAAGCAGAGCATCTCTTTATTACTGACAGACCTCTCCCCATCTTTATAACCATTGAATCTATATATTTTGACCATGACAGTTAACAGACTTCGATAACACCAAGTAATTTAGTGTCTTCATCTTGTTCTTCAGCCACACCATTCATGACCAGATTCTGCTGAGGTCCAGAACTTAAGGAAGGATTTTTACCAAATACAATGCTCCTAGGTTTAGAGATGTTCGGGACCAGTTTATTACTGGCCACCCATTCCAAAACAGACCAACTCTTTGTTAAGGGTTTCAGTGACTTCATAAGCAGTGGTTTCCGACGCGTGTATGGCTGAATCATCAGCATACATGGACATGCATGCTTTGTTTAATGCCAATGGCAAGTCATTGGTAAAAATAGAAAAGAGTAGAGGGCCTAGAGAGCTGCCCTACGGTACACCACACTGGGGCTCCTGAGCGGCGCAGCAGTTTAAGGCACTGCTTCTTAGTGCAAGAGGTGTCACTACAGTCCCTAGTTCGAATCAAGGCTGTATCACATCCGGCCGGGATTGGGAGTCCCATAGAGCAGCGCACAATTGCCCAACTTCGTCCAGGTTTGGCTGGGATAGGCCGTCATTGTAAATAAGAATTTGTTCTTAACTGACCTGCCTAGTTAAATCAATATACAGTGGGGCAAAAAAGTATTTAGTCAGCCACCAATTGTGCAAGTTCTCCCACTTAAAAAGATGAGATGCCTGTAATTTTCATCATAGGTATACTTCAACTATGACAGACAAAATGAGAAAAAAAATCCAGAAAATCACATTGTAGGATTATTAATGAATTTATTTGCAAATTATGGTGGAAAATAAGTATTTGGTCAATAACCAAAGTTTATCTCAATACTTTGTTATATACCCTTTGTTGGCAATGACAGAGGTCAAATGTTTTCTGTAAGTCTTCACAAGGTTTTCACACACTGTTGCTTGTACTTTGGCCCATTCCTCCATGCAGATCTCCTCTAGAGCAGTGATGTTTTGGGGCTGTTGCTGGGCAACACGGACTTTCAACTCCCTCCAAAGATTTTCTATGGGGTTGAGATCTGGAGACTGGCTAGGCCACTCCAGGACCTTGAAATGCTTCCTATGAAGCCACTCCTTCGTTGCCCGGGAGGTGTGTTTGGGATCATTGTCATGCTGAAAGACCCAGCCACGTTTCATCTTCAATGCCCTTGCTGATGGAAGGAGGTTTTCACTCAAAATCTCACGATACATAGTCTCATTCATTCTTTCCTTTACACGGATCAGTCGTACTGGTCCCTTTGCAGAAAAACAGCCCCAAAGCATGATGTTTCCACCCCCATGCTTCACAGTAGGTATGGTGTACTTTGGATGCAACTCAGCATTCTTTGTCCTCCAAACACGACGAGTTGAGTTTTTACCAAAAAGTTATATTTTGGTTTTATCTGACCATATGACATTCTCCCAATCTTCTTCTGGATCATCCAAATGCTCTCTAGCAAACTTCAGATGAGCCTGGACATGTACTGGCTTAAGCAGGGGGACATGTCTGGCACTGCAGGATTTGAGTCCCTGGCGGCATAGTGTGTTACTGATGGTAGGCTTTGTTACTTTGGTCCCAGCTCTCTGCAGGTCATTCACTAGGTCCCCCCGTGTGGTTCTGGGATTTTTGCTCACCGTTCTTGTGATCATTTTGACCCCACGGGGTGACATCTTACGTGGAGCCCCAGATCGAGGGAGATTATCAGTGGTCTTGTATGTCTTCCATTTCCTAATAATTGCTCCCATAGTTGATTTCTTCAAACCAAGCTGCTTACCTATTGCAGATTCAGTCTTCCCAGCCTGGTGCAGGTCTACAATTTTGTTTCTGGTGTCCTTTGACAGCTCTTTGGTCTTGGCCATAGTGGAGTTTGGAGTGTGACTGTTTGAGGTTGTGGACAGGTGTCTTTTATACTGATAACAAGTTCAAACAGGTGCCATTAATACAGGTAACGAGTGGAGGACAGAGGAGCCTCTCAAATAAGAAGTTACACTTCTGTGAGAGCCAGAAATCTTGCTTGTTTGTAAGTGACCAAATACTTATTTTCCACCATAATTTGCAAATAAATTCATTAAAAATCCTAGTATGGGATTTTCTGGATTTTTTTCTTCTCATTTTGTCTGTCATAGTTGAAGTGTACCTATGATGAAAATTACAGGCCTCTCTCATCTTTTTAAGTGGGAGAACTTGCACAATTGGTGGCTGACTAAATACTTTTTTTGCCCCACTGTATATATATTTTTTTCAATGACATGTATGACATAGAAGCTTCCATTAAAGAAAACCATCTGAGTTCTATTAGATAGCTCTGAACCCACGATATGGCCGAGGTTGAAAAGCCATAACACATACAGTGGTTCCTCCTTTAAAAGTTGTGAGTTTACGCCGCAGGACTTAGAGGTACTCAGCATCACAGGTTCATTGCTCCAGACCACAGCAGAGTGGAGTTAGAGCACTCATTATGCTTTTGGGTCCCAAGGTTTTTATATAACCAATCATATTGATTGGTTCCAATGACGAATTTGACGTTATGCCACCCGTCACTGGTGACTTTCTTAAGCAAATATGTCTGACAAATACATTACTGTGGAAGCAAATGTAAATAATTATAACGTCATAACGAGTCAAGCAAAAAAAATACAATTGAGAGGATTCGGCGTCCCGTCAGTTGTAAATCATGCAGTGCCTTGTGTCAAGATCGCAGATTTTAGAGAAACACCAAATGTTGGTACATAGAATTGTCTTATATCGGCTGAAAGCTTAAATTCTTGTTAATATAACTGCACTGTCCAATTTATAGTAGCTATTACTGTGAAAAAATGCCATGCTATTGTTTGAGGAGAGCACCCAACAAAAGTTTTCACCGCAATAGGTTTCTGAAGGTGAAATGTGTACTTACACTCTGATTTCCACTCATCCATTTCACTCATCCAAGGGTCCCAGAGTTAACATGAAGTGTTGTGGTGTTAGAGAAAATCATTTCTCATATCCTAAAAAGGTCCATATAGCACGCATGATCGATTTTGTATTTCCACTCATTCAATCTGCAAAGAAAGGAATCTGTGAAAATCTCAACCTAAACGTTGTTTCAACCAGTCAAATCGTATTCGTATGTATTTCTCAGAGATCCTAGAACGCAATGAGACTTAACTATATCATTATGGGTGTAGTATATCCTATAGGACACCATGTTTGGTCAGAGAGCGACGCCTTCATGGCATGCCAATGACGCGGGCGGTGTTCACTTGAACGAATCTACCTTTGTCAAATAAGCACCAATCGGGGTCAAATAAAGCTAGCTAGATAGCCAATGAGCTTGGCCTTACGAGAGTATCCGGAAAATATGTATCGGTCGTAAAATGTAGCTACTAACCTTGTACGGCAGCATGCGTTTTCATTTTGGACAAAAATTATAAGAATATTCAGTTACGAAGTCACGAAAACTGGTTGTTTTGCCAATGTTGAACTTATAATATGGCTACGAATACTGGAAAAGCTAAAAATCAAAGTCCAAGTATACAGATTTGATGATATTCTTGCAGAAAAATGTAATATGAATGCAACGGTCTCCTTCACGATTTTCCCAAATGTACCTGGGTGACTTCACACTAAATGTCATGGAGAACGCTCAAACTTAGAGTTATCCGTCTGAAACTTTGCACATAAACTGCTGCTATCTTGTGGACACCATCGGAATTACAACCAGAGCGATGGCTAGGAAAAAATGTTTTTTTTTCTTTCTTTGTACTTAGACTAGAAACATGATTTAAGTAAAGGCTGGATTCTAATTCATATGTACAGGGGAAAAACAGTACATTACACTTCCTATGCATATCTAACTCCCTTTATCTGCATTCATCTGAGGAGGTTCTCCCAGCCTTGTGGACGATTGAAAACAGGGCAGCAAAGTTTGTCACCAGAGCGGTTTAGAGCATATTACTACTTGCCTCTGAATAACCAGACCTTTATACAAACTTGCTAAGCTGAATTCTTGACACACAACCGAAGGTGCTGCCATATCCTGCCAGCACGCCCACAAGCGAGCCATTCAGGCTCAGAATGACGTGTGGAAGAGGGCGAGGAATGAGATGGGAGTAAGAATCCAGGCTATTTGCTTTGAGACCCGGCATAGTAATGTAATGAAACAAGCAGGGAGCAGGTTTCGAACCCTCAACATTCTGGCCCGAAGTCCAGCACGCTATCGACTGTGCCCAAATGTATTAATTGGGGTTGGGGCCTTTAACAAGTGGAAAAGGGAAAAAGTTATTATTAGTTTTTCACAAGCGTAGCAGGTTGTGAATTCTGCTAACAATGTTTCTAGGATGGGCTGTTAGCTGAACAAAAGACTATACAATCTTTACTGAAGAATTGTCTAATAGCCGAGCTAGGTGTGATACCCCCCCCTTTCATCACATTCATAGTGGATCAGAAGTTTACATGCACTCAATTAGTATTTGGTAGCATTGCCTTTAAATTGTTTAACTTGGGTAAAATGTGCGGCCCCCCAAAGAAATGCCACCCCATACCATGACTGACCCACCGCCAAACCGGTCATGCTGGAGGATGTTGCAGGCAGCAGAACGTTCTCCACGGCGTCTCCAGACTGTCACATCTGTCACGTGCTCATTGTGAACCTGCTTTCATCTGTGAAGAGCACAGGGCGCCAGTGGCGAATTTGCCAATCTTGGTGTTCTCTGGCAAATGCCAAACGTCCTGCACGGTGTTGGGCTGTAAGCACAACCCCCACCTGTGGACGTCGGGCCCTCATACCACCCTCACGGGGTCTGTTTCTGACCGTTTGAGCAGACACATGCACATTTGTGGCCTGCTGGAGGTCATTTTGCAGGGCTCTGGCAGTGCTCCTCCTTGCACAAAGGCGGAGGTAGCGGTCCTGCTGCTGGGTTGTTGCCTTCCTACGGCCTCCTCCACGTCTCCTGATGTACTGGCCTGTCTCCTGGTAGAGCCTCCATGCTCTGGACACTACGCTGACAGACACAGCAAACCTTCTTGCCACAGCTCGTATTGATGTGCCATCCTGGATGAGCTGCACTACCTGAGCCACTTGTGTGGGTTGTAGACTCCGTCTCATGCTACCACTAGAGTGAAAGCACCGCCAGCATTCAAAAGTGACCAAAACATCAGCCAGGAAGCATAGGAACTGAGAAGTGGTCTGTGGTTATCACCTGCAGAACCACTCCTTTATTGGGGGTGTCTTGCTAATTGTCTATAATTTCCTCCTGTTGTCTATTCCATTTGCACAACAGCATGTGAAATTTATTGTCAATCAGTGTTGCTTCCTAAGTGGACAGTTTGATTTCACAGAAGTGTGATTGACTTGTTACATTGTGTTGTTTAAGTGTTCCCTTTATTTTTTTGAGCAGTGTATATATAAATAAATAAACATTTCTTGCCGAGCCTTTCCATAAGTCCACGCAAGTTTCTTCAGCTGTCTTTTGACTGTAATTAGAGCGATGTTGATGTTGTGTTGTGATGCCAGCAGATTCCAGATGGCCTTTGCCGATCGCTCATCATCATCTTCATTCATCAGTGAGTCGATGGAAATGAAATGCAATGTAAAAATGTGCAGCGTACAGTAAAGACCAGCAGTCAATTTATTTAAGCATTATTTTTAGCATTATTAGGCCTACTTTACAGTATTGTCACCTACTTTACCTGTTCATTTTCCTGTGCTTTCAGGTTTGGCATAAAACGGGCATCTGATGATGGTGTTTGCGCAAAGCACTGTGCGTGACCAAAATCCCCAAGTCTACCAGTATTTTTGAAATGTCTCCAGTAGATATTCCATTCCTCCTGAAAGCACTAATCTGCTCACTTAATAAATGAATAGAGATCCTGGTCATGGTGCTACAGTACATTGTTACAGCATAATCAAAGTGAGGACAATCGGCCTTCTGCTGTATGCTTATAGCCTATTGTAACCTGAAAGTCACACCTTGCCTCACCCCGCCCAAAACTCCACCCTTAACACAGTAACCATTCAAAAACGAGATGTTTATCTAAAAGAAAAATGACATTGCGACCAGAGAACAGACGAAATGGACATCGTTTTCATAAGCAAGTGATGTCTGCTAAATAATCAAGTTAGGTTTCTCCAGAAATAAAGAATTCGAAATAACAAACTGGCTTTATTTACAAATTAGTGAGAGTCTCACCCCATGTTCAAGAATTGCCTTTTTCTCGCTCACTCTATGTTAAATGAAAACGAAATCTCCAAATCATCGTTACTTTTTAAACAAGAAATATTATTATTAATTCATTTAGAATTATAAAAAAACGTAGATATAACAGCCTCTTAGATATTCTAAATTAATTAATAATAATCATAATCGCTTTGTTTAAAAAGTAACAATATTTGAGATTTCGTTTTCATTTAACCTAGAGTGAGTGTGAAAGGTCATTCTTGAACTTTGTAAATAAAGCCGCCAATCATTTTATTTAGAGGATTGGATGCCTCTTTTAGATATTAATTTAGAAACCTCCAATCCTCTAAATGTAATTATTGGCAGAGAGTCATGTCATTGAAAAAAATATTTGTAGATTTACTGTAGGCCTACCATAGGCGAAATGAGCCTCACTAGTGTTGAGTAATGTGCTGTTAAAAGTGGTGTAGGTCTTATTTATTTAAAAAGCGTTTAAGTTAGAAGCAACAGAATTTGAAGCAATAAGATTTCGGCGTCATTTCGCTCTGCTCCGAGACAGCATTGGGACTGGTCTTGATAAATCAATGAGATTTTTATTTTCACTGAATCTCCGTTTGGGAATTGGTTAGACTACAATTAGAAAATTAGGGTGCAGAAATGTTATGCTCTTAGTGTAACCTTTATTAAACTAGTCACCTGTGATAGACACCACTGTCCTCAACGGTACTCTCACCAGATTGTCTTTGTCATGGTAACAACGTAGGTTAAGCTGTTACTCCTTGCAGTTCCAGACAGGGCAGGTCACGGGGAAGATTGAAACAACAACAAACAGCAGAGGTTTAGACAGCCACAAGCCCGGGACAATCCACGGTCCCCGACACAATGGCTAACTGAGTCGCGAGCTGTGTTCAAGCTGTGTGCTAACATAATTGCAAAAGGGTTTTCTAATGATCAATTAGCCTTTTTAAAATTATAAACTTGTATTAGCTAACAGAACGTGCCATTGGAACACAGGAGGGATGGTTACTGATAATGGGCCTCTGTACGCCTATGTAGATATTCCATAAAAAATCTGCCGTTTCCAGCTACAATAGTCATTTACAACATTAACACTGTCTATACTGTATTTCTGATCAATTTAGTTATTTTAATGAACAAAACATTTGTATTTTTTTCAAAAACAAGGACATTTCTAAGTGACCCCAAACTTTTAAATGGTAGTGTATATACACTGTCGTACCCCACCAGAAGCCAGAATATAAGCCTGATTTAGCTCTGTCTATGAATTTGAGTGGTTACATTTCTCCAGGCCCATCCCTCAGCATTTTACTTAAACTGAAGCAGGGTGTACACTTTGTTTAACGGCGAGTTGTCACTTTTTAAGGTAAATGTTCGGGCAGCACTAATCTTGTTCCTTTTGTCTTCACAGATGAAATTAAAATCGAGCTTGAGAAGCAAAAGTAAGTTCCAACCCCTTTTCCTCTTTTGTATTTGGATTTCATGGGCAGGCGATTGGTTTGATACACCTATTAAGCAGTCACCACTGTTATTAGTGCTTATTATGTTTGTAATGTCCTGAGGCCTCCATGATTTAATCTGTTTTACATTAACATTTTAGTCATTTTGCAGACTTTCTTATCCAGAGCAACTTAAAGTGCATAAATATTAAGGCTTTAGTTCCTGTTGTCATTTATTTTTCCTTTGGCCTGCAGAGATGGCACAGTGGTCCCGCCCCGAGCAAACTACATTGAGGCTGACAAATATGTGCTTCCTTTTGAGCTTGCCTGTCAATCTAAGTCCCCACGCATTGTCAGCACCTCGTTGGACTGCTTACAGGTATGTAGTGATGGGGGAAGACATTACATTGGGGTATTATTTTGGATGAAACAGTGCCTTCGGAAAGTATTCAGATCCCTTGTTAGGTTACAGCTTATTCTAAAATTGATATAATAGTTTCCCCCCCCTCCCTCAATCTACACACAATACCCCATAATGACAAAGCAAAAACAGGTTTTCAGACGTGCTAATTTATTTTTAAAAATACTGAAATATCACATTTACATAAGTATTCAGACCCTTTACTCAGTACTTTGTTGAAGCTCCTTTGGCAGCGATTACAGCCTCGAGTCTTTTTGGTTGTTACGCTACAAGCTTGGCACCCCTGTCTTTAAAAATTTTTTTTTTACCCCTTTTCTCCCCAATTTCGTGCTATCCAATTGTTTTAGTAGCTACTATCTTGTCTCATCGCTACAACTCCCGTACGGGCTCGGGAGAGACGAAGGTTGAAAGTCATGCGTCCTCCGATACACAACCCAACCAAGCCACACTGCTTCTTAACACAGCGCACATCCAACCCGGAAGCCAGCCGCACCAATGTGTCGGAGGAAACACTATGCACCTGGAAACCTTGGTTAGCGCGCACTGCGCCCGGCCCGCTACAGGAGTCACTGGTGCGCGATGAGACAAGGACATCCCTACCTGCCAAACCCTCCCTAACCCGGACGACGCTAGGCCAATTGTGCGTCGCCCCACGGACCTCCCGATCGCGGCCGGGTATGACAGAGTACAGCGCCCTTAACCACTGCGCCACCCGGGAGTTCCAAGCACACCTGTCTTTGGGGAGTTTCTCCCATTCTTCTCTGCACATCCTCTCAAGCTCTGTCAGGATGGATGGGGAGCGTTGCTGCACAGCTATTTTCAGGTCTCTCCAGAGATGTTCGATCGGGTTCAAGTCCGGTCTCTGGCTGGGTCTGAGGTACTCAGCGCTCGAGCAGGTTTTCATCAAGGATTTCTGTACTTTGCTCCGTTCATCTTTGCCTCGATCCTGACTAGTCTCCCAGTCCCTGCCGCTGAAAAACATCCCCACAGTATGATGCTGCCACGCCCATGCTTCACCATAGGGATGGTGCCAGGTTTCCTCCAGACGTGACGCTTGGCATTCAGGCCAAAAAGTTCAATCTTGATTTCATCAGACCAGAGAATCATGTTTCTCATGGTCTGAGAGTCCTTTAGGTGCCTTTTGGCAAACTCCAAGCGGGCTGTCATGTGCCTTTTACTTAGGAGTGGTTTCAGTCTGGCCACTCTACCATAAAGGCCTGATTGGTGTAGCGCTGCGGAGATGGTTGTCCTTCTGGAAGATTCTCCCATCTCCACAGAGGAACTCTAGCGCTCTGTCAGTGATCATTGGGTTCTTGGTTACCCACCTGACCAAGACCCTTCTCCTCCGATTGCTCAGTTTGGTCGGGTGGCCAGCACTAGGAAGAGTCTTTGTTTCCAAACTTCTTCCGTTTAAGAATGATGTGTTCTTGGGGACCTTCAATGTTGCAGAAATGTTTTTGGGACCCTTCCCCAGATCTGTGTCTCTGAGCTCTAGGGACAATTCCTTTGACCTCGAGGCTTGGTTTTTACTCTGATATGCACTGTCTGTGCATGGTGTGTGCCTTTCCAAATCATGTCCAATCAATTGAATTTATCACAGGTGGACTCCAATCAAGTTGTAGAAACATCTCAATGATGATCAATGGAAACAGGATGCACCTGAGCTCAATTTCTAATCTCATAGCAAAGGGTCAGATTACTTATGTAAATACGGTATTTCTGTTTTTTATTTTATTTATTTTAATACATTTGAAAACATTTCCAAAAACCTGTGTGGTATTATGTGTAGATTGCTGAGGATGTTTTTTTATTTAATCAATTTTAGAGTAAGGCTGTAACGTAACAATATGTAGGAAAAGTCAAGGGCTCTGAAGGCACTGTATATCGTATTGTATCGTTTTGACAATGTCACAATGTTATTTTTGCACTAGTTGGCTGTACCTGCATCAAAACGGCAGTGTTATCCCTTCAAAGCTGGTTCCTTTTAAAATATGGAGACACTTTGTTTTCAGCACTTTTATTTCCATGACTGATCAAATATGTTTTAACATGGTTTCGCAATAAAACTACAGTATCGAATCGCAATACATATATTTTTTTATTTAACTAGACAAGTCAGTTCAGAACAAATTCTTATTTTATAATGACGGCCAAACCCTCCCCTATCCCGGACGACACTGGGCCTGTGCGCCGCCCTATGGGACTCCTGATCACGGCCGGTTGTGATACAGTCTGGGATCGAACCAGGGTCTGTTGTGATGCCTTTAGCACTGAATTGCAGTGCCTTAGACCACTGTGCCACTCAGGTCCCCAAATGTATATAGAATCGTGAGAATCGAAAATACATATCGTATTGACATAAGTACCGTGATGATATTGTATCGTCCCTGGCAATTTCCAGCCCTACAGGTCCTCAAGTTGACATATTAAAGTACACACACATTTGTAATTGTGAGAGGGAGCTGGGACTCAATTGTGGGTGGAAGGTAATTGTAAGTCCCTACTTGTAAGTGCCACTGGGTGGAGAAGTTCAAATGTTGTTACCCCTGTTGTGCAATTCCTCGGAGTTGTGCCCCTAAATATCAGAGATGCATACATTCTCCGCAATCTCCCATCTCTCCTTTCCCCCTCGTTGCAGAAGCTCATTGCATATGGCCACATCACAGGCAACGCCCCTGACAGTAGTGCTCCAGGGAAGAGGCTCATCGACCGGCTGGTGGAGACCATCTGTAACTGTTTCCAGGGCCCACAGACAGACGAGGGGGTGCAGCTGCAAATCATTAAGGTGAGTCTGTCAGGGACTCCATTCATCTTAAACCTCTGCTTTATTTATAGCTACATATTTATACCGATGTACCATATATAGCCTAGTTGCCTCTCAGGACAAATTGCTGCCCATTATTTCCCACCTCCATTCCCCACTGTGATACTACAGGTATATCCGGTGGCAAATCTGTCTTTTATGGCTGTACAGTAGGCGTGATGCATAACCAGAGTTCATTTCAGTTTCACATAGTGGAACTCCAAAGTTGAGGGTCCAAAGTCTGTTTTGTTCATACAAGCCAACAGTATTGTCACTGTTGACAACAGGTTTTATTGGACTGACCAGTCTTCCTACCGTATTTGAACGATCTAGAATGATCTAGAATTCACAAAGGTAGTGCAAGACATTATTTTCTTATATTTCCCCTGACTGTTCTGACCCCTGCTGTTCTCCTCCAGGCTCTCCTAACTGCAGTGACCTCCCCTCACATTGAGATACACGAGGGGACTGTTCTACTGACTGTGCGTACCTGTTACAACATCTACCTGGCCAGCCGCAACCTCATCAACCAGACCACCGCCAAGGCCACGCTCACACAGATGCTCAATGTGATCTTCACCCGCATGGAGACACAGGCGGTCAGTATACTGTCCAGACCAGCCCAGTTCACTCTCATATTTACTTGTTCATACATGCAGTCATCCAAACAAAGCGCTCGACTCCATCTTAGACCCTGGTCTGTATCCTCTTAAAGCAAGCTGATTGAGTAATGGAGATGAAAATAAATCTTGATTTACTGGAAATGGAGACCTTCCTTGTGTCCCAATAATTTCTCCATAAGTGTATTTGTCAGTGTGTTAACTGTCTGATTGTCTCCTAGCCGACTAGCTGACTTGTTCATTGGCTGTTATTCACATGCTGTTTGGTGTTCTGACTAGTTTTATTGATCATGACCTGTCTGTCCATCTCCCTGCATCTATACAGGCTCTGGAGTCTCACGAGCAGGAGAAGGATAGACTGTGTTTGCCCCATCAGAACCCTTCCACTTCCCCTGGGCGGATATGCGGTTCTCCCCGGTCAGACCGCACCCAAGACTTAAGCGGGACGCCATCTCCTGCGGCCAGCACCCCAGACCTCCATACCACGCCCCTGGCCCCAGACACACCCTCCATCAATGGCCAACCAGAGGAGTGCAAGACTGAGGAGGATGTGGCTGTTACAGAGGAGAAAAGGGAGGAGACACCACCTCCAGGTATTGGCGTTGAGTATATTTATACATAACGTCAATCATGTGCTATTATTGCATGACATTTCTGAAGCCTACATCATCCTCATTTATTTGACACATGTTCTTTTCTCATCAATAGTTTTTGAAGATCCAGTTTCAGAGACCCCAATAACCGTAAAACAGCCAGTCGAGGAAGGGCATGAGGTGGGGCAGGGGGAGAAATCAGAAGTAGGAGGGGATGAGAAACCAGAAGTCGATTCAAAGCCAACAGAGCAACCAACGAGTGAGGAAGTGGCTCCAGCACCTGAACCAGAGTCACAGCCCCAGACCGCACCAGGTTAGGCATTGGTTGTAACCATAGGTGGTGTGATTGGACAGAGTTTGTTAATCAGGGCTTGTCCTGGTCTATCATTTACACACCTGTATCTGACTGGACTTTTCCACCTCTCCACACAGAAGGGGATCATCTCCCTGAGCAGACAGAGGTGGTGCCCCCTAGACCCAGGACAGATACGAACCAAATGAATGGCATTATGGATGACCGTGGTTCAGTGTCTTCTACAGACATCCTGGTGAGTTAGCTCTTATCTGTGGAATGAGGATGGGTCACATCAAAGGTTTTATGGGAGAAAACAGTGATTTGTGATTATTTTTGCCCCTATGCATTATACATTAGTTTTGGTAGTTTAGTTATATATTGACAATTGCGTTGTATAGTTTAAGCCGGTTCTGTTTAGTCATTTGCTCTCTATCTTTAGGATGCAGAGTCTATGCAGGGTGGCCAGAACACTGCTCGTTTCTCCCACATCCTGCAGAAAGACGCCTTCTTGGTCTTCCGCTCCCTCTGCAAGCTCTCCATGAAGCCCCTGGCCGACGGACCCCCTGACCCAAAGTGAGACATGATCCGCTAGTCCTTCAGCCCCAGTTTCCCCTCTGTTCAAACGCACAACTCCTCCCTTGTTCTCATCACCTAATCCAAGTCCAAGTTTCTCCTGGCTTTCTCTACACAATACTATATACAGGGCCTTCAGAAAGTATTAACACCCCTGGACATTTTTCACATTTTGTTATAAAGTGGGATTCAAATTCATTTGTCTTTTTTTTTGTCAATGATTGACACAAAATACTCATGTCAAAGTGGAAGAAAAATATTTATTTAAAAAATATAACACTATCTTGACTAGATAAGTATGTCAACCCTGCTAAAAGGTGAATTTGTCTCCCTGATTTTGTCTCCCACGGAGTTAGGAAGAACGCCTGTATCTTTGTAGTGACTGTGTGTATTGATACACCATCCAAAGTGTAATTAATAACTTCACCATGCTCAAAGGGATATTCAATGTCTGCTTTTATTATTTTTACTGATCTTACCAATAAGTGCCCTTCTTTGCGAGGCATTGGAAAACCTCCCTGGTCTTTGTGGTTGAATCTGTGTTTGAAATATACTGCTCAACTGAGGGACCTTACTGATAATTGTATGTTTGGGGTACAGAGATGAGGTAGTCATTCAAAAATCATGTTATACACTATTATTGCACACAGAATGAGTCCATGAAATGTATTATGTGACTTGTTAAGCACATTTTTACTCCTGATCTTGTTTAGCCTTGCCACAACAAAGGGGTTGAATGCTTATGACACTTTTTTTTTTTTTTTTCATTTTTTTTTTTTTTTCATTTGTAAACATTCTGAAAACATAATTCCACTTTGACATCATGGGGTATTGAGTGTAGGCCAGTGACAACATTTGACTTCAATCCATTTTAAATTCAGGCTGTAACGACAAAATGTGGAACAAGTCAAAGGGTGTGAATACTTTCTCAAGGCACTGTAAATAGCTTCCACTTGGTATATAGACCGTTTTAAAGATCAGTATACCCAGGTTAGCTGGAGGTTTTACATTCGTGACTGGGCTTCTTCAGTTGCTGTAATCTAAAACCCTAAGGCTGGGAGACTGAATAGGTAAGTGAAAGCTGAGCCTGATCACTGCATCCAAACATATTCGACAGTGACGTGCTATAATTTAAACCTAAATAACTATATTGTACTATGGCTATAAACTGTACAAGTCATTCATATACTAAACTGTTGAATATTTATTTACACTTCCCACAATCTCCCTTTTTTTCGGCTCTTTCCCATGTCCTTGTCGTCTCTCCTTTTCCGTCTTCATTGCCTTTTCCCGTCTCTCTTCTCCCCGTCGAACTCCTTCTCTGTCCCCTTACTCTCTCCCCCTCTCCTCAGGTCTCATGAGCTGCGCTCCAAAGTGGTGTCTCTGCAGCTGCTGCTGTCTGTGCTCCAGGGGGCAGGGCCCGTCTTCCGTACCCACGAGATGTTTGTCAATGCCATCAAGCAGTACCTGTGTGTGGCCCTCTCCAAAAACGGAGTGTCCTCTGTGCCCGAGGTGTTTGAGCTCTCCCTCGCCATCTTCCTCACCCTTCTCTCCCACTTTAAAGTCCACCTCAAGATGCAGATCGAGGTTCGGGATACAGGATTTATATATTTTATCTGTGATTTTTGAGTCTTTATACTCAATTTAAAATAGGCAACATAGAATGGAAAATAAAAATGAATGATGAAACTACTTACCACTTTTAATTCCCTCACTGTCTCTACCTCTCCCAGGTGTTTTTCAGGGAGATTTTCCTGACCATTCTGGAAACATCGTCCAGCTCCTTTGAACACAAGTGGATGGTCATTCAGACCCTCACACGGATATGTGCAGGTAAAACACACACAAGCCTGATGGACACATTTAGTGTGCATTGCTGTTTATGTACAGTACTGTTCAAAAGTTTGAAAGAAAATTTAAAAAATTGTTCATTAAAATAACATCAAATTGATCAGAAGTACAGTGTAGACATTGTTAATGGTGTAAATGACTATTGTAGCTGGAAATTGCGGATTTGATATGGAATGTCTACATAGGCGTACAGAGGCCCATTATCAGCAACCATCACTCCTGTGTTTCAATGGCACATTGTGTTAGCTAATCCAAGTTTATCATTTTAAAAGGCTAATTGATCATTAGAAAACCCTTTTTGCAATTATGTTAGCACAGCTGAAAACTGTTGTCCTGATTAAGGAAGCAATAAAACTGGCCTTCTTTAGACTAGTTGAGTATCTGGAGCATCTGCATTTGTGGGTTAGATTACAGGCTCAAAATGTACACCACTGTGTACTACTCCCTTCACAGAACAGAGCAAACTGGCCCTAACCAGAATAGAAAGAGAAGTGGGAGGCCCCGGTGCACAACTGAGCAAGAGGACAAGTACATTAGAGGGTCTAGTTTGAGAGACAGATGCCGGACAAGTCCTCAAATGGCAGCTTCATTAAATAGTACCCGCAAAACACCAGTCTCAACGTCAACAGTGAAGAGGCGACTCCGGGATGCTGGCGTTTTAGGCAGAGTTGCAAAGAAAAAGCCATGTCTCAGACTGGCCAATAAAAATAAAATATTAAGAAGGGCAAAAGAACACAGACACTGGACAGAGGAAGATTGGAGGAAAGTGTTTAAGTTTGAGATGTTCGGATCACAAAGAAGAACATTCGTGGGACTCAGAAGAAAAAATAAGATGCTGGAGGAGTGCTTGACGCCATCTGTCAAGCATGGTGGAGGCAATGTGATGGTCTGGGGGTGCTTTGGTGGTGGTAAAGTGGGAGATTTGTACAGGGTAAAAGGGATCTTGAAGAAGGAAGGCTATCACTCCATTTTGCAACGCCATGCCATACCCTGTGGACGCCTCTTAATTGGAGCCAATTTCCTCCTAGAACAGGACAATGACCCAAAGCACAACTCCAAACTATGCAAGAACTATTTAGGGAAGAAGCAGTCAGCTGGTATTATGTCTATAATGGAGTGGCCAGCACAGTCACCGGATCTCAACCCTATTGAGCTGTTGTGGGAGCAGCTTGACTGTATGGTACGTAAGAAGTGCCCATCAAGCCAATCCAACTTGTGGGAGGTGCTTCAGGAGGCATGGAGTGAAATCTCTTCAGATTACCTCAACAAATTGACAACTAGAATGCCAAAGGTCTGCAGGGCTGTAATTTCTGCAAATGGAGGATTCTTTGACAAAAGCAAAGTTTGAAGGACACAATTATTATTTATAACCTTGTCAACGTCTTGACTATATTTCCTATTCATTTTGCAACTCATTTCATGTATGTTTTCATGGAAAACAAGGACATTTCTAAGTGACCCCAAACTTTTGAACGGTAATGTACATATACCAAATTTTTATCTTCTATCCCCCATCTTCAAACCCTTCACCCCCAGATGCTCAGTGTGTGGTGGATATCTACGTAAACTACGACTGTGACCTGAACGCTGCAAACATCTTTGAGCGGCTGGTGAACGATCTATCTAAGATTGCCATGGGGAGGAGTGGCCAGGAGCTGGGGATGACCCCTCTACAGGTTACCTCAAATACGTTGACATCATGCTTGGATTTTATCTGTCGTTTAGCTGTTTCTCTGGGGTAGGAAGTATTTTTGAGCTCTGTAAATGATGTGACAGACTGGTTAACATGAGACATATTGCAGGAGCTGAGTCTGCGTAAGAAGGGTCTGGAGTGTTTAGTGTCCATTCTGAAATGCATGGTGGAGTGGAGCAGAGACATGTATGTCAACCCCAACCTGCAGGCCAACCTCGGTGAGTGTAATAAGCAGTGTGTGTGTCTGGCAGGGATTCCGTTAGGAAAATGTTGTGCCGGACAAATGACTGGGAAGATTTAAATTTATCGGGCATTGGGTGCGTAACTCAGGACATCCGTCCGCACCATCAATTAACGAGGGATATTGACCAAATGAGCCACATTTTACGTGTCCTTAAAAACAGCCTTTAACAAATAATAAAAACACTACCTTGTGTTTCGATGTGTAGCATATGCAAAAATGTATAGCCTATTGTAAAGGGCATTGCATGTATAGGCTATAAAGATAAGCATTATATTGTTAGATTATAGGAGTTACTCTGGTAGGCTTAAAACATTCAACCTCAACTGTCGGAGTCAGTTCTTCATAGACCTGCAGTACAAAAGGCTAATAGCCACATCACACCTTCACAAATGTTTCTAAACTTTATTAGATTCATATCAAGAGTAAGTCAAGCCGTTGTTTATAGGGAAAATACAAGCAGGATATTATATTGCGGCAAATGCAACATTACAGTATGAACTTAATTTGTTAAAAGAAAAAGACTCAACAGAATGAAACAAAACACTTTCAAACTGGTTTAAACATTCACCAAAGTTTTGAACACGCTATATTGCAGCAATTACCAAGAAAGCCTAGTGCCTACAGTACCCAAAAAATGACTGCAATAAGCTAATGATATTTATATTACAACAGGCCTACTTATCTCAAATTAAATACGGAGGACTCAGACAGTTCAAACTTAATTTAGCCAACGAAAATATATCAACTGAATGAAAAAATATCCCTCTTGTATATTTAAAGAAATAGTTTAGATTAATATTGGCATACTATCTTACTTTCAATAGGCCTCCACTCTTTAAAGTCAACAGTACCCAAGGCTCCTCGCTCTCCCTTTCCTCAGCAGTGCGCAAGGAGTTAGACAATGGTGCTGAAGCGGGTGTGTGTGTGTGTGTGTGTGTGTGTGTGTGTGTGTGTGTGTGTGTGTCTAGCTGCACCTCTCAGCCTAAACAGTGTGTATCTTGACCCTGCTGTGTGTGACCCAGGCCAGGAGCGGCCGTCAGATGGTGAGGGTCCGGAGCTGAAGCTTCCTGACCACCTGGCGTCTCGTAGAGACAGCGTCAGTTCTCTGGACTCCACCATGTCATCTAGTGTCCAGTCCTCCCAGCCTGACCACCCAGAACAGTATGAGGTCATCAAACAACAGAAGGACGTCATTGAGCACGGCATTGAGCTGTGAGTCTCACACTCTTTGTCCTTCCCTTTGGCTTTCTTTGTTTTTTTCTGTCTATATACAGTATCAGTCTGGGAGGTAGTGTTAATTTCGTCAACAATAACTGACGAAAAATATTCGTCAACCACCTATTTTTCCTGACGAAAGCTAATGATGATACTGAGACGAGATGCCATGAAAAAAAACTGTCACAAATGAGTTTTCATTCCAGGTGACAAAAATGTAGTTGTGTAAAGATACCTTAATAGAAAATGACTCAAGTAAAAGTGAAAATCACCTGGTAAAAAACAACTTGAGTAAAAGTATTTGGTTTTAAATATACTTAAGTATCAAAAGTAAAAGTACACATCATTTTTAATTGCTTATATTAAGCAAAGCAGACGGCCACATTTTTCTAGTTTTAATTTATTTACGGACAGCCAGGGGCACGCTCCAACATTCAGACATAATTTACAAACAAAACATGTTTTTAGTGAGTCTGCCAGATCAGAGGCAGCAGGGATGACCGGGGATGTTCTCTTGATAAGTGTGTGAATTAGATCATTTTCCTGTCCTGATAAGCATTCAAAATGTAGAGTACTTTTGGGTGTCTGGGAAAATGTGTGGAGTAAAAAGTACATTATTTTCTTTAGGAATGTAGTGAAGATAAAAGTTGTCAAATATATTAATAGTAAAGTACAGTTCCCCCATAAAACTACTTAAGTAGTACTTTAAAGTGTTTTTACTTAAGTACTTCATACCACTGTGAAAATGTGACTAGACGAGAATTCCACATGAGACTAATGCAAGTTCAATTTGACATGAAGCTCCTTTTCATCTGTATTGTCCAATTATATGCGGAATATTTAATGCAATCCTCTTATTGGCAGATTTAACGTGTTTAAGTTGCGCGGGCTTATTGAACTGATCTGCCTGACTCCCACACAGCTCCCGGGCGGTCACTTCAGTCACTCGCTCTCTTTTGAAGTTGATGGACAGCATGGACACTTCAATTGTAACCTACCTCAACTAGAAACAATTATGTTTACTCTCTTACTTTCACATAGGCTATTTTTGCTTTGATCACATAAGCTCTATTTTTCCGTCTGTGCTGTTTTTCATCTGTTTTGCCACACTCGACGTCAGCAAGTGCCAGTGCAGTATTTTCCCCCATTTTGAAATGCTAGTGCTATTTGCTGAATATCAGTATCACATTAACAATTCTGACATTGTTGGAAAGCGTATATTCTCCCATTTTTAAGGGAATCACTGTTATTTACCCTCATTGCAAGGTTATGATTGGGGGGGGGGGAGCGCTGTATGCCTAAATAGTTTAATCTGTAGCCTTGGCTTTGTTGTCCATATGGTAAATCATGGCTGGCATTGGTTACAATCTACTACAATAGCAGTGTGCCAGCTATATGAATGATAGTATGCCTAGTTGAATGTGGACATGATGGAAGTTAAATATGAACTATTTCATGGGGAAAAATACACTGGCTAGTCGACTGCTATAACTAAAACTAAGGATGAAATTACTAACATATGACTAAGCCTAAAAGGTACTATTAGACTAAATCTAAAATGGCTGCCAAAATGAACACTGCCTATCTAGTTATACAGTATATCTGTAGTAGCCATAGATGATTTGTCTCCATCTCTAAAGTTTCAACAAAAAGCCCAAGCGAGGTGTCCAGTTCTTACAAGACCAAGGCATGCTGGGAAACACAGCAGAGGACATTGCCCAGTTTCTACACCAAGAGGAGCGCCTGGACACAGTGAGCACCTCATCACAACCTTGTATCACTGTACAAACATGAAGGAGTTTGATTTAGTAGCCTCTCTAGAGAGTATGCAACAACAGAAAGTTATTGTGATGTGTTCGGACTCGAGTTTGTACTAGAAAAGGTTGTCATTGTAGATGCCAGGTCTTCGTTGTAGATGCCAGGTCTTCGTTGTAGATGCCAGGTCTTCGTTGTAGATGCCAGGTCTTCGTTGTAGATGCCAGGTCTTCGTTGTAGATGCCAGGTCTTCGTTGTAGATGCCAGGTCTTCGTTGTAGATGCCAGATCTTCGTTGTAGATGCCAGATCTTCATTGTAGATGCCAGATCTTCATTGTAGATGCCAGATCTTCATTGTAGATGCCAGATCTTCATTGTAGATGCCAGATCTTCATTGTAGATGCCAGATCTTCATTGTAGATGCCAGATCTTCATTGTAGATGCCAGATCTTCATTGTAGATGCCAGATCTTCATTGTAGATGCCAGATCTTCATTGTAGATGCCAGGTTGTCACTGTTGATGCCAGATCTTCATTGTAGATGCCAGGTTGTCATTGTAGATGCCACATCTTCATTGTAAATGCCAGGTTGTCATTGTAAATTAGAATTGGTTCTACCTTACATGGTTATATTTATATAAAATACATAGCTAAAAGGGTTTGTTAGAGCTTCCTATCTCTGGCACAGCTTTTCACCATTTCTCCTTTCTCTTCTCTCTAGACCCAGGTGGGGGAGTACCTGGGGGAGAACGTGCGTTTCAACAAGGAGGTGATGTACAGCTACGTGGACCAGCTGGACTTCTGTGGCCGGGACTTTGTGTCTGCTCTGAGGGCTTTCCTGGAGGGCTTCCGGCTCCCCGGAGAGGCCCAGAAAATTGACAGGCTCATGGAGAAGTTCGCTGCCCGATATCTGGAGTGTAACCAGGGGTAAGGGAGACATGTCAGTGACTGTTTGCTACCAGCAGGGGGAGGAGTTGAGTTTGCATACACGCTCTGGAAACATGTCGTCGAGAACATCCTCAATTATAGATACTGCATGGACGTGTAGCCACTTTGAATATTCATTATGTAATGCCCAGTGGTTTACTGATGCACCACCTTGTTACCTCAACTGGCCTTAACCTCTTGCCCCTGTAGACAGACTGAGTTTGCCAGTGCAGACACGGCCTACGTCTTGGCCTACTCCATCATCATGCTCACCACCGACCTGCACAGTCCACAGGTCAGAACACCAACCAATCGGTTTATTTAGCCTGTTGATCTATCCATACACCCACGTCCAGTTATTTGTAATCACTGTTGTTCCCCACCGTTATTTGACCTGTACAGGTGAAGAACAAAATGACCAAGGAGCAGTACATCAAAATGAACCGTGGTATCAACGACAGTAAGGACCTGCCTGAGGAGTACCTGTCCTCCATATACGATGAGATCGCTGGCAAGAAGATCGCCATGAAGGACAGGAAGGAGCACACGATCACACCCAAGACTAGCAAGCACAGTAAGTCGAGATAACAGGGGTATAACAAGCCAGAGACAGATGTATTTAGAGTAGGGACAACTTTTAGAATTGGCAATATTGTTCTTACTCTTAGGCGTTCACTGATGAAGCATTGCTTAAATATTCCCAATGTTATTATCATTGAGCGTGGGAAATGCCCTTTACAAGTTAAGTATTATTAATTTGAGTGGTGAGCCTACATGTCTGCCGTAGAATGTGGTAGTGCCATGTAAATGCATCAGGATTCAGAAACATCAATGTCCTAACGCTCTAAATATATGGCTCTGTGACAGATGATCTAAAACTGTATGTATTATGCATCAACTGAACCCCTACACCACCCAGCTTAGTGGGAACTTGTAAAGCCTACAAGTTACCGTGAAGAGTGTGTTGGTCATGTGATAATCTAGGCACTCTCTTTCTTATCAGGTGTAGCCACTGAGAAGCAGCGTCGTCTGCTGTATAACGTGGAGATGGAACAGATGGCCAAGACAGCCAAGGCCCTGATGGAGGCTGTGAGCCACGCCCAGGCTCCCTTCTTCAGCGCCACCCACCTGGAACACGTCCGGCCCATGTTTAAGGTACTGCAGAGCCACCCTCGCAATGACCATGTCCTCTTTAGCTCAGTTGGTAGAGCATGGTGCTTGCAGCACCCGGATAGTGGGTTCAATTCCCGGGACCACCCATAAGTAAAATGTATGCGCGCATGACTGCAAGTTTCTCACGCATGACTGCAAGTTTCTTTGGATAAAAGAGTGGATGAAATGGCATATACGATTATAGTATCACCTCATTAGGACCACTGCACCACCATCTGCAGTGGCTGGGATGGGTAATGCTTGTGAATGTGTACAAGAAGGTGGCTGTATGACCAATGCTCTGCGTGTGTGTTGCAGTTGGCGTGGACCCCTCTCCTGGCAGCCTTCAGCGTGGGGCTGCAGGACTGTGATGACCAGGAGGTGGCCTCTCTGTGTCTGGAGGGGATCCGCTGTGCTATCAGGATCACCTGTATCTTCAGTATGCTGGTCAGAGGCCACAGCAAAATAATTCAATGTATCATCCTAACACCTTTACTATCTACGGACTATGATTAATTTTGTTAACCCCCCCCCCTTCCCCCAAACATCAAACATGGTTCTATGCTCAACATGAAATTGAAACTCCTAGCCTGTTTTGTCTGTTTCTTTGAATGTCTCGTCTGTCTGTCTTCACGGCGCTGTGCAGTTGGAGAGGGATGCGTATGTCCAAGCCTTGGCTCGGTTCACCCTGCTCACAGCCAGCTCCAGCATCACTGAGATGAAGCAGAAGAACATCGACACCATCAAGACCCTTATCACTGTGGCCCACACAGACGGAAACTACCTGGGCAACTCTTGGCACGAGGTAGGTCAGGGCTTCTCCCATGAAGCCAACTTGGCTTTCCCAACCCTGCCTCTCATCTCCTCTTCTGTGAGTCAGAAATCCACCCCATCTATCTGTCTGTCTCTATGCAAACAAATCCAGTGGAAAGAGAGCATAGCACTTGACTTGGTAGAGACGTCATGAACAGAACATGGAGGCTGACCTCTAATCCTTGGCCTGTGTTTCTCTGTGCAGATCCTGCGGTGTATCAGCCAGCTGGAGTTGGCCCAGCTGATTGGCACAGGGGTGAAGACACGCTACATCTCTGGAGTGGTCCGGGACAGTCAGGCTGGCATCAAGGGTTTCCCAATCGGGGGAGAGGAGTTCATGCCCCTGGGACTGGGTAGGTCACACAGGGCTTTGAAAATCAGGGACAGTTAGTGTGTAAATGGTGTGTGTGTGAAGATGTGGTCCTCTAAAGGGTGTCTACCAACTCTGCCCAGAGTGGGTGAAATTTTACTTCCTTACGTTATAGAAATACATTTTACCAAGACAAGTATGAATATTCATGTTCTAAATCGTTCAGTGGGGTCTTTCTCTAACATATCATTAAAGGAGAACTTTTTAAAGAATTGGAATTTCAAATTAAAATAAAGCGTATCTACTAAAACATGAAAATGCTATATTTCGTGTCTCAAAATCGATATCCTTCTTACCTCTATATTGTTTTATATCCTGCGGATTCGAGAATAAAGATGACGAAAGGGAGCCAGCCAGTCAGCCAGTGGCCTTAATTCTTGCACAGAATCCATCCTAGCTGGCGCGATGCAATTTTACTGATTTTTGGCCAATTTATATTCTCTGGCCTCCATTGATTTAGTCACCCTAATTCTGTCCATCATACAAGGGTTAAAAACTCCAATAACTTTTGAATGGATTATGATGGAGATGTGAGGTTTGGACCATTGGTTTTCTTAGAGGATTATCTACCCAACATATCATTTTACCCATTGGTCAAAGATGCATTTTTGATTGGACACCCTATCTCCTGTAGCTTAGTTGGTTTGAGCATGGAGCTTGCAATGACAGTATAGTGGGTTCGATTCCCAGGACCACCCGTGTGTAAAATATATGCACGCTTGACTGTAAATCACTTTGGATTCAAGTGTTGGCTAAATGGCATAATATGTTAAATGGTGTGTCTGAAATGGGTTTCCTGTTGCAGGGACCCTGGTGGGAGGTCCAGACAGGAGGCAGATGGCTCATATCCAGGAGTCTGTGGGAGAGACCAGCTCTCAGAGCGTGGTGGTTGCTGTAGACAGGTGAGAGATACACGTTCAACGTACATCCATGGCTGCAGACATCTGTTCTTAATCATTTATGTCCATGTGACTATCTGGATGGTGCTTTCTGGAAGTACATGTCTTGTAAATCTGACCTGTATTTGTTTGCAGGATCTTCACTGGTTCCACAAGGCTGGATGGAAATGCAGTTGGTAAGTGGATCTGTGTGTTTTGCCGTGTGTGTGTGTGTTTCGCCGTGTGTGTGTGTTTCTGATGTTGTCCTGTGTCCTTTTCCTAGTGGACTTTGTGCGGTGGTTGTGTGCTGTCTCCATGGATGAACTGGCCTCTGCTCACCAGCCGAGGATGTTCAGTCTGCAGAAGATAGTAGAGATCTCCTACTACAACATGAACCGCATCCGCCTGCAGTGGTCACGCATCTGGCAGGTCATCGGAGACCACTTCAACAAGGTGAGCTCCTATCTTCAGTAAGGAAGGTGTCCTGGAACCAGATTAAGCATATTCCTGGACTAAGAAACACTTTCAATTGAGATTGTCCATTAAGAATTGTTAGTCCAGCAGTCGTCTAAATCTATTAATCTAACCTGATTATGCAGAGACTTAGTCTATCAAGGGCTCCAGACTAACATTTTCCACTGGCTGTAATGGTGCTACTATCTTTTTCAGTTGGTGGCACCAGCCAATGATTTGGTCTGGTCACACCATTTATTTTTTTCTGTGGCGTTACACAACATACATTTTTGTAAATCACCTTATAATGTAATTCACAGTGCTTTAGACTGTGTAATAGACTACTGAGATGGTAGGCTATTCAAAAAATAAGTTGTTTCATCTAACATGTCCAAGCAGGAATGAATGATTCAAGATATTTTGATGTGCAACCTAATCCAGTGACTGTCATGAATTGTGGGTTGACAATAGGCTATTGTTTTATTTTACTGTTAAAATAGGCCTCCAGAATTTCCAGAATTTTGTTGATCAATAGAGATTCATCTTTATGTGCACTAATATCATATGCTAATTCACCACATGAGGAACTGAAAACTCAAAGCACATTATATAGATCAGGAACACTAAATATAATACCTACTGCTAATAGTCATGTATTAGTCTAAGTCCAATGAATGTCCTAAAAAGACTTTGCAGTTGTAGCTTGCTACCTTATGCACTCGCATTGGCCCACGCGCACTTCGTATCTTAAAGCCAAATCAAATATCTTGGTTGTAAAATAGTTGCTGTTGAACTCTATTCAAGAGATGACGAATACAAATGATATCCACAGAAAGTTGAGAACAACAGTAGTTACCTCCAAAGCTATGCGTTTTCCCGCAGTTGAATTTTGAAAAGTTCTACAATCAGAAGCCTTTTTTCTCTATCCTGGAGCCCACATTGGGGGAGAGGGAGAGAGAGTGGCTCGCTCATCACAGCAGCAGGCCCCAGGGAAACGGGCCTAGGGGCAGGGCAGACACTTTCATTACAGGAATCATGAGGAGAATGCACTATACTGGTTTTCGACACCCCAAAAAATAGGACGTTTTGGAACTTGAGTGAGGTGACCATGCAATGAATGTTCAGCTCACACTGATGTGACAAGTACGTTTTTACTTTCAAAGCCATGTCAAAAGGGTGGCAAAAACAAAAAGTATTGTGCCCTGCTATGTACCGACTGTGGATCTATGCCTCTGCTCCTCCACCAGGTGGGCTGCAACCCCAACGAGGACGTGGCCATCTTTGCAGTGGACTCTCTGAGGCAGCTGTCCATGAAGTTCCTGGAGAAAGGAGAGCTGGCTAACTTCCGCTTCCAGAAGGACTTCCTCCGGCCATTTGAACACATCGTGAAGAAGAACAGGTAAAGAGAGACTGGACCGGGGGAAGGGAGATAGTAGGAGGAGGAGAGGCAGAGGTGGAACAATCTAGGGGATATGATGTGGAAAAACCCTGCCAGCACAGAACCAAATCCAGCCTGCACACTCGCCACAAATGCTTGACTCTTTGTCCCACTCTTTCTTTCCTCCACAGATCTCCCACTATCAGGGACATGGTGATCCGCTGTGTGGCCCAGATGGTCAACTCCCAGGCAGCTAACATCCGCTCCGGCTGGAAGAACATCTTCTCTGTGTTCCACCAGGCCGCCTCGGATCACGACGAGAACATTGTGGAGCTGGCCTTCCAGACTACTGGCCACATAGTCAGTGAGTACCGACACGTTAGGACTGGGGCTCAACCATCGTTTTGTCTCAAAGGGCATGGCCAGCCCGGTAGAGAAATGGACTGCTGTGTAATAATTCTCCTTTCTCTTCTCCAGTGATCACGTTTCAGCAGCACTTTGCAGCAGCCATAGACTCCTTCCAGGATGCAGTGAAGTGTCTGTCTGAGTTTGTGTGCAACGCTGCCTTCCCTGACACCAGTATGGAGGCCATCCGGCTCATACGCCACTGTGCTAAATATGTGGCTGAACGGCCGCAGGTAGGCATCCCACAGAATTCCAAAGCACATTCCAAACCTAGATCACAAAGTACTAAAGTGCTTTCTAATCAAGCCTGCAACCGAACAGCATTTTGGAGTGGATTCTTTATTTGCATCATGGTTAAGTACATAATGGTGCCAGTCCATCATGATAATGTTCCTCTAATGGGTCTTCCCTGTCTGTCCCCAGGCTCTGCGGGAGTACACCAGTGATGACATGAACGTGGCCCCAGGGGACCGGGTGTGGGTGAGAGGCTGGTTCCCCATCCTCTTTGAGCTGTCCTGCATCATCAACCGCTGCAAGCTGGACATCAGGACGAGGTAAGGAATCTGACCCGTAGCTCACCCTACATGTGGAGAGGCACCACAAATGTAATGCTTTGAGCCCAATAGGCATTCATGTACGCTTGACGTGTGTGTCTTTCTGTCACAGGGGTCTGACTGTGATGTTTGAGATTATGAAGAGCTATGGACACACCTTTGAAAAGCACTGGTGGCACGACCTTTTCCGCATCGTCTTCCGCATCTTTGACAATATGAAGCTCCCTGAGCAACAGACGGAGGTGAGAGGCTGTAGGGATTGTCATTGGTTCCACTGTATGACTGTCTTGAGTAGGCATTTCTGTAATTAACACTGGCTTTTGCACCAGTCACTCACTCAACCTCGTGATTTGTTGTGTTGCTCGTCTGTGTGTATTTTGTGTCTTGTGATTTATCGTAGAAGCACGAGTGGATGACCACGACCTGTAACCACGCCCTGTACGCCATCTGTGATGTCTTCACCCAGTTCTATGAGCCTCTCAGTGAGGTCCTGCTGGCTGACATCTTCACTCAGCTGCAGTGGTGTGTCAGACAAGGTGGGTCCTATACTCCCCACAGAGAGGGGGGAGCAGCTGACTCACACAGACACACACACCAGAGAGGGGGGAAGAGAGCTGCTGACTCACACAGACACACACACCAGAGAGAGGGGGGAAAAGAGAGCAGCTGACTCACACAGACACACACACCAGAGAGAGGGGAGAAACAGCAGCTGACTCATACAGTCACACCAGACAGAGGGGGAAAGAGAGCAGCTGACTCATACAGTCACACCAGAGAGAGGGGGAAAGAGAGCAGCTGACTCATACAGTCACACCAGAGAGAGGGGGAAAGAGAGCAGCTGACTCATACAGTCACACCAGAGAGAGGGGGAAAGAGAGCAGCTGACTCATACAGTCACACCAGAGAGAGGGGGAAAGAGAGCAGCTGACTCATACAGTCACACCAGAGAGAGGGGGAAAGAGAGCAGCTGACTCATAGTCACACCAGAGAGAGGGGAGAAACAGCAGCTGACTCATACAGTCACACCAGACAGAGGGGGAAAGAGAGCAGCTGACTCATACAGTCACACCAGAGAGAGGGGGAAAGAGAGCAGCTGACTCATACAGTCACACCAGAGAGAGGGGGAAAGAGAGCAGCTGACTCATACAGTCACACCAGAGAGAGGGGGAAAGAGAGCAGCTGACTCATACAGTCACACCAGAGAGAGGGGGAAAGAGAGCAGCTGACTCATACAGTCACACCAGAGAGAGGGGGAAAGAGAGCAGCTGACTCATACAGTCACACCAGAGAGAGGGGGAAAGAGAGCAGCTGACTCATACAGTCACACCAGAGAGAGGGGGGAAAGAGAGCAGCTGACTCACACACACATACACACCAGAGAGAGGGGGAAAGAGAGCAGCTGACTCATACAGTCACACCAGAGAGAGGGGGAAAGAGAGCAGCTGACTCACACACACATACACACCAGAGAGGGGGAAAGAGAGCAGCTGACTCATACAGCCACACCAGAGAGAGGGGGGGAAAGAGAGCAGCTGACTCACACACACATACACACCAGAGAGAGGGGAGAAACAGCAGCTGACTCAGACACACACTTAACTAATTCAATTCAAGCTGTATTCACTGTAATATTCTTTGAAACATTTACCAGTTTGAAGTTTGGTGACATAATGGTGAATGACACCACTATTTTCTCTCCACTACCCCAGATAATGAGCAGTTGGCCCGGTCAGGGACTAACTGCCTAGAGAACCTGGTCATCCTGAATGGGGAGAAGTTTAGCCCAGAGGTGTGGAACGTCACCTGCTCATGTATGCTGGACATCTTCCAGACCACCAGCCCACACGCGTGAGTTCTGCTGCCGGCCTGTTTTCACTTTTGCAACCCATCACCATAAACAGGCATCCAACAGTAATTCTCAATGTGTTTTTAAATATTTATTTGCACACATAAACAGAAAACGCACTGTTATAGTAAGAAATGCTGATCTTGCATTTGCGTTGCATTGCAAGAACAAGTCTGATGTCAGATGTAGTCATGAGCAGAACTTTCAGCAGGCCATGGTAAGTCATGGACACAGGAAACCCTTCCTCCAATAGACCACATGACTGATGATGTGCACATTCTTTTTTCTCCTCTCTACAGCCTGTTGACATGGCGACCAGCTGGTCAGGAAGAGGAGGCTGGTGATGGGAAACATATGGTGGGCAAACAATATTTATGAAGCTTCAGACAGTCAAATTAAAGCTTTTGAGCCTGACTATAGACATACATGAGTATATGGCAGTGATTTGACTTTTGAAAATAAATATCTTGCCGTTTGTTCGTGTCATGAGTTGTTTTCTCTCACAAACATACTACAGGATGTAGATTTTGACACCCAATCCCAGAGCAGCTATGACAGAGCCCTGTCAGAGAGAGGAGGTCAGAGCCAAATGTCCACTGCCAGCGATGAGACCTGGAAGGGTAAACCCCATGCCAGTATGCAACGAATTACAGAAACCTTTTGACCCTCTCACCTCAATTCACATTTCTATCTTTATACGTACCTCATCCTCCTTGTCGTGTTCCACTTTTCCACATTGACCTCAGTCTCTCGTGGGTTCCTATCTGTCTTCCTGATGCCGCTGTGCTCTGTGTCTGTGGCAGGAGTGTCAGACCAGAAGCTGTTTGCTGGACTGCTCATCAAGTGTGTGGTGCAGCTGGAGCTGATCCAGACCATTGACAACATTGTCTTCTACCCGGCAACCAGCAAGAAGGAAGATGCCGAAAATATGGCTGCTGCACAGGTTTGTCATAATGGAGCTAAACTACAATGGCTCGAAACTGAAGTCTTGACCCTTATTCACGTTTAATCAGGGCATTTATGCATCAACTTAGTAGGGTGTTTTGGGTGTACTGTATGTTGTTGAAGGATTGACCTAGACTCTGTGCTATGTCTCTCCCAGAGGGATACTCTGGAGGAGGCTGCAGAGGAAGGGGACCCTGGGCAGGTGGAGCAAGGCATGTACAGACACCTCTCCTCCCAGCACCTTTTCAAGCTGCTGGACTGCCTGCTGGAGTCACACACCTTCGCCAGAGATTTCAACTCTAACAACGAGCAGAGGACTGCACTCTGGAGAGCAGGTGCGTTCAACTGTCTGTGTGTCTGGTGTGTTCAGATCTGTCATGTGAGATACAGGATTCTCTTGACATCTCTGTGGTATGTCCATCTACGTTCATATGTCTGTCTGGCTGTCTGTGTCTCAGGATTTAAGGGGAAGTCGAAGCCCAATCTGCTAAAGCAGGAGACCAGTAGCCTGGCCTGTAGCCTGCGTATTCTGTTCCGTATGTACTGTGACCGGCAGCTCCAGGACTCCTGGCCTGACATCCAGACACGACTGCTGCTGTGAGTGTCCTGGAGAGGGAAAGACAGGGGGAGGGATCATGTTGTGAAAGCTCTTTACAACTGTAAAGCGACTTTGGGTCCTTGAGAAGTGCTATATAAAGACCATGTATTATTATTGTTAAATACGTAAAAGTTACTTGTGCTACTTGAACAACAAGACTAGCTTGAATGTAAATTTGATTACATCATGTCATCCTTAGTCTTCCTGATTGGCCCATCTGTAATAGGTTCTTCATCAATGGTTTGTGGGGGTGTTCCCCCTCTGGCAGTGAGATATGTGGTAATGTTGGTCCTGTGTGTCCTGTCCTCAGCGTGTGCAGCGAGGCCCTGGCCTACTTTATCAGCCTAACCTCTGAGAGCCACAGAGAGGCCTGGACAAGCCTGCTCCTCCTGCTGCTCACCAGGACTCTTCGACTGACCGACATCAAGGCACACACACATTTATTCACAAGTTACACACACTACATACACATGGACTGAAATATTTGCCCCACAAGATTGATCTGTTTTTTAAAATGTTAATATTACCCTATGAAGACTGTTTGTGAGGGACTGTCTGCAAGCACCATTTCAACTATCTACCCCAAGTCAGTAAAAGCGATGAAAAGAAGACTGTCCATTTCCCCTGATGTCCAAATGGAGTAACCTAATAGTGGAAATGGTTTGATTATTGAGCTGTAGGACAGCCCTTCATTGGCCTCCTTTCCCCTTAGGCAATGAATTTGACTTCCATAGAGGAAGTAGACAGATTATTTGACAGTTTGTCTGTGTAATGACCTGGGTATGTAAAAGAGGACATCAGATGTGTGCAGGCAGACCAGGGACTGCCCCCGGGGCCTTGGGGTACCTCGGCTACATTAAGGATCTCTGAATTAGACTCTCGGGTTCAGTGCAGATTTCCTGTATAGGGTGTCCACTCAGTTAACCTTAGCATTGTTCTTACTTCTTGAATTATATTCAAGTTGATTTGGGACAGCAAGTAGCCTTGCAGTTAAGAGCGTTGGACCAGTAACCGAAAGGTTGCTGGTTCGAATCCCCAAGACGACTAGGTGAAAAATCTCTGTGCCTTTGAGCAAGGCACTTAACCCTAATTGCTCCTGTAAGTGCTCTGGATAAGAGTGACTGCTAAATTACTAAAATGTAAATTTGAGTAACAAAAGGAAGGACACTAGCTTAGGTACCAACAAGTTTCTGTGCGCATATCAATCGGATACGAACAGGAAGAATGCAGCTTTAGGGGTCAGTCTGACTTTGATTAACAAATGTTTCCCCTTTGCAAATCCCACCTACAGGTGTTTTACCTGGTCGTATTTAAACAAACAATGTTGACATTCAACTTTGGCCATATTTCAAACAATTCACTCTGACATCACACTCCACTCAAAGCTTAATTAGCATATCTGTTTGACGCTAAATTTTATTTTCCCCCCTCTTCAGTTCAAGCCTCATGCCTCCTGTTACTACCCGCACCTGTGTGAGATGATGCAGTTTGACCTGATCCCAGAGCTCCGCGCCGTCCTACGCCGTTTCTTCCTCCGCATCGGCTCCGTCTTCCACATCGCTGCTCCTGAGATGGGCCAGCCACAGCCCCCGGCACCCTAGGAGGGTCTGGAGATGGAACGGGGAGACTGGTGGGACTCTGAGGTGTATGGGAGCTCCCCTGTCAGAAGTAGGCGAGTGTGTAGTGATGCAAGAGATCGAAGCAAAGATTGTTACCCTCAGGGGCAGATGCTTTGAAAGTCATCAGTTCCTGTTTATCTCCTGCAAAGGAAAGGCTTGGAGTGTTGGTGATAAGTTCCGGTGCCCTACTGACCCCCTAGAAGTTCTAGAGCCCCTGCTGGGAGAAAAGCACTGTGACGGGACAGAGCTCTCTACTAACTGTTTCTCAACACTCTGATGTGAAATGTCAAATGTAATGGAAAATGAACTACAATTATTTATTGATGCTATTTTATATATATATATACACACACACACACAGTGCATTCAGATAGTATTCAGACCCCTTGACTTTTTCCACATTTTATGTTACATCGTTATTCTAAAATGGATTACATCGTTTTTCCCCCTCATCCATTGACACACAATAATACCCCATAATGACATAGCAAAAAGGTTTTTAGAAATTTTTGCAAATGTATTAAAAATATTTTTTTAAACAATCACATTTACATAAGTATTCAGACCCTTTACTCAGTACTTTGTTGAGTCTTGGGTATGATGCTACAAGCGTGGCATACCTGTATTTGGGGAGTTTCTCCCATTTTTCTCTGCAGATCCTCTCAAACTCAGTCAGGTTGGATGAGGAGTGTTGCTGCACAGCTATTTTTCAGTTCTCTCCAGAGATGTCGGCTTGGGTTCAAGTCCGGGCTGTGGCTAGGCCACTCAAGGACATTCAGAAACTTGTCCCGAAGCCACGCCTGCGTTGTCTTGGCTGTGTGCTAAGGGTTGTTGTCCGGTTGGAAGGTGAAAATTTGCCCAAGTCTGAGGTCCTGAGCACTCCAGAGCAGGTTTTCATCAAGGATCTCTCTGGACTTTGCTCTGTTCATCTTTCCCTCGAGCCTGACTAGTCTCCCAGGCCCTGCCTCTGAAAAACATCTCCACAGCAATATGCTGCCACCACCATGCTTAGTGATGGTGCCAGGTTTCCTCCAGATGTGACAATTGTCATTCAGGCCAAAGAGTTAAATCTGGGTTTCATCAGACCAGATAATCTTGTTTCTCATGGTGTGAGAGTCTTTAGGTGCCTTTTGGCAAACTCCAAACGGGCTGTCATGTGCCTTTTACTGAGAAATGGCTTCCGTCTGGCCACTCTACCATAAAGGCCTGATTGGTGGACTGCTACAGAGATGGTTATCCTTCTGGAAGGTTCTCCCATCTCCACAGAAGAACTCTGGAGCTCTGTCAGAGTGACCATCGGGTTCTTGGTCACCTCCCTGACGAAGCCCCTTCTCCCCAGATTGCTCAGGCCGGCCAGCTCTAGGAAGAGTCTTGGTGGTTCCAAACTTCTTTAATTTAAGAATGATGGAGGCCACTGTGTTCTTGGGGACCTTCAATGCTGCAGAAATGTTTTTGTACCCTTCCCCAGATCTGCCTCGACACAATCCTGTCTCGGAGCTCTAAGGACAATTCCTTCGACCTCATGGCTTGGTTTTTGCTGACATGCACTGTCAACTTTGGGACTTTATATAGACAGGTGTGTGCCTTTCTGAATCATGTCCAATCAATTGAATTTACCACAGGTGGACTCCAAGTTGTAGAAACTTCTCAAGGATGATCAATGTAAACAGGATGCACCTGAGCTCAATTTTGTTTTTGTTTTTTTATAAATGCAAAAATGCCTTAACCTGTTTTCACTTTGTCATTATGGGGTATTGTGTGTAGATTGATATGGAACTTTAAAAAAAAAAAAAATCCATTATAAAATAAGGCTGTAATGTAACAAAATGTTGAAAAAGTCAAGGGGTCTGAATACTTTCTGAAGGCACTGTGTGTGTGTATATATATATATATATCCTGTACCTGATTTTGTTTGTCCCATTTGTTGATTTGATTACTTTCTGTTTATAAGACTGAACAAACATGCATATTTAAATGCTAAAGCAAATAAAGAATAATTACTGAATATGCTGAAAAGTCCACTGGCAGAGAGGCTCATTGGAAACCTGTGTCGATAAGCAAATGATAATACAGTAAAGTATCCTCAGTATCTCCCATTGTGATGCGCTTGTTGATCTGATCCAAAAATATTGTAACTGATAGGCCTGATACCAAGGCTCATCCCTATTACTGTCCCTTTTTGTTATGTAAAATGTCTTCTTCATTTGATGTTATTGGTGGTTGGTTTTTGGCCTCCTGTGTTATTTGTATTGTAGTACAACCTGTATTGAGTGTCCCACTCTGAGATGGGCATTGATGGGAATGGCTTGCTGTGTTCGGGGCTCCACGGGTTCCAGAGTGAGTCCTAATGGATAAGCCCTATGGCTGCACTTGTTGGGTTGTTCCCCTGCCACCATTCCCCATTAATCACATTGTGTGAATCACTATGGCCTGTTTTAACATTCCCTATTTTACTCATTTGTTATTTTTTAATAATTTTATAGTGATTATTACATGCCAGTATACTTGAGGGGCTTGTTGAGGGGCTTGTTCTTTTTCAAATGTCCTATGTTTTCTCCCCAAACTGAGTCTTGGAGGGTTCCAATGTTCTGAGTGCAAAATTTAATTAATTGCTATTTTCTAGAATGAATATGTTGTCCTGTAAAGGTCTTCAAGGCAAAGCCCATGATATATAGCAAGGATGAGATTTTATTATCCCATTAAACTGTTCTATTTTTCTATTTTCCCTGTTCTGTTTTACACCTATTGAGTCTGTGTGAACAGAGCCCTCTCATGTATTAACTTTCCAGTACTTTATCAGCCTGTCAGTGAAAATACACCAGACAGGAGAAAGAATGAAGCAAAACCAAACGTTACTCCTAAACATGTCGGTGTATAGCTATCCACTTTACCATTTGTAGTTTAATACTGTCTACATTTTTTTTTAAGCAAGGATGTATGTAATTATTTGAAGTGCATTTAAATATTTTTAAGAAGCATTCCTCCCCCTTCCAACTATGAAATTCTACTTTTCCCTAAAGAATGGGGATCTATATATAAATATACAGTATATGGGAGAAATACAAACTGTAAAATAATTATACATATAAGTGCTATACATATTGTGATGTAATCTTCCAAGCATTTGGTGAAGTATTCAATAAACCTTGAATTCAGATCTATAGCAGCACTTTTGACTTGGGTTGCTTGTTTCAGTGGATGGAAAGTGTGAAATAATCTCAACTGTTGTAGGTTAGTGTAGCGATTTTTCTGGCTTTCTGACAATGCGTTTCTAAAGATGACCACCAGTGTGGCGCTGTAAACCCCCCAAACGTCCGAATGTGTCGAATGCAATTTGGGTGTAACAAAGGTTACCATGGAAATGTGTAACATCCTTTGTTTGGGGTGTAGCCACAGAAAAATTAACTAAATCTATGGTATAGCTAAATCTGTATGTTTATGTACTTATGTAAAGACTCAAACGTTTTTTAATTAAGAGATGTGCATTCATTTTCATCATGTAAACCCCCAGTATGTTAGGAATCGGTGAGTTGTCTTTTGATTATGAAAATGTTAGGTCGAAGAGGATTGACCCTCTTTTGGTAGGGTGCTAGCTAACTGTTAACATTAGCTAGCTGACGTTAACTTCCTAAACTCCCTACATCTCTATAGCTCGCCAGCTGGCTAGTTTATTCCACACAGGCAGCTTTTCGTGGAGTTGGATGAAGTAGGCATAATTTCATGACTGTGGCCGGAACAGCTATCTAGTAATGTCAGCTTTAGCCAGCTAACCTAGCCCAATACTTTTTACAGTAATGTTAGTTAACAAAAAATTGATAGCAAGCTTGCCAGAACAGCAGATCCGATTTGCTTGCTTACAGCAGCACTAGAGTCAGACAGTCTTCCTCTGAATGACAAAACGGTCTTAATCTAGTACAATCTTCTCGGGGTGACAGTTGGGATAATTTGGAGTACAACGCATTTTTCATCCCTGGATTGAGGTACGTTTTCCAAGCCATATCTCATGCCAGTTCGGTGATGTCTGCCTTGGCCATGCAGCATTTACGGTGATATAGCATCTGCACAAGTCAGGGCATTCATACTTCTTGCGCTTCACAGAAGAGATGTTGTGAAAGAAGTTAAGGAAGTGAGTTTGTGTTTATACAGAACCTCCTGCCCCCATCTACCATCAATCAATCATGACATTGCAGAGCTATACTGGAACCCTCCACATTGTTACAGAATTTGGGTGATACAGTATGGTGCTCAATTTTGCCTCTGCATGCCTCAGGAGGCTCTGCAAGTGCTTCACACCATCCATACAGCGCCTCCAACCGCATTTTTGGATCAAGCATAAATTGGCTCTTAATCTACATGGGAAGCCTGTCAGACCCTAGTGCAGTTGTAAGCAAGCGGGACGGATCTGCTGGTTAGCTAGCCAGTCAGTCTGCGAGTGCTCCTCTTGCTCCAGCAGAAATGTCGGATATGATCCTATTTGCTGATGTTTGGATTTCGTTTTGGACTTTGTGCCAACAATTCAAGTTTCTACAGTAAGCGTTTCGTATTGGTTAGCTAATCAGGTTGAATGTGCGGCTTTTAGTAGCTAACGTTACCTCCTAGCTAATTGTATGAGAAAATGTTTACGTCAGCTAAAGAACCACTGCACTACGAGCTAGCCATCAAATTAAATGGGAAAGACGTTAGCTAGCTAGTCAGAGGAAATATGACATTTATGTTACAAGCTTAGCTAAACTAGCTAGCTACATTCCCTTAGGTCTTATGTAAAGAAATTGTGAATTTAGACCCGTTTCAGTAGCAAAAATAGACATTTCAGGTGCAAGTCACAAGCCCAAAATAGTCATACAAGATGACTAGCGACGAATTATAGCTGGGACATTTAAAATTATGAGGTTGCCTCGGCATATTGCAAATGTAGCCAACTACCTTTTATGTTAAAATTGTAAAAACCATAGCCGATGTTACCCAACAAGCCATATTCGTGTGGGTGTGTGCAGTGGTTAAAGGTCTCCGACATAAGTGTTGATTGGTGGAAAATGGGGATCGGCTGCGTTTACACAATTATGATCTTTAAACCACTAATTGTTTGTTCGACCAATCACATCAGATATTTTCACAAAATATATTTTTCACAGATTAGATTGTTCAAAAAACCAATTAGTGAAAACAAAAGATCAGAATCGGGCTGCCTGTTTAAACGCAGCCTTAGTTACATGTTGGATTGAGAAATCTGGGCGCACACACGAGAGCAGGGGATTCACGACAGACAGATAGATACTCATACCACATCGAAATAGTTCATTTCCCTTCTCGGATTTTGACAGCAGGACTGGTACAATAGGATTTTTTTTTTAAAAGCAGCTCAGTGAAGTGTTGCCGTTGAAGACATTCCACTTTTGGTGTAGGTAGGTAAGATAACAATGTCCGTTGTAGACCGTCTGACTAGCTACGTGATGATAACATTAGCTCGTTCTGTTATGTACTGTTAGCTGGCTTTTTATCAACACTTCCTAAATCAGACGAAAATAAATTGACACTTTGAAACCTCAATACAAACGAATTACTGTAGTTATGTTTTGATAAAGTTGGAAGGTTACTTTGTCAGTCAATTTTTCAGTATTATTTGCCCTCAATTATATGGACGGGCTGTCATTTGATAAAAGTTAAATTAAAACGCTCCATGGAATTCGGAGAATTTAGCAACACGTGCTGGTTAGCGGTGGCTTATGTAAAGTTATTACGCTCAATAGTAGTCAATGCAACAAAGTAACCCACTAACTAGTCATTTCTAGTGTTCTTATTTTCGATTAGGAATCTTTGCTTGGAGTTCCAACTTATAAAATAGTCACTTAACGCTCCAGCCGTACTAGATAGTCCAAAATGTCACTATTATTACAATTAGAAAAGGTAAGGTGTGTATGAGGAAGATAGATGCACCTCGTTTCTCCCACGTGTTGTTTTGTGAAGGGTTATAAACAGGGGTCCTTGCTATCCGGGATCCTTCTGGTGTCACTACTCTATTGAAAATGACATTTTAAAATGGTTAAGGTTTTATGGTTAACGGTTAGGGTTCAGGACCAACAGTGGTCTTACTGACACGAATGCGGAAAGTAATGACGAAATCACAAATGTTTTATGAAGAAATAGGGTATCTACAAACAGGCTTGGTTAGGTTACAATATACATGTAATCTGTTCTAGTCACTAGTTACCTGACTCAAAATGATCAGTAATGTAATTTTGAGATTACCCGAACTCGGTCAAATAATCGGATTGCTTTCAGTTACTTTTGCATTACTTTCCAGGCATTTTTATGGATAAATGGGTTTAGTTGGTGAATGTGGCAGCCCATTCTGGCTTGATTTTAGAGTCCCCCATTTTGGCGTGTAGAGACATTTCTTAGTATTTAAGACCATTTCCTGAAATTCTACAAATTTTGCCATGGAGCTGAGAGATTTTAAATTTAAAACTAATTTTCTGCAATTCTATTCATTTTGGCTTGGCTAATGCAAAAACAATAATAATAATAATAACAAAATCATTGTTTTGGGAATTTCCAATTCTCCCTGACTGTCCAGCTTTTTATTTGGGTGATTGTTAGTTCTCAAAGATTATATTATTAAAAAAATATATATATTTATATATATATAGGTCCATTTATTTTTTCTACATACTTTGTATCAGGTTGTAGTCATTACAAGTTCGCACTTTCCAGCTTGAAAATTACACTTAGGTGTTCATTGGCAGAAAAATCCCTGCTTTACCCATAAGAGGCATTTAGAAGAAAACAAAAATAGACACCAAATGTGTTCAATGGAGCCATCATAGTGGTCTCTGACTTGTGGTCAGATTCACTCAGGTGGAACAAACTTGAATGTGCACCTTTTTTCAGTACTGAATTTAATGTAATTGAGAGAGAATTCTCGCACATCTTTTCTGAATTTTAAAGTCATTCAAGACGTAATCTAGTTTTTCTGAAGTATCTTTTATCTGAATACAGTAGTTTTGCTGGTAATGTAGCTGTTTAGTTTGTTTTAATTAGGTTATATGGACCTGATTTCATGTAATCGGTTATTCTCCAACCCTGTCAACAAAAATGTTTTTGTTCTTAGTTTGGGGTTTACTTGTGAAAATAAGTTAATCACTGCTAATACTTATCTGACTACAGGTTACTAAGTAACATTAGGTTAACTGTTATGTGTTCATACTAATATATATTACTGGCTATTCTTGCAAATAAGAATGTGTATTAACCTACCTGGTAAAATAAAGGTAAATAAATGCTGTTTAAAATAAAGTCTGTTGGAAGTCAGAGCACCATGCCCTGTCACGACTGTTCCAAAGCCATGGGGAAAAGGGGGGTTGTCTGTGGGGGCAGGCAGTTAATGACAAACATTGCCATCTGTTTCATCCCCAATTAAAGTGATGCACTTTGACCCCACCTGTCGAGGTCTAAATTTGCCCATTACAGCTCCCCTCCTCCCCAACCCACCTATGCTTATTGTGATGAATTATGTTCATTAAGATCTCCATTGTTCTCTTACCACAGGGTCTGAGCCATTACACCAGCCTTGTTTTTTTTTGTCTTCAAGATATCCATTTTCTGAATACAAAGAATGACACTGATTTGAAAAAAGAGGCCTGATCTGAAGGGGCGTGTCATTAGCAAGTAAAACCAAGACCCGGGGGCAAAGAAGAAACCCAAGGAAACGAATTATGACTTACAACAACAGAGAACTGGTGGTATACTATATTACCTATAAACTATCACAGAGAGACTACCCCTTCAACCACATTGGGCTCACAGAAGCTCCCAGTCGGACTGAGGGGGATGAGGGGGGACAGGTGGAAGGGGGGGCGGCAGTCACGACACACCCCAATGGCACAGTGAACGGGACGAGTCCTGGGACTCCACCGCGACAGTCTCCCCCCTTGTCCCCTCAGCGGACAATGGGCCTGGACGCAGTGAAAGAGGCATTGCGGGACTCTGCCAACGAGTTTGAGCTGCGTTATGCCAGAGCGTTCAGTGACCTGTCCTCCCAGCTACACATCACGCCGGCCACAGCCTACCAGAGCTTCGAGAACGTGATGGATGAGGTTTTCCGTGACGGTGTGAACTGGGGACGTGTGGTGGGCCTGTTTGCCTTCGGAGGGGCCCTCTGTGTAGAGTGTGTGGAGAAGGAGATGAGCCCACTAGTGGGACGGATTGCAGACTGGATGACTGTATACCTGGACAACCACATTCAGCCCTGGATCCAGAGCCAAGGAGGATGGGTGAGTCATGACTGAAAGATGTGTTTTGTGGAAAGGGCAGGGGTTAATTTTAGCTCTGGGTTTTTGAAGCATCAGTTTCAGAGGTCATTGATAACAGGATCAGATTGTGCACATTAGCACCCGTTGTCTCTGTGTGTTGCATCATGTCAGTTTGTGTGAGCTGTGTGTATCTGGTGCCTGACCTCTGATATGAGAGGCTGCTTTGTCAGCAAGGATAACCCAAGGAGAAAGAACCAGAGAGAAGATTGGGGGGGTTAGATGTTTGCCATTGATCAGCTTCATTGAGTTTGCAGCTGAATCGAAGTGAGCTCGTATGGCTGAGATCGTAGTCTTCATGGGTGGGATGAAGTATAGGCTTAGGCTAGGCTTTACAGATCGCCCTTTGTTTTCCCCTGGTTGTTTTTCACTTTCTCCTCTGTTCTGAGCCAGCTGCCTGCAGATGAAAGCAGTGATTTCTCTTGGGTCAGCTGAGAGAGGGGTTGTCATGTTCCTGGTGGGTGGGTGTGTTATGGGATGGAAGGAGGACACTGTTAAGGTCAGCTCTTTCTCTTTGTGTGGGCTGACATATGATTGAGTGTGGAATGGGAAGGGGATGTTGAAACAGTCTCAAACGATGAAAACTGGCATTTGATTGGGTACATTGTGTGGGTAGGGGCCATCAGATTGGATGGTGTCTTCTGTTGCTTGCAGAGCTGAAATTGATTTTAAATTATTTTAAAACAGGCAGATAACTGACACACAGCTCTGCATCTGTCATATTCTGCCATCACACCTAGAAGCACCAGAATAAATACCTCAAACCACAAGAAGCTTTTAAAGTGAATAGTAACTCATCACTTTCAAGGTCTCTATTTAAACAAAGTCCAGACTGTATTAATGTTTGTGCAATTTAATGCTGATAAAACACCCAAGCACATGTCCCTTCCTATACCTGAGCTCTTTTCCCCCAATCACCTTAATTAATCTGAACATTGTTCTTACTGTCATCAGGTGTTGAATGTTGCCCTGAGCTGAAGACATGAATGGCCAGAATATTGAATGGAATAGTGTGTTCAGTCAAGTAGTTTGGTTTCACTTCTCCTTGTGATGTTGGAATAGCACCTCAGTCAGATGTAATTTCCTCAAAGTGTGTCGTTTGGTAGACACACACGCATCCGAACTTCAGTTAGTATTGTATGGCTTGAAGGCAAAACAAAGTGATCACAACGTGCATTCCTCAGACCCATACTCCTATGCACATACATTAACATACTGTTTATCTTTATGTTATCTCGCTTATACAGGAACAGTCGCAATTCATCATTCCATACTGGTCACAAAATGCACACAAGTCTAAAGTAGCTAAGAGATTTGAATTTGTCTGTGGTTTCTATGTCATGAAGAGAACAATCGCACACACACACGTCTCTGTGAGTAGCACCTGGGACATCCCCGCACTACTGGGGGGAGGGGAAAAAATTACCCTATATTTCCCGATAACAAATGCCCGCTCATTTACTTATTTCTATCGAACTCTCTTATGTGGTTTTTCTCTTGTCACACTAACCTGTTGAACCACCTACACATTCTCTTTGTTCCTGTCCTCAGGAACAAAGAGACGCGCACACACACACACACACACACACAGCCGTTGGCAGCTGTAGGATGTATAGAGAAGCTATTACCTGATTGTGTCATAAGAGAGAGCAGCTAGTCCAGGGGTACTCCAATACTATTTGAGAAGGTCGGTTACCACAAATGTCCCTGCTGACTCCCATTTAAAATTCTGTGTATAATAAGGGAACTAAGAGGAAAGAAAGAGGATTTGAAAGTGAATGGAAGGAGTCAGTAGATTGAGAAATAAGGACAGGGAGTGAGGTGGAATCCTCATTGAGTGAAAGGGAAGCGTGTTAAGGCTTAAACACACCAAGGATACTGTACTTCGCACCTCTGCCCAGAGTGTCGGCAGTCAACTTTTTGTGTAGTGTAGCTAGTAACATGATTTGATTTTGAATGAAACCGCTGCCTGTTTCGCTGCTGAGAGTCAATGGAACAGCTAGCGATATTCTGACTCGCAAATGGCGACGCAAACTGTTTAGCGAGCGTTAGCTAGTAGGGTTGGGTGGTATTCAGTTTTAGTTTGAACAATTCTGATGAAAAGCAGGTGGGAAAATGCCCTCTTTCTTACTTGTCACTCCTGTCGGCTCCCTCACGTGGAGGTTTGTGCGCTCTGATTAGCTCAGTCAAGTTGTCGGCCCTGACGAGGAGGGTGATTCAACAAGTAGAACAGCAAGCTCGGCGGAACGCAGCAGGTATGTCTTTTGTTCTAGCAAGAGAACATCAAAAGCTGGGACCGAGCGATTGAAAAACGGCTTCTATCAAGGCCATCGGACTGTTTACTAGCCATCACTAGCCGGCTTCCACCCGGTTACTCAATCCTGCACCTTAGAGGCTGCTCCCCTATATACATAGACTTGAAATCACTGGTCACTTTAATAACGGAACAATAGTCACTTTAATAATGTTACATATTTTGCATTAATCATCTCATATACTGCATTCTATTTGACTGTCTTAGTCTATGCTGCTCTGACATAGCTCATCCAAATATTTATATAGTCTTCATTCCTTTCCTTTACTTGAGATTGTGTGTATTGTTAGATATTACTGCACTGTTGGAGCTAGAAACACAAGCATTTTGCTACACCTGCAATAACATCTGCTAAACACGTGTATGTAATGTAGCCTACTGCTATATTGCCTGTACAGGAGGGATGGAGAGGTGGTGGGGTAGGCAGGCAATGGAGGGAGGGAAGTGCAGGTTGTTGGGAGGGCGAATGCCAGAGGGGGTTTGGGTTATAACCAATTATGGGTGAATAGTATCTGGATGTGCTCGGTAAATGCTTTTGTTCTGGCCACACTAGCGTAGCACACCCCCCTGCAGGGTTACACCTGAAAGACAGGCCCCCATATAGCAAATGAACACATTCTTTTTTTTATTTTATTACAGGAAATGTATTATGACAATGCGTAGATTAGCTCTAAAATGTATCTGACTCATGGCAAAATGTGTAAAATAGCACAAGATTATCTATACAACTGCAAATTTCTCTGCCCCAAGGATTCAATAACAATAATATATTGTTTGGAGGGGGGCTATGCTCGGACCTTGCTCTGACAGACTTGTAATGTAGTAATGGATAACTCATTTGGAATGTCAGTGGGAGAGGGCAGCTCTGAGAATGATAGTTGGGACTGGGAAGAGGGGGAGGACGCAAATAGAGAAACTATTCCATTTCCTGCGTTTATCCTTTGTCTCGGAGGTCTTCATGAATCTCCTGTGACAGTGCTTTACCTCAACCATAGCCTTTACCTAACACATGACATCATACAAGCCATATTTTACTCTTACATCAGACTTTATTCATATCCTATTTATATACTCTGGAACAGCTGAGCTCTTGCCATTGTCCTTCTGTGGGCATTTTATAGGCAGCACATATTTGCTCCAGTGGCATTTTAAATAAAACACACGTGCGCATTACCAATGCACATAGGATACCCAGATACAGACAACACGCCTATTCCCTGCCACAGTGTCTGACTGACCGAAAGGACAAGGAGATCGTACCCCCGGGACCTATCAACCCTCCCTTGTCTTCCTTTCCCAACCACCACACACTAGCAGACGTTTCAGGGAGGACAGGCAACAACACGCCAGCGTCATGTGTTCTTATGTCCCGCTCACCATCATGTTCTTCTGTTTGTTTACTGATCATCCATTTCTTTCGATCCGTTTGACTTGATCACCAATCACGACTGATTGTATCCTCCCCCACCTCTCCCTTGATAGATGAAGCCTCTGATAAAGCCCCCCACCCCCACACACACACAGGTAATACGTGACGTGCAGTCATAATGACTGTCACTATGCACTTATGTAAACGCATAGTGGCAGTCATTGTCATCAATAGATTGTGGATGATCTGGACTTTGTCTCTTTCTCTAACCACAGTGCACAGAATACCCACAGCCTTGTTTGCAGTTGTTCAATGGTAACAGTATTGTGTGCTCAAACGACCCCCATTATCTGTGTACACACTTATTTTTCCCAAGCCTGTGTGTTTTATGTTGAGTATAAATTGTTTCCTTGTGTGTTCAGTCTTCCATCCATGTATTTTGTGTTGATGTTCAGTGTGAGTGATGGTGTGTCAGTGACTGAGTGAAAATAGCAGTAAACAGATGGTGTGATTCCGTCTCCCTCAACCTTGTCACAGAACCATCAGTCTAAGGCAGTAGGTTTGATGCTGAGGGGAGGAGGAGAGACTGGGCCAATCCATTGCACCGGGATTGTAGGGGAGCGGATGGGGGGGGCTCCGCTCAACTCAACTCAACTCACCTTCAAGGAAGGTTGGGCACTCCTCCGGGGTTGGACGGGGATCCAGCCACCATCACCTGTATGCTACAGACTGGATGGGATTGCAGGATGCAGCCAGGGGACAAGAAACTAGTCAGTGTCTAGGGATCCAGTGCATTGGGAAAGTATTCAGACCCCTTGTTTTCATTCACATTTTGTTACGTTACAGCCTTATTCTAAAAATGTATTAAATTGGTTTTTTTTCCCCTCATCAATCTACACACAATACCCAAATAATGACAAAGCAAAGGCAGGTTTTTATAAGTGTGCAATAACTGATCACATTTACATAAGTACTCAAGACCTTTTACTCAGTACTTTATTGAAGCACCTTTTGGCAGCGGTTAGAGCTTTGAGTCTTCTTGGGTATGACGCTACAAGCTTGGCACACCCATATTTGGGGAGTTTTTTTCCATTCTTCTCTGTAGAGCCTCTCAAGCTGTCACGTTGGATGGGGAGCGTCGCTGCACAGCTGTTTTCAGCTTTCCAGAGATTTTCGATCGGTGTCAAGTCCAGACTCTGGCTGGCCAACTCAGTCATTCTGAGACTTGTCCTGAAGCCACTCCTGTGTTGTCTTGGCTGTGTGCATAGAGTTGTTGTCCTGTTGGAAGGTGAATCTTCACCCCAGTCTGAGGTCCTGAGCACTCTGGAGCAGGTTTTGATCAATGATTTCTCTGTACTTTGCTCTGTATATCTTTCCCTTGACCCTGACTAGTCTCCCAGTACCTGTCACTGAAAAACATCCCCATAACATGATGCTGTCACCACCATGCTTCACTGTAGGGATGGTGCCAGGTTTCCTCCAGACATGACACTTGGCATTCAGGCCAAAGCGGTAAATCTGGGTGTCATCAGACCAGAGAATCTTGTTTCTCATGGTCTGAGAGTCATTAGGTACCTTTTGGCAAATTCCAATATCATGTGCCTTTTTTTTTTTACTGAGGAGTGGCTTCGGTCTGGCCACTACCATAAAGGCCTGATTGGAGTGCTGCAAAGATGGTTGTCCTTCTGGATGGTTCTACCATCTCCACAGAGGAACTCTGGAGCTCTGTCAGAGTGACCATCGGGTTCTAGGTCACCTCCCTGACCATGGTCCTTCTCCCCCGATTGCTCAGTTTGGCCGGGCAGCCAGCTCTAGGAAAAGTCTTGGTGGTTCCAAACTTACTCCGTTTTAAGAATGATTTGAGGCCACTGTTCTTGAGGACCTTCAATGTTGCAGAAATGTTTTTGGTACCCTTCCCCAGATTTGTGTCTCTGAGCTCTAGGGACAATTCCTTTTGACCTCAAGGCTTGGTTTTTACTCTGACATGCACTGTCAACTGTGGGACCTTTTTATATAGACAGGTATGTGCCTTTTGCAAGTCATGTCCAATCAATTGAATTTACTGCAGGTGGACTCCAAGTTGTCAACCTCAAGGATGATCAATGGAAACAGGATGCACCTGAGCTCAATTTCGAGTCTAATAGCAAAGGGTCTGAATAGTTATGTAAATAAGGTATTTCTGTTTTTTATTTTGAACTAATTTGCAAATATTTTTTAAAACCTGTTTTTACTTTGTCATTATGGGGTATTGTGTGTAGATTGATGAGAAAAATAATATTTTAGAACAAGGCTGTAACGTAATAATGTGGAAAATGTCAAAGGGTCTGAATACATTCCGTGTAGATTGTTGTTGACAACAGTGGATCTCTGGTCTGACTTCGTATGTGTTGGTTAGTCTGCGTAATGAGGTCTTGCCTAATTGTGCCGTCCATTTAGCGGCAACTCCCCTCACTTTACAGTGCCTTTTAGAAAGTATGCACACCCCTTGACTTTTTCCACATTTTGTTGTTCCAGCCTGAATTTAAAATGCATTACATTTTTTGGGGGGGGGGCGCAACTACCTCCACACCTCCATTTAGAGCAAAAAGGAGAACACTGTATTTGTGAAAATCTCCCCTTTCTATTGTGGGGTCATATTAGTTTGTAGTTAAAACAGTTCGAATGCTACAGACAGTTGGCACATCAGCGATACCAACTTCCGATGCGACCTGTGACACTTTTGGTGGAACACACCATCGTGTTTGTGAGCGTCTCATCTTTCCATAGTGGTCATTAGTTTGTAGCCCCGAACGTTTGGACGCTACTTTTTTTTTTTTTTTCAGGATTATCATGGTCTGACACACCTCTGTAGCTCGGCCACCTCGGTGGATTTGAGATGCAGCCCATGCAAAAAAAAAAAGATTTCTAGCTAAAACTGATGGATTTTGATGGTCATTTGTTTTATTATGTTGCTTCGATTGGCGCTTAGGAGCATAGTGGTGGCTGCATCATGTTATGGGTATGCTTGTTTGTAATCGTGCTGGTCTGGAGAGTTTTTCAGGATAAATAAACTGAATAGAGCTAAGCACAGGCAAAATCCTAAACCTGGTTCAGTATGCTTTCCATAAGACAATGGGAGATTAATTCATGTGACAGCAGGACAATAACTTAAAACAAGGCCAAATCTACACTGGGGTTGCTTAACAAGACAACATTGAATCTTCTTGGGTGGCTGAGTTTTTACTTCAATCTTTTTGAAAGTCTATGGCAAGACTTGAAAGTGGTTGTCTATTAATGATCAACAACCAAATTGAAATAGCTTGAAGAATTTTGAAAAAAATGAGCAAATGTTGCACAATCCAGGTGTGGAAAGCTGTTACAGACTTACCCAGAAAGACTCACAGCTGTAATCGCTGCCAAAGGTGCTTCTACAAAGTATTGACTCCGGGTGTGTATACTTATGTAAATAAGATTTCTGTATTTCATTTTCAATACATTTGCCGAACTTTCTAAAAACATGATTTATCTTTCATCATGGGTATTGTAGAAATCAATTTTGAATCCTGGCTGTACCACAACAAAATGTGGAATAAGTCATGGGGTAGAAATACTTTCTGGTGGCAATGTATAGCTTCTATCAGCCAGCGATGTGGAAGACTGACCTGCAACACTACTGGCTCACTTGGTGTACTTCAACGCAGCTCGCCATCAAGCTTAGCATCACCACACTGAGCAATGAGCCATCACTGTGCTCTAAATATGGCTGCATGCATCTGATTCTGCATGGCGCTCCAGACATCCAGCTGTGCTGATCTGGCTCAGTCTCAGTGTGCAGCAGGGTGGTGGTGGCTAGGTCTTCTGCATTTGGCAGTCGGAGTCTGGGGCATCATGTAACCTACTGTACAACCGTCATGCTAATAGGGCTATAGCAGCAGATGCATTACTGTTGCTACTGCTGGGCCCTGGAGACACACAACCAGGACTTTTTGAGCAGCGTTAGTTAGCTACCTGAGATGGGGTCAGAATGACTCAGCGACACCATGAATGTCTTCTGTGTGTTAGTTGTATAGAACTAGAGCAGTTGTAGTCTGTTTTTTGGTGCACTCTTGGTGGAAACATTGGGCCTGCTTGGCTGCTGCTCTCTGTTCCAGTTCTGAGCAGGCTTAGTGTGGAAAATCAGGTCATGAGCAATTCTCCCCCCCTCCCTCATTCTCTCTCCTTCCCTCATTTTCTCTGCTTCTCTGAATATCTGCCTCTCTCTGTCCCTCTGAGTATCTGTCTTTTGCTGTTTCAATTATTTGCTGCTTTATTTGACTGTATAGGCTACATCTAACCCCTCTCTTTAGCATGTTCTTCTCTCGCTCTTCTCATAACTGATATCAGATTATGGGATTAGTGTAGTAGCTGTGATGTATGAAACTGACAGATGGTGATAATGGTGCCCAACAAATATGACAGAATCTGATAGCACTGTAATGATGATAAAGCTGACTATTATCCTCATGATCATTGCCAACCAGTTGAATAACAAGGTAATAACAACAAAGCCATATTGTAGAATTATTTCTTTTCTTTTCGCTCCTGCCCTTCTTGCTCCCCTCACTATCTCATTAATCTCTTCCTCTGGCATAGACTCATGTTCTCTTTTCTCCCCCTCTTTTTCTCTCTGACAGATGGTAGGTCTTTGCTGCTTTTTGTAAGGGGTGTTAGTGAGGGTGAGTTTTTTGGGGGGGGTTTCAAGTTTGTGGCACTGCTGGTGACAAATTTCTCTGTGGCGGCTGTGGTCCCTTTTTTCCTAGACTGTACAGAGTGCAGTGGTGACAGAATGGGAGCTGCGCTGCTGGTGAGACCCAGTGAGGAGGGGAACAGATTGGTGTCTGAGCCTGAATGTCCTGACTCATTAATCTCCTCTTTAATTCATGGATTCACCTCCGGATGGATCAGCAGGGACACGGATACAGAAACCCATTAGAAGAAGACAAAGGGGTCAGACCCTCAATGCCAGATCTGTCATGTGTAGAACCTGCAGTAACTGTAACAGCCACCTGGGATGTCACCATCAAGTTCCTTGATCCCTATATACCTCCTTACCAGACCACATCCTAGCTAAAGTATTGTTGTCTCTAACTTCACCCTTGCGTGGGTGTTTTAATTAAAGGGGCATGAATGGCAGAGTTGCTTAGTGTGGACTCTTGTGTTTAATCAGACAACAGTCTTTATAGCTAGATGGTGTTCTCCTTGAGCAGGCAAAGTTAAAGGCAGAACAGAACCTACCCCCGGGGATTTGCCTGGTTTATTAACCCCCCCCCACACACTGCAGTGCCCCATGGTTTGGCACAAAGCCCGACTCTCACACTCTCTGTATGCATCAATGCAGCATCACATGATGGCAGATAAAGGGTCAAACTGTGGTCAATATGAGCATATTCAGTTTACCATATTTGGCCAGCAGCAAGATGACCTCAAATGTCCTAAAACGCCACGGTTACTCAAAAAACAACTCTGATGTGATATGGAATTGTACTTTTGCACCAGAAGCACAACATGTCCTGTGTGTTGCAATAAGCAGGAAGAGTTGAGCAGGAATCGCTTTGGACTAGACTTAGCCAGTCTAGTGACGGCTTCTTCTTTACTCTGTCATCCTCTTATGTTAAAATCCCCCCTCCGCTCTTGATTGTAACCAGCACCCTGTCTACGGTCACACAACTGGGTCACAGAGAGACTTCGTTCGTTATGACTCGGCAAAGGTCAGAGGAAATTCAAAACATGTCCTTCTTATGAGGTGATGTACTCATAACTCAAGTATTGGATTCAGTTCAGATCTCCAGCCCAATCACTGAAGAATGCAGCATTTGACAGGACATCCGGCCAGTGTGACCAATAGGTTTTGCAACCCTCCATTGTCTTTCGTTGGGCTGGTTTAAAGCCTATTCTGTCTTTTTCTATTTGGATGCCTCCCAGGGCCATGCCAGTATTCTGGAGTTCACAGAAGTAGTTGAACATTCTGGGTTACTTTCTGCATTTGAATGGAACGCTCCCCTTTTGCATTGTTTTAATTCTTTAGCAACCATGTCCTGCTGCCGGTTATCCCTTCTGCTTGCCAGACTGACACTTCTATTGAAAGAGACCTGACCAGATCAGCTGCTGCTGAGTTGTTTGAGAGGCTCTGGCCAATTCAGCCTTTCTCTGGGGAATTAAGGGCTCTATTATGGAGAGAAACACTTTGGTTTAGACTCCAAATATTGCTTCAAGTCTCTAAAGTAACCAATTTCATGAAAACAATTTAAGTGTTCTGACTAATCTAGTGGACAGTGTTTCACCATGGAGACATGGTTACAGGTCATAATGGTGGTGCAACAGTGAAGTAACCGATTACAAACTCAGGGGCCGGTGTTGATTGCCTTAATGTTCTGTCTCAGGAATCTAGTCTTGGGCAATCTATCAGATCTGAGCACACCGATCAGCTGCTCTCTGGTAACCATGGCAACATTCAAATGAAACTTTATTTTTCCTCTGTCCCACAAACCCTTCTCACTCTTTCCCTCTTCCCCCCCCCCCCTTTTTCTTTCTTCAGCTAATGGTTGAAAAACACAGAGAACCTGAAGTTGGAAAACACATTTTAGAATGGCTGCTGCTTAGCACCTCACATCTCTGGGGAATAGGTGGAAAAGTCTTTATGGAGAGAGCAAGCAAGTTTAGGCTTAGCTACCTTGCAGTAGTGACTGAGACTGAACCAGTCAAACACGTACACATAAATATTACAATGTGTCAGTGTGATTTACTGCCTGTAATTTAACATGTAGGCCTTTTCAAAACCCAGTTCACTAGGAAAGTGTGTTTATACAGTAGGCCTATATAGATTCAATTGTGTGTGTGTGTGTGTGTGTGTTACAGGCATGCCTGGGCAGGTACAATGCGCTTCAGAGATCGATAAGCACTGATGACTACAGGGTTGAGTATGTTGCTGCCGTGATGATGGATCGCAGGGAGCAGTGTGGTACTATTGCTCCATTGTGCAAGACAAACAAAGATGCATAGATGGTATGGTAGAAAAATAGGGAGAAAGGGACAAGTAGCTATTCGGGAGAGGTGAAGTGAAATCTAGTATGTTTCATGAAAAAAATTACGTTCGATTCCACCTGTCACTAATTGTCTCTGTACTCTAACATGCCTAATCGTAATCACAAACCGCAATCTTTATTCTCTACACCCACAACATTTCTCCCATACCTCTTCAAGGAGTTCTCACAGGGAGCGATACTCTCCATGGCTTCACCTCTTGTGAAGTGCTGCTGGTTCCTGTGCTAGTTACATGTTGATATTCCTTTTTAGAATCTACTCGCACACGCCTACAGTAACTTAGGTTGGCCCTGGTTGTTTTTTTGACAAGTGTTTCCACCGGAATCAATTAGTCAAGTGTGCAGTGATGAATGTGAACACTTTGGGTGTAATTGACAGTATTCATGAGAGAGTGTTTGTATCTGTAGCCCTGCAGTATTTTCTGTCTGGCAGTGCTAGCTGAAGGTCCTCAAGACTGGTCATTTTTAGCGTTTCGTTAACTCTCTGTGCCTGATAAATGATTCTCCATCTCTATTGCGCTGTTATCTGCCCAAGACATGTCACCGCACCCACTCCTTTTTCTCAGAAACGGCCTCCTAAGAAATCAATCTCTCGGTTCTTCAGAAGCCCTTTACCAGACTCGCACACATGCGTGCATTCATTACAGTAGACTTTTTTTCTAGAGCAACTTACAGGAGCCATTAGGTTTAAGTGCCATGCTCAAGGGCACATCAACAGTGTTTTCACCTTGTCGACTCTGGTTTCGAACCAGCAACCTTTCGCTTACTGGCCCAACATTCTTAATCACTAGGCTACCTGCCACTACACATGTATACACACAAACATGGCCGTCTTGGCTCTTTCCTGCTGTTTCTGTGCTTCCCTCTTCCCATATTCCATTGTTAAGTTTTCTTCTTTATTGTTGAAGTCAGCAGGGAGGAGGAGTGATGTATCACCCTGTTAGAGCGGAAGGAAGCAGGGTGTCAGACGCACACCACACATCTTTAATCAAATCAGCATGTTTGGAATGTCTCCAATAATTGCCTTATTTGAGGCTGTGTCTGATTGGGCTCTTCTGAGTCCCCATATGCATGTTCAGTTATGTCAACTATTTGATTTATAGTAATCCGTTTTGTTTCAGAATGATTTTGTTTATTTTACTGCCCAGTCAAGACCGTCCACTATTCACTGCACTAAAGCACCCACCCCAGCCAGCCATTACATCCGTGCCAGACACAAGCGGATGAATCAGCCAATGTGCGCTTGTTCCCTCTTGTGGCTGTAGCCAGAACTGCAGAATGTTATGTCAATGTTCTGGGTTGTTCTCGAATGAATTACTGGAAGGGGTGGGCTAAGGATGACATGATGGTGGTGAAATTGTCAACAAGGAAAGTTATTCACTTGGGGGTTACTGCAGTTCAAATGAATGGCATGGGGAGGTTTTGTGATGGTGGAAGTGCCAGTGACATTTTATATTTTCGTCTGTCGTATCGAAGCGATGATTGATGAAAATGTCAACACTTTTTTTCACCCGCTCATCAGCCCATTGCTTCTTGCTAGTACCTTACTATTGTAGCTTGGAGGTGTAGGGACACTTGTGGGTGTGAGGGGTGGGGATTGATTTTGTGTGTGGTTGTAAATTGTCTCAGCACACATTAAGCTTTGCCAACTAATTCTGATTACTTTCTAATCTGATTTGGCTCTGATTTTAAGATTACTGCATTATATTGTAAAGGGTGTAATTTCACCTAATTCTGTTGATTTTAAGGGAGGCTCTCATGTCTAATGCTGTTAGTGTTGTGGTTGCAAGTTCACTTTCCTCATATAAAGCCTCTTATTTTGCTATAGGCTACCAAGTGCATACCACGCTGGCTTGCTTCTGAAGCTAAGCAGGGTTGGTCCTGGTCAGTTCTTGGATGGGAGACCAGATGCTGCTGGAAGTGGTGTTGGAGGGCCAGTAGGAGGCACTCTTTCCTACTCTTCCTTTTCTGAAGGAATATCCCAATGCCCCAGGGCAGTGGTTGACACTGCCCTGTGTAGGGTGCCGTCTTTCGGCTGGGACGTTAAACCGGTGTCCTGACTCTCTGAGGTCATTAAAGATCCCATGGCACTTATCGTAAGAGTAGGAGTGTTAACCCCGGAGTCCTGGCTAAATTCCCAATCTGGCCCTCAAACCATCACGGTCACTTAATAATCCCCAGTTTACAATTGGCTCATTAATCCCCCTCTTCCCTGTAGCTATTCCCCAGGTCATTGCTGCAAATGAGAACGTGTTCTCAGTCAACTTATCTGGTAAAATAACGAATGAATAAATAAAATAAAAAGTGCTAACAGTCAATATCTGGATAATGTGTGTAATGCTTGATAGTGTATATGTTAACATGACCTGAATATAGACTGGTTTTCATCAAGCTGTCCGCTCAAGAGGAAGCTTCTCACTGATTGCCAGTGCTTGTAATCTGGTTCAGGTTATTAATCAACCTACCAGTGTATTTACAAAGACTACAGGAACTATATCATCTACATGTATTGATCACATTTTTACTAATGCTGCAGAACTTTTTCTAGTGCTGTATTCAGACCCATAGTATAGTTGCTATATTTAGAAAAGCCAAAGTTCCAAAGGCTGTGTCTCAAAATAGTGTATAAGAGATCATACAAGAGGTTTTGTAGTGACTCCAATGTTGAAGATGTTTAAAGGATTTGGTCTGATGTGTTTAATGAGCTTTCAGATGCTGCGCTTGATGCATTAACAAGGTTTCTTCCAGTTATTGACATGCACCTATTAAAGCGACTCTCCAGTACTTTTGTAGTAGTTCTGGAAATGGCACTCAGGAGCCAGTGGTCCCTGAAAATTGCATACTATGATACATATGGGCACCACATCATTGCGCATCTTGCTAGCTGTCACTCAAATCGATCATTTGACCAGATCCAATGCTTCAGTGCAGCCTTTGATCTTATTGAAAATAATCTGTTATTGGAAAAACGGATGTGTTATGGCTTTACATTCTCTGCAATATAATAGGTTGAGTGCTTTCTGTCCAATAGAACAGTGTCTTCTTTAACCTCTCTGGGATATCTAGCGTCCCACCTGGCCAGAACCCAGGGAAAATGCAGAGAGACAAATTCAAATTACTATTTATTACTATAAAATTTAAACTTCATTAAATCACACCTGCAAGATAGCAAATTAAAGCTACACTTGTTGTGAATCCAGCCAACATGTCAGATTTCAAAAAGGCTTTTCGTCAAAAGCAAACTATGCTATTATCTGAGGAAAGCACCTCAGTAAACAGAGAAACCATATTTCAACCATACAAGCGCGACACAAAACGCAGAAATAAAAATATAATTCATGCCTTTGACAAGCTTCTTTTGTTGGCACTCATATATCCAAAATGTCAATTTATTTGGCGCGTTTGATCCAGAAAAACACCAGTTCCAACTTGCTCAACATGACTACAAAATATCTCAAAAGTTACCTGTAAACCTTGCCGAAACATTTCAAACTACTTTTGTAATACAACTTTAGGTATTTTAATGTAAATAATCGATAAAATTGAAGACTGGATGATCTGTGTTCAAAACAGGAAGAAAACAAACTGAAGCATGCTTTCTGGTCACGCGCCTCTATCTAACAGTACACTTCAAGTGACCCTCGTTCAAGATGGCCGTACTTCATTACACAAAGGAATAACCTCAACCAATTTCTAAAGACTTGACATTCAGTGGAAGCGATAGGAACTGCAAGAAGGTCTCTTTAAATCTGGATTCCCAATCAAACCCCATTGAAGTGACCTCAACAAACAAAAAAATCTGAATGGTTTGTCCTCAGGGTTTTGCCTGCTAAATAAGTTCTGTTATACTCAGACATGATTCAAACAGTTTTTTAGAAACTTCAGAGTTTTCTATCCAAATCTATTATTAATATGCATGTCTTATCTTCTGGGGATGAGTAGCAGGCAGTTGAATTTGGGCATGCATTTCATCCGGACGTGGAAATACTGCCCCCGGTCACCAAGAAGTTTATTTTTTTATTTAACCAGTAAGGGCTCATTGAGATTAAAATCTATTTTTCAAGAGCGCCCTGGCCAAGATAGGCAGTACCAAGTCATTACAAAAAACTTAGACAGACAACATGAAAAACTACAAGTAAAATCTAGTAAAAACCATTGAATTCACAAGAGTATAAAACAGCAAATTAAAAACATTGACAGGTCAGGGAATCAGCCTCAAAATCCTTCATCAGTGATTTAAAAACACCAATCGGGACAAGTTCTTCCAGTTTAAAAGTATTTTGTAAGGTGTTCCAAGACTATGGCGCAGAGTACATAAAAGCCCTTTTACCAAATTCAGTTTGGACATTTGGAACAGTTAGCAGAATAAAGTCCAGTGACTAATGGAAGCTTCTCTCATGTAAAATATAAAGTGTGGTAATCCGCAAGGCAGCGGTCTTGGCCCTTCACTGTTCTATTTTTACTAATGATCTACCACAAACTTTGAACTAAATTTGACGAACTGACTAGTTGGAAAGGTGGCATCCTATGACAGTGCCACATTGAAAGTCACAGCTATTCTGTAAGGCCATTCTACTGCCAATGTTTGTCTATGGAAAGTACATGGCTGTATGCTCAATTGTATACAGAATCCACTAATTTGAAGGGTTGTCCACATACTTCCTTTTTATTTATTTTTGTGTGTGTACTTACCCCACCAGACTTGCCACTCGGCGACTCTTCACTGTCCCCAAATCCAGAATGAATTCAAGGCCACGCACAGTATTGTATTGAGCTATGATCACATGGAACCCATCTCAAATTACTCAAACAAAGCACAACACTGCTACCCTGTTATATCTGACCTAGTTAAGGTATATGTAGTAATGTAAGTCTGTTTTTTAAATGGAAATTTTAAAGTACTTTTGTCTTTTTTTGTGTCAGACTAGCTAAAGCCATTGGCTGTTGGGGGATCTAAATCTAAAACTCTTGTGGTAACGCCCTCTCTCTTGTCTCCAGGACCGGTTTGCAGAGATCTTTGGGAAGGACGCTGCAGCTGAGAGCAGGAAGTCTCAGGAGAGCTTTAAGAAGTGGTTGCTGGCGGGGATGACACTGGTTACAGGAGTCATCGTAGGGTCACTCATTGCTCAGAAACGCCTGTGAGATCGACAAGCACAGACGCCATCTTGTAGGGGGGGAAATGAAGGAACTTTTTTACTTTTGTATTTCTCCTTTATTTGCCAAGAAAGGACATGTTTACGGTTTAACCTTACATCCCACAATGCACTGAGGTCTCGTTGACTGTTGAGATTAAAGAGAGTGATGGTCACTAATGTTACCCTCATCAAACACCTCCTTGCAACACCCTAAAACACAAGAAAATGGAGGCGGATAGAACTGTCTTGGACCAAATGTTCCTCAGTTTCCTTTTTACTCTTTCCTGTATCTTCTCCAATTGCTGTATTCATTTGGTTTTACAAATTTACTTTCATTTTGCATGACGTGCTCCATCTATAGGCAAGTCTGTGCTGATGGGGATTTACTAGCCCCATCTCTGAGGTTAGTCTTGTTGATGATGGTCTCTAACCCCAAAAAAAACTTGCCACCTGTAAAAGAAGGGGGGGGAAATGGCACTGAAAATCATCTGTCCACCTCAGTGTAGTTTTGACATGGCTGCTTTGTAGATGCAGTGCACTCCAAACAACCTAGCCAAAAGACAGCCAATATCACACTCACTAGCTCAATCTGTTAATTGTAAATGTTTTTTTTTTTTTCATCTCCAAGTTGTAAGTGTAACAAGTGATTGAGACAGATTTCGATCTTGACTAGTGCGCCATGTCAGGCGCATTGGCCTGTAATGAATGAGGTGATAGCTTTCCATGTGTGTTCATTGGTTTGTGTATTTTTTTTTTTTAAACCATTAAAACCCACGTGATAATTTCCTGTCCTGATGGTGGTAACTGCGTACCTGACACACACACCGCCCTGTCTAGACAGAAAACACAAGGTGCACAACAAACCAAGAGCCAGTGATGAAGAGGAGTATTTATTCTAGTAGCTGTTGGTACAAAGGCTGTTTTCTTATTATAATGGAGGAAAAGATTGTTCAGTATTTACGACTTGCAACACAGCCTAATGATTTGTTTCGCTAATAAGATCGATGAATGAAGCAGAAAAGCTATTTAGTGGGTTAACAGATCCGTTAGACTTCTAACGTGCATATAGCTCTTGAGACATGAGAAACTGTTGGCAGGCAAGCTTCAGGGCGGGACCCATTCAACCTGCCACCTCTGTCTCCGTGCCTTCGTTTCCACACAATGTGGCACATTCATTTCTGTTCTCCCTGTCACCGCAGCTGAGGGCGTGCGTCACTCAACACAGGCCCACCTGATGTTCAGAGCACATCTCCTGTCAAACCTAGTCGACAGAGACAGGGGAAAACCATTCCTTAGTTTCCAAACATCTTTAATTTAAACACTGTCAGGAGGGTGTTTTGTCGTCTGCCGATTTTATGGTGTCACGCTCCTGAGCTGACAGGTGAGGCGAGATGGGTGCAACCCATCTATACTCACATTCTAACCGATCTCTGCTTCAGGGAATGGAGCCCGAGGGACAGAGGGGGTCCTCTTGTGTAGCAGGTACAGTTGTAAACACAGTCCAGACTCACACCAGCCAGAGGCTCCTGTTTGCAGCTGTTTCCTGTTTCAAAGCTGGATTGATGCTCTCACACTTGCAGTGTTTTTCCCACATTTCATTTGAAAAGTGTAGTAGAGCTATGTTTGGACTGAAGGCGCAACTGTTTTTCCTATGCTGTATTTTGTCAAAGCTCAGTTTATTCAGCCCATGTTTTCTATGCATTTCCTGCAAAATATTGGTGACATAACAGATTTAAAAGTAGATAGGCAATGAATAACTGGTTTCATTAGGAAACATTTCTGCCTGCCATTAACCTCCATATCAGTGACAAAGCCTCTGACAGTGTATTTAGGTGAGTCTGCGTTCAGGTATGCCATCCTGCTTAGGGTCTTGATGCTCATCAACACATTGGGGTCAAGGTTTTCACTTTACCTATGACTAAATGCTACTTTTAGAAATGTTCCCCAACTGATCATGAACACACCATTTCATCACAGATCTGATACATTCCAATACAGTATATTTTTCTAGTGTGCCCCACAAAAAGCGGCTTGCAGGCTCCAATGTTACCTTTTTGTTATGTGAAGTTCCCTCCACTTATGTGAGATTGTGTGCATGCGTGTGGAATGGACTATGGCAAATGTTTGCAGGAGGTACAAGGAATCTAAACCGCATTGACACTATGTATACTAGTTATTTAAAACAATGATTTAGAATAGTATCATAGCTTAGTAACATATTTAAGAAAAGTGACTTTGAAATGTTATTTAAGATATTTAGGGGAAAGTATAGTGTCCCTTCCAATGGCCTGAAATTCCAATTTTGTATATGGCTGCGTTTACACAAGCAGCCTAATTTATATTTTTTCCCAATCACATGTTCTGAATTGGGGCTGTCTGTTTAAATGTTTCCCTTGTATTTGTGTTTTAACTGCTGAAATAGTTATTTCCCCATTTGATAGCTTAAAGCAGGGGTGTCAAGCTCATTCCATGGCGGGTCAAGTGTCTGTAGGATTTTCCTTTCAATTATGCTCCAGGTGTGCAGAGTTCATTAATTAGTGATCTTAAGTCCTCAATCAAGGACAAGGGAAGTGTAAAAACCCACAGACTCAGCCCTCAAATGAATTTGATACCTATGGCTTAAAGGAGTGAACATGTTGAATGGTCTGTCACAATTCCAATGTAATGTGTAGATTACATGAAACTAATAAAAACCCATCTGGAACATGGAGAACACTGAATTTTTATTTCTACAAAACTAACATTCTTTACAATGTTAACTGATATTAGGAAAGGAAAACAAAGGCACAAGGATTCAGTGTGTACACAGTGAACAGTTAACCATTTGTGTAGAAATTCCTAGAGCATTTCAGCAAGGGGATAAAACAAATGTAGGCTGTTTTTTTGTTGTTGGTCCTGACACGTTCACTTACGGCCAAACCAGACAGACGACCACTGGAACACTAAAGCAGAAATTAGGTTGAGGACAAGCAGCCCATAATATACTGTTTTCTCAGATGGAGAGCGAAGGAAACCAGTTTAGTCATTTATTACTTAAACCGTAAGAGAATGGATGGATTGCCATTATGGCGGCTGAACAGAGGCTCAAGGTGTCAAGGCGAACCATTCCTCCTTCAGGCAGTGGTCTATTCCCTTCCTTTACTTCCATTGTTTGTTCTTGTAGTCCCACTGGGCAGAGAAGCCCTCGATTGGGTTGATCCGCATATCCAGCATCCTCTGGATCTGCTTAGCCTGCCACTCCTCACCAAAGGTATGAGGTTGGGGTGGGTACACACAAGAGAAAAAGAACAGCAAGTTTAAGGACTGAACAATCGCCCATCCATGTGATAATGGCTTTAGGAAGTCAATCAATTTTAGCAGTCAACCATGAGAAATGCAGTAGCATAAAATAGTTTAGACTTGGCATAAGGTTGAAGGAATGAGGCATCTGGAGAGCATGCGCCAAATGTTACCCTATAATTAAGTCTTACCATAGTGGCACTGCCAAAAGACCAAGAGACCAGTGATGCCAAATAAGATGAACATCCCACCAATCACAGTTTTCCACTCATGGGACGGCCTCTTCATCTCAGGATAGGTGTGGTTGAACTTCAGCCTGTACACTGGGATACAGAAGGATAAATATTAAGAATAGCAGGATTAAAGGCTCTGACATGAGAAGGAATGAGGGGCTTACAGGTGATTTTCTCCTCCTTGGACAGCGCAGTCCAGGGACCCTTCTCATTCTGTTTCAGGCTCTTATCCGTAGAGTCGAGGACATCCTTCCATGGTCTGTCTGGCAGAGGGGTGTCCAGACGATCCGAGTACATTGGCTGGGACATGTCCAAGTTGTTGGAGACCTCTACAGTACAGGAGATAGGACACATCGTTGATATAAAGTACGTGCGGGAGAGTTTGCGGTGAAGACCTCAGGTATTTGTGCTAGTAGCACCATTCACTACTTGAAAGTCAACACCACCATCTGCTGATTGTAAATGCAATGGCACAGCAAGCCATGCCATTTCAAAATGTGCCTAGCTTGAATAAAAGGGTCTACACAAAACCAGGGCTCACCAACCCTAATCGAGCACACCTGATTCTAATAATTAGCAGATTGATAAACTGAATCAGGTTTGTTACAACTGGGGTTGGAGTGAAAACGTACACCAGGGTAGCTCTCCAGGAACAGGTTTGGAGAGACCTGAACTGGGCTGTGTAGTGACGGAATACATTTGAAAAAATATATTACATAAATCTTTCCAGCAGACAATTATACATGCAGTTCAACGTCAATGATTACCGTGGTGGTCATGGCTTGACATCCTTGCACCACTGTTGGTCAGTGCCAAAACTGCTCGCCTGGAAAGCAAGCACCCCACACATCCTTTTGTCAGGTGAAGCATCTGAAAGACAAGTGAGGAAGAGACCGAACAATATTTATCCTTCAATAAAATATGTGTCCACATAACTGATCAGTACAAAAGTGACCAGGTACTTTAACAATAACCTGGACCTTCCCTCTCTGCGCAATGCCGTAAAAACAAAGGTTGAGATGAAATGGCCCAGTTTCTTTAGGGACTTCAAAGACTAACTTGCAATCACAGAACAAGTCAAATCCATGGGCTAACTGGCTACTGAGTTACAGCCCACACGCTCACCTTCAGAAAGTGATTTAGAAATTCTTCTGACACCTGTTTATAGAGTATGCACTGATTGACTAATCACTCTCACCTGTGCAAGGCTAACCCTTCTCAAATCAATTAAAATAAAATGTTATTGGTCACATACACCTATTTAGCAGATATTATTGTGGGTTTCATGACTCCAACGGTAGATGTTGGGATCTGTCAGTGTGAGAGAGAACGGCAGAAGTGGATACTGACTTTGAATTTGATGGCGCTAGCAAAGATGACAATGAGGGTGCTGAAAATACTGGATGGACTACAGTTGCTAAAGCATGGATAAAGAGAGCTAAAATCACAGTTTAAACGCTGTCTAGTTAGCACACTCCTCATGTCACAACTACTTAACAGTTTTGTAGTAGGAGTGCAGTTTGAGGATGGGAAGATGTACCTGGGAGATCTGCTTTGATGTTGCCAAGATGGTGAAGAAAGTGATGGGTTCTGTGGAATCTGTGAGGGGGACCAGGAGTTGAATTTTGTAGATTTCTTTGGTAAAACAAACGGAGCGTGTATTGCGCCTCACAGAATCAAGGAGAAAGACGTGACTGCTTTCGATTTTCAGAGCAGGGCACCAATCAAGGGTGTTATTTCTGGAGTATTTGTGGAAGTTGGGGCTGAGAAGAATGAAAATGTCTGAAGTAGTTGGGGCTTGACGATTGACGCATATGTTAAATGAAAGGAAGATAAAGAGCATGTCTGTGTTACAGTTTTTGATGTGGAGACGCTCCCTACACATGTCAAGATGGGATATGTGACTTACCATGTGAGGGCATTTGTCCCCAGGTTACTGCAGTGTTCCAACTGCAAACCATTTGGGCATGACATTGTGTCAAGTGTTTGCAGAGAGCATGGCTTGACTGATTATTTTTCCTGCGGAAGATGATGACTCCAGGACTACCTGACATGATGACTCCTTGCTGTCCCCAGTCCACCTGGCCATGCTGCTGTTCCAGTTTCAACTGACCTGAGCCCTAGGACCATGCCCCAGGACTACCTGACATGATGACTCCTTGCTGTCCCCAGTCCACCTGGCCATGCTGCTGCTCCAGTTTCAACTTCCACCTGACTGTGCTGCTGCTCCAGTTTCAACTGTTCTGCCTTATTATTATTCGACCATGCTGGTCATTTATGAACATTTGAACATCTTGGCCATGTTCTGTTATAATCTCCACCCGGCACAGCCAGAAGAGGACTGGCCACCCCACATAGCCTGGTTCCTCTCTAGGTTTCTTCCTAGGTTTTTGCCTTTCTAGGGAGTTTTTCCTAGCCACCGTGCTTCTACACCTGCATTGCTTGCTGTTTGGGGTTTTAGGCTGGGTTTCTGTACAGCACTTTGAGATATCAGCTGATGTACGAAGGGCTATATAAATAAATTTGATTTGATTTGATTTGATTTGATGACGTTGGATGTCGCAATTGTGGTGGGAAGCATGCACATGACTTCTCTGAATGTTCTGTAAGGGTGAAGGAGGCAGAGATGGCTAGGATAAGAGATGTTCTAGTGGTTTGGTTGTCCTGGAGACACCACAGTCCAGTGATATGGGTGCCGTTCACAAGATACAGGATCCAGATACCCTTGTCGTGAAGAAAGTAGATCGTTTGGCATTTATTGCTATGTCGATAACCCGCACTGCAGGAGTGGAAAGATCAATAATCATTGTATCTGCAGCTGAACGCTTCTTGGGAATGAAGGACGTATGGCTTGCTGACTGGAGCAGCAGTTCCGTCCTCTCATGTCACCAGATCTGAGTAGGGCTCTGAGTATATTTTGAAGGACTGAGCGTTTTTTGTTTGTGTTTTGTATTACTGATGTTTGAGTGGATTAAAGGTCCCGCACAGTAAAATAAAATAAAATGTTATTTGTCACATAAATAAACAAAAGTAAAAAATAAAAGAGCAACAATAAGATAACAATGCCGAGGCTATATAAAGGGGGTACCTGTACAGGGATAAAGGGGGTACATGTGCAGGGATAGAGGTTAGTTGAGGTAATATGTACATGTAGGTAGGGGTAAAGTGACTTTGCCTAGATAATAAACATCAAGTAGCAGCAGCGTAAAAAAAAAGGGGGGTCATTGGTATAGAGGTCCTGGATGGCGGGAAGCTTGGCCCCAGTGATTTACTATGCCGTACACACTACCCTCTGTAGCGCCTTGCGTTCAGAGGCCGAGCAGTATGGCCTCTGCATCACAGAGGCCATACCAGGCGGTGATGCAACCAGGATGCTTTCGATGGTGCAGCTGTAGAACTTTTTGAAGATCTGAGGACACATGACAAATATTTTCAGTCTCCTAAGGGGGAAAAGGTGTTGTCGTGCCCTCTTCACGACTCTCTTGGTGTGTTTGGACCATGATAGTTTGTTGGTGATATGGACACCAAGGAACTTTAAGCTCTCAACCTGCTCCACTACAGCCCTGTCGATGAGAATGGGGGCGTGCTAATCCCTCCTTTTTCTGTAGTCCACGATCATCTCCTTTGTCTTGATCACATTGAGGGAGAGGTTGTTGTCCTGGCACTACACTTCCAGGCCTCTGACCTCCTCCCTATAGGCTTATCGATGTCGGTGATTGTCTACTACCGTTGTGTTGTCAGCAAACTTAATGATGGTGTTGGAGTCGTGTTTGGCCACGACTCCAACACAGGAGGAGGGGACTGAGCACGCACCCCAGAGGGGACCCCTGTGTTGAGGATTAGCGTGGCAGATGTGTTGTTGCCTACTCTTACCACCTGGGGGTGGCCCGTCAGAAAGTCCAGGATCCAGTTGCAGAGGGAGGTGTTTAGTTCCAGGGTCCTTAGCGTTGTGATGAGTTTTGAGGACACTATGTTGTTGAACACTGAGCTGTAGTCAATGAACAGCATTCTCATGTAGGTGTTCCTTTTGTCCAGGTGGGAAAGGGCAGTGTTGAGTGCAGTAGAGATTGTGTCATCTGTGGATCTGTTGGGGAGGTATGCAAATTGGAGTGGGTCTAGGGTTTCTGGGATGATGGTGTTGATGTGAGCCAAGACCAGCCTTTCAAAGCACTTCATGGCTACAGACGTGAGTGCTACCGGTCTGTAGTCATTTAGGCAGGTTACCTTGGTGTTTTTGTGCACAATGACTATGGTGTTCTGCTTGAAACATGTAGGTATTACAGACACTTGCCAGTTGGTCAGCGCATGCTCGGTGTACACGTCCTGGTAATCCATCCGGCCATGCGGCCTTGTGAATGTTGACCAGTTTATCGGCTATGGTGAGCATGATCACACAGTCATCCGGAACAGCTGGTGCTCTCATGCATGCTTCAGTGTTGCTTGCATCGAAGCGCGCATGGAAGTAATTTAGTTCGTCTGGTAGGCTTGTGTCACTGGCAGCTCGTGGCTGGGCTTCCCTTTGTAGTCCTTAATAGTTTGCAAGCCCTGCCACATCCGCCGGTGTAGTAGGATTCAATCTTAGACCTGTATTTACGCTTTGCCTGTTTGATGGTTTGTCTAAGGGCATAGCGGGATTTCTTATAAGCGTCTGGGTTAGAGTCCTGCTCCTTGAAAGCGGCAGCTGTACCCTTTTGCTCCGTGCGGATGTTGCCTGTGATCCATGGCTTCTGGTTGGGGTATGTACGTATGGTCACTGTGGGGACTTTGTCATCGATGGACTTATTGATGAAGCCGGTGACTGATGTGGTATACTCCTCAGTGCCATCAGATGAGTCCCAGAACTTATTCCAGTCTGTGGTAGCAAAGCAGTCCTGTAGCTTAGCATCTGTGTCATCTGACCACTTACGTATTCAGCAAGTCACTGGTACTTCCTGCTTTAGATTTTGCTTGTAAGCAGGAATCAGGGAGATATAATTATGGTCAGATTTGCCAAATGGAGGGCAAGGGAGAGCTTTGTATGTGTCTCTGCGTGTGGAGTAAAGGTGGTCTAAAGTTTTTTTTTCTCTATTTTGCACATGTAACACACTGGTAAAAATGAGATAAAACGGATTTAAGTTTCCCTGCATTAAAGTTCCTAGTCACTAGCATTTTTTTGTTTGCTTTTGGCTTCATACAGCTCGTTGAGTGTGGTCTTAGTGCCAGCATATAGATTAAAATTCTCTTGGTAAATATTGTAGTCTACAGCTTATCATGAGATACTCTACCTCAGGTGAGCAAAACCTTGAGACTTCCTTAGTATTTGATTTCACGCATCAGCTGTAATGGACAAATAGACACAGTCTGCCACCCCTTGTCTTACTGGAGGCAGCTGTTCTGTCTTGCCGATGCACGGAAAAACCAGCCAACTGTATATTATTGTAAAGAAACAGCAGGGAGCAGGTCTCGAAACCTCGACTTTCGAGCCCGAGGTCCGGCGCGCTATCGACTGTGCCGCAAAAGCATGCTCAAACAGCAGTCGATTTCCGCGCTTATAAACCCAGGGTCGTTACACTATCTATGTCGTCGATAAAATAGCACAATTGGTTAGAAGCCCGTCCTACTTTCCAATAAATAAAAAATGCATGACCAAAACATTGCTGCTCTGTCTGTCAGCGTAGTGTCCAGAGCATGGAGGCGCTACCAGGAGACAGGCCAGTACATCAGGAGACATGGAGGAGGCCGTAGGAGGGCAACAACCCAGCAGCAGGACCGCTACCTCTGCCTTTGTGCAAGGAGGGGCAGGAGGAGCACTGCCAGAGCCCTGCAAAATGACCTCCAGCAGGCCACAAATGTGCATGTGTCTGCTCAAGCGGTCAGAAACAGACTCCATGAGGGTGGTATGAGGGCCCGACGTCCACAGGTGGGGGTTGTGCTTACAGCCCAACACTGTGCAGGACGTTTGGCATTTGCCAGAGAACACCAAGATTGGCAAATTCGCCACTGGTGCCCTGTGCTCTTCACAGATGAAAGCAGGTTCACACTGAGCACATGTGACAGACGTGACAGAGTCTGGAGACGCCGTGGAGAACGTTCTGCTGCCTGCAACATCCTCCAGCATGACTGGTTTGGCGGTGGGTCAGTCATGGTGTTGGGTGGCATTTCTTTGGGGGGCCACACTTCCCTCCATGTGCTCACCAGAGGTAGCCTGACTGCCATTAGGTACCGAGATGAGATCCTCAGACCCCTTGTGAGACCATATGCTGGTGCGGTTGGCCCTGGGTTCCTCCTAATGCAAGACAATGCTAGACCTCATGTGGCTGGAGTGTCTCAGCAGTTCCTGCAAGAGGAAGGCATTGATGCTATAGACTGGCCCGCCCGTTCCCCAGACCTGAATCCAATTGAGCACATCTGGGACATCATGTCTCGCTCCATCCACCCATCCATCCATCCAGTCTGCACAACAGACTGTCCAGGAGTTGACGGATGCCTTAGTCCAGGTCTGGGAGGAGATCCCTCAGGAGACCATCCACCACCTCATCAGGAGCATGCCCAGGCATTGTAGGGAGGTCATACAGGCACGTGGAGGCCACACACCCTACTGAGCCTCATTTTGACTTGTTTTAAGGACATTACATCAAAGTTGGATCAGCCTGTAGTGTGGTTTTCCACTTTAATTTTGAGTGACTCCAAATCCAGACCTTCATGGGTTGAAACATTTGATTTCCATTGATAGTTGTTTTGTGTGATTTTGTTGTCAGCACATTCAACTATGTAAAGAAAAAAGTATTTAATAATAATATTTCATTCATTCAGATCAAGGATGTGTTATTTTAGTGTTCCCTTTATTTTTTTGAGCAGTGTACTATAGACCTTGTCGGTATTAGATAGAATGTCGCAACCCTGTTCACCTGTGGGGGAAACAACCTGTGGTTACCTAGGTTACCCCATTGGCTCACAGCGAAAACTTGACCTTTTTCAAACGCAATTTTCTTGTTCTATGATTTGTTTTAGTAAATTACAAAACTGCACCGATGATTGTTGTCTTTTCTAACACAGTGTCGGAATTGGAGTTCACACAGCCAGCCATGGGCAAAGCTAACTGGGTTTTCGAGAGCTAGCGCACAGCAAACACCTGTGTAACGGTAGAAGGACGCCAGAAACGTGTTGGAACTGAAAAATACTATCGGCTGCAACTGGGTTAAAGTCGGTTAAATAATAATTAAAATGGTATCATTGCTGAGTAACATTTACTTTAAAATGTTACGATATTTGGTGTAAAGTCTCTTCAAACGGTCTTAAATTTCGTCTTTGCATTGTGTTTTTGTAAGTAATAGGTTTTTTTTGTGTTACATGTTTACATATTTTGCATTATTCAACTCATATGTGTATATACTGTATTCTATTCTACTTCATTTTAGTCTATGCCGCTCCGACATTGCTCGTCCAAGTATTTATGTATTCTTAATTCCTTTACTTTAGATGTGTTGTGAAATTGTTAGCTATTACTGCACTGTTGGAGCAAGAAACACAATCATTTTGCTACACCTGCAATAACATCTGCTAATCCTCTTATGTGACCAATAATATGTGATTTGATTTTAGAGAAAAAACAAGGAACTCCATGGTGTATAGTCTGTTTCTATGTCTTACGATTCCAATGTAATGTCTTAGATTACATGCAGCGACCAATTTGGAACATGGAGAGGACACTGACATTTTATTTTGGTGCTTTGGAAGGGATAAGGGGAAAGGCCAGAAGACATTCATTGAGAAACTCAAAAAAATTAATGACTTGTTCCTGTAGGAGAACATTCACATAAATGTTAATTTAATAGTGTCCCTTGCCTGTAGTAAAGCTGCTCAGAGCGTCCGGCCATACATGATCTTTAACTTGTTTGCCATCCATCTTCACTCCTAGACTTTTTAATAGTTTTCTACAGAAAATGCTAATATTCTCTGCAATTTTGGGACTGATTTTAGGGAGTGAAAACAAAGGTACAAGGATTGATTTAATCTTTTTGTTGTGTTTTATACATTGAATACGGTGGACCATTTTGGAGTAGAAATTCCTTTGTTAGTGTTGAATGTGTCAGGACCACCAAGGCAATGGCACATCTCACAATACTCACTTAAGGCCTAACTAGACACTACCACAGGAACACTAAAGCAGAAATTAGGTTGAGGACAAGCAGCCCATAATATTATACTGTTTTCTCAGATGGAGAGAGAAGGAAACAACCAGTTTTTAGTTATTTATTAAATAGTAAGAGAATGGATTCAGATGGCTGGATTGCTGTTATGGTGGCTGAACAGAGGCTCAAGGTGTCAAGGCGAACCATTCCTCCTTCAGGCAGTGGTCTATTCCCTTCCTTTACTTCCATTGTTTGTTCTTGTAGTCCCACTGGGCAGAGAAGCCCTCGATTGGGTTGATCCGCATATCCAGCATCCTCTGGATCTGCTTAGCCTGCCACTCCTCACCAAAGGTATGAGGTTGGGGTGGGTACACTGTGGGACACACAAGAGAAAAAGAACAGCAAGTTTAAGGACTGAACAATCGCCCATCCATGTGATAATGGCTTTAGGAAGTCAATCAATTTTAGCAATCAACCATGAGAAATCTTACCATAGTGGCCCTGCCAAAAGACCACCAGACCAGTGATGCCAAAGAAGATGAACATCCCACCAATCACAGTCTTCCACTCATGGGACGGCCTCTTCATCTCAGGATAGGTGTGGTTGAACTTCAGCCTGTACACTGGGATACAGAAGGAGAAATATTAAGAATAGAAGGCTGTGACATGAGAAGGAATGAGAGAGGGAGTAGCTTACAGGCGATTTTCTCGTCCTTGGACAGCGCAGTCCAGGGACCCTTCTCCTTCTGTTTCAGGCTCTTATCTGTAGAATCGAGGACATCCTTCCATGGTCTGTCTGGCAGAGGGGTGTCCAGACGATCCCAGTACATTGGCTGTGACATGTCCACTGAGTCGGACACCTCTACAGTACATGAGATATAGGACACGAGATAAGTCAAGTGAAGGGGAGGTTGAGGTAAAGGGAGTGGTGGTAAGGTGGGGTTTAGAGTAGAGGTCGACCGGTTATGATTTTTCAACGCCGATACCGATTATTGGGGGACCAACAAAAAACCCGTTACCGATTAATCGGCTGATGTTTTTACAAATTGATTTGTAATAATGACAATTACAACAATACTGAATGAACACTTATTTTACCTTAATATAATAAATCAATCAAATCAATTTAGCCTCAAATAAATAATGAAACGTTCAATTTGGTTTAAATAATGCAAAAACAAAGTGTTGGAGAAGAAAGTAAAAGTGCAATATGTGCCATGTAAGAAAGCTAACGTTTAAGTTCCTTGCTCAGAACATGAGAACATGAGAACATATGAAAGCTGGTGGTTCCTTTTAACATGAGTCTTCAATATTCCCAGGTAAGAAGTTTTAGGTTGTAGTTATTATAGGAATTATAGTACTATTTCTCTCCATACCATTTGTATTTCATTAACTTTTGACTATTGGATGTTCTTATAGGCACTTTAGTATTGCCAGTGTAACAGTATAGCTTTTCGTCCCTCTCCTCTCTCCTCCCTGGGCTCGAACCAGGAACACAACGACAACAGCCACCCTCGATGCAGCGTTACCCATGTAGAGCAAGGGAAACAACCACTCCAAGTCTCAGAGCGAGTGACGTTTGAAACACTATTAGCGCGTACCCCGCTAACTAGCTAGCCATTTCACATTGGTTACGCCAGCCTAATCTTGGGAGTTGATAGGCTTGAAGTCATAAACAGCTGCAGGCAAACACAAGAAAGTGCTGTTTGAATGAATGCTTACGAGCCTGCTGCTGCCTACCATAGCTCAGTCAGACTGTTCTATCAAATAATAGACTTAGTTATAACATGATAACACACAGAAATACGAGCCTTAGATCATTAATATGGTCGAATCCGGAAACTATCATCTCGAAAACAAGACGTTTATTCTTTCAGTGAAATACGGAACCGTTACGTATTTTTTCTAATGGGTGGCATCCACAAGTCTAAATATTCCTGTTACATTGCACAACCTTCAATGTTATGTCATAATTACGTAAAATTCTGGCAAATTAGGCAGCCCAAACTGTTGCATATACACTGACTCTGCGTGCAATGAACGCAAGAGAAGTGACACAATTTCACCTGGTTAATACTGCCTGCTAACCTGGATTTCTTTTAGCTAAATATGCAGGTTTAAAAAATATATACTTCTGTGTATTGATTTTAAGAAAGGCATTGATGTTTATGGTTAGGTACACATTGGAGCAACGATAAGCACCACAACGATTATATGCAACGCAGGACATGCTAGATAAACTAGTAATATCATCAACCATGTGTAGTTACCTAGTGATTATGATTGATTGATTGTTTTCTATAAGATAAGTTTAATGTGCTAGCTACAACTTACCTTGGCTTACTGCATTCGCGTAACAGGCAGTCTCCTCGTGGAGTGCAATGTAATCAGGGGGTTAGAGTGTTGTACTAGTTAACTGTAAGGTTGCAAGATTGAATCCCCTGAGCTGACAAGGTAAAAATCTGTCGTTCTGCCCCTGAACAAGGCAGTTAACCTACCGTTCCTAGGCCGTCATTGAAAACAAGAATGTTGTTCTTAACTGACTTGCCTAGTTAAATAAAGATTAAATAAAGGTGTAAAAAAAAAAAAAATCGGTGTCCAAAAATACAGATTTCCGATTGTTATGAAAACTTGAAATCGGCCCTAATTAATCGGCCATTCCGATTAATCAGTGGACCTCTAGTTTAGAGGTTTATAGACCTCAGAGCATTGTCTTACGTCAGATGGTGTCACTCCTACGTGGCGCTTGTCCCTCAACCAAATCAGATAAGTGCAGACGGCCATCATGCTATCTGACGTGAGATAATGGACCTCAGAGAAGAAGACAAAACTGGGTGGTAAAGCAGGGACGGATTACGAAACAGCCACGCAAGGCACGTGCCACGGGGCCCCCATATTCCTTTTTTTGGGGGAGTTCTGGCCCCACTGGAGGTCTGAGGGCCTCCAGATAGCATATGATAGCAAAATGTGTAGAATTGCAGGAAATAACCTTTAAAGCTGCAAAATTCATGACAAAATGTGGACAAATGTTGATATGAGCTATTAAACGCCAATGAAAAAAAACATCTGGTCCATGACAAAAAGTGTAGAATTGCAGGAAATGTCCTTTAAAATGGTAACATTTTCTCTTAGCCTCATGACAAAATGTGTAGAATAGCATTATAAAATGGTGTATTTTTTGCTCTGCACCATGGGAAAATGTGTAAATGCAATAAATGAGCTGATCAAAGAATAGTACCGTGGTGGCCATGGCTTGACATCCTTGCACCACTGCTTGTCAGTGCCACCACCGCTTGCTTGGAAAGCAAGCACCCCACACGTCCTGTTGTCAGGTGAAGCATCTGAAAGACAGGTGAGGAACAGAGACAGAACAAGATTTATCCCCCGTCAAAATATATCTCCTCTTAACTGACCAGTAACTCTGGAGACTCCCTCTCATGGTGACTAGGTATTTTAACAATAACCCAAAACTTCCACTCTGCACCATGACGTTAAAAAAATGGTTACTGATGAAATAGGAACTTCAAAGGCTATTTGCAAAAGCAGAGCAAGATTTGGTGTGAGTCCTCAGATCCTCAAAAAGTTATACAGCTGCACCAATGAGAGCATCAAAGAGGCACTGAATTGAAGGTAGGCCTTGAAATACATCCACAGGTACACCTCCAATTCACTCAAATTATGTCAATTAGCCTATCAGAAGCTTCTAAAGCCATGACATAATTTTCTGGAATTTTCCAAGCTGTTTGAAGGCACAGTCAACTTCTGACCCACTGGAATAAAGATACAGTAAATTATAAGTGAAATAATCTGTAAACAATTTCTTCATCTGTATATATACCTATCACATTGCACATTTAGTAATGACAGAATGCATTTTAAACTTCATGCACAGTAAAACATTTGTAATAAAATGATTTTATCATAAGAGGGGGAAAAAATGTTATTGTGTATTAACCTCTACGGAATCGGTGTCCCTAAACCGTGATGTTTGTTGCTCAATATGCAATAATTTGACTAGAATGACGTTGTAAACAACAGCCAACTTTCCGGGACATAGACATGTCTTATATGGGCAGAAAGCTTAAATTATTGTTAATCTAACAGTGTCCAATTTACAGCAACTATTACAGCAAAAAAAAACATGCCATTGTTTGAGGATAGTATACACCAACAAAACACTTTTATCAAGGCAACTGGTTTGATACATTCACCTCTGAAGGTAAATGATGTACTTACATTCAGTAATCTTGCTCTGATTTGTCATCATGAGGGTCCCAGAAATAAAATGTAGCATAGTTTTGTTTGATCAAATCAATTTTTAGGAACTGGGTTCTTCAGTTTCACCCCACTGCTGTCTCTGGCTCCACACCCACCCCACCCGGCCATCTAGATGTGTGAAGGTTAGTGTATTTTCTGTAGGGCAGCTAATGATCCATCATAGATGACATTCCTGAGAGTGTGTAAACTTAATTTTTTTTATTACCATAGCATTTTTGTATATTCTCTATAGTTATGAACTTGAAAATTTATAAATTGACCAAGTCGGCACATTTGGGCAAACTCCTGGCAGGCTTGACACAAATATTGTGTAGTGATGTAATTCTTTACTGGATCAGTCTGCACACTTTGCACACACACTGCTGCAATCTTGTGGACAACATCTAAATTACAACTTGAATCCAATCTCAATGTATGGCCTTTCTCTTGTATTTGAGACTATGGAACGAAAACAATTTTTTAACTGATGTTTTTTGGTTTGTATTGTCTTTTACCAGATCTAATGTGTTATATTCTCCTACATTAATTTCACATTTCCACAAACTTCAAAGTGTTTCCTTTCAAATGGTATCAAGAAATTGAAAAAGGGTCCGAGCCCTAAGAGCACATCAAAGTACAAAGAAGGCATTAACGATATGTAATAAAAGAAAGACAGCGCTTATGAACGCCTATTTCACACCATAGCTTGCTGAATTTGCAAGATAACTTTTCTTTCATTTTGATTTCAACACAAATTAAAATGTGGCTCTGACACGCCCGTGGATTGATGTTTCAGCATTGTCTCAATGAAGAGTTTGGCATTTGACTAGCCATGTGTGACATGTACATGCAGTTACAAGACTGTTAGAGTTAAGCCTTTCGCAGGCTTCCCAGTCAAAACAGTTTTTCTTGAGGCAAGTCGAAATTCGGTAGCTGAAGTCTAGGCCCCTTCGTCAGTGATTGGTCAACAGTACTACTTCTATTAGGAGTGGGAACTATGGATGGGATTCTTCAATTAAGTGTTTCTTGTCATTTAACAAGACAACTAGTTTTCATGCACTTTTTCTCACTTGAGTAATACTGCAACAAACAATAAGTTAGATGTAAAATTGCGTGACTAAGACCTCCTAGGCAAAAAAACGTTACAATTAATTTCAGATTTAGATTAATTCTGGCTATGTTGTTGCTACAGCGTCTCAAGAGTGTTTTTCAAGCGAAGTTCTTTGAGTATGCTTGACTTTCACCTAGCTGAGTTCTGCCAGGAGCAAACCAAACTTAATATGTGGGCATCTTTTGCGGCAAGCGGACGAGCGGATTAAGCCTGAGCTGGAATGTGAAGCTAACTGAAACTGGCTAGCTTTAGAACACCCTGTGTAGACCTGGCTTTCATCATAGTATACCCCTAAGCTAATTTGTTTGTTTTGCAGAGTCTAATATGGTCTCTCTATCTCTCTCAGATTCAGATAAGCTCTATTAGCATGAATGGCAAGGTGACTGTTGCTCACTCTCTCTCTCTCCCTCCCTCCCTCTCTCTTACACACACACACACACACACACACACACACACACACACACACACACACACACACACACACACACACACACACACACACACACGCACACACGTACTGAAGCCAATAAAAATGGTGGAAACTGGCAGTTGTTCAACATCAGCAACCATGTCGCCACGTCCTTAATGACCTCCACACACAGTTTGGTGGACTGTCAAACAGACACATCCATTACATTACCCACTTCATGAGACCTTTATGCAAAAGAGTTTGACATAACTTTTGAGTGTTGTTCTCTATAAAATGCACAAAGAAACTATCTTGTGCAGACCTATTATCAAGGAGTACAGTGTGAATTGATGTCCAAATATGGAGTTGTGTCTGTCTTCTGTTGTGGAGATGTTTACAAATTTAACTTGTGGAGTCTTGAGTTGACACATATGCCCCAATGCCCTAATGCATCATCTCAAAAGGCATTGAGAGAGATGACAATGATTTGTTACCAAATACAGCACTGCATGCTATTAACACAATCCCTTTCACTTTCCCTCCCACAACAGCCTGAGTTGGTATGTTACCAATGATCATGCCTGTCGCACATTTGAAAACTTTTTTGTATTCTAGAAGTCTGTCTGCAGAATCTGTGTTAGAGTTCACTTAACTCTGCATGCCGCTCCTGACCCAAGTAAAGGGTCTAAATGACCGCCCCACCCGCCCCTACCTGACCCAAATAGCCAGTCCTGTTAGACCCCAGAAGTTCGGAAGCCTTCAGCTACTCACAGTTGTCCTGAGAGTGGACCTTTAGGAAAAAAAGACGGACAAATAAGAGCAGCCCCTCTTCACTTTGCTCTGGCGCACTGTCACTGTGTCTCACCCTTGGATCTTATCGCCAACAAACAATCACACTGACCAGGAAAGGCGGGTGAGAGAAGGGGAGGGATAGAGGCAGGGAGGAGGCGGGTGAGAGTTTAGACCGAGAGAGACTAAACTAGTGCAAGTAAACAATCTGAGAAAGCATGTGATGCTACTGGCAGACTGGACCAGGATTAGGGTTGCACTGTAAAACATATTTCACAGACCCTATATTTGAGGCTCCTGAAAACTCTCTTTAATAATCTTCTCCTTTCCACCTTCACAGAAAACTCCACAGTGACAGAAAGAGGGAGCCATTGGAATGCAGGCAGGTCAACTTTGGGTCAGTTTATACAAGAAGGAGGGATCTTAAAGAAGAGTTGCTTTCACAGTGAAGATTAAAACATCCCTAGAGAGAGTGAGATACAGAGAGGCCATGCGAAAGGCTGAAATAGTGTGACCAAGAGAGAGTGAGAAAATGCAAACCGTCAAAGTTTGTGATAAGGGAAAGACGAGGGACGACATTGGATCAAGTTCAGGTCTGATTTAGGTTTAGCCATGCAGGACCTGGGCCAGTATTACCCCTGGCAGTTGTTTGGCTGCTAGTATGTGATTCACAGGAGGGCAACCAATGGTTGAGGGCGCTGAGGGGAAAGGAGGGGAGTGGCAAGAGGGGTGAGTTAAGGACAGGCTGGCTGCACAGTACTGTATGCTGTTGCTGTTCAGCCAGCAACCATAAACAGCAGCTGTTAAAGTATTTTTTGGTCAAGGTCAATGTTACAGCAACCATACCATCTTTGGCAGTACACTTTACTTTGCTCTTTTAGCAGAACAATGTAAACTAATGATAAAAATACTAGTCAAAATTTAGTCAGATTCTTGAAATAATAATACAATCTAAAATAGAAACTGGCTGGTTTGAGCCCTGAATGCTGATGTGCTGACAGCCATGGTATATCAGACCGTATACCATGGGTATGACAAACATTTATTTTTTACTGTTCTTATTATGTTGGTAACCAGTTTATAATAGCAATAAGGAACCTCGGGTTTTGTGGTATATGGCCAATATACCACGGCAAAGAGCTGTATTAGGCACTCTGCATTGCGTCGCGCTAAGGACAGCCCTTAGCCGTGGTATTTCTACCATATACCACAACCCCTCAGGCCTTATTGCTTAATTAACTCAGAGCCCATCAACGCAGAGCCGGCCAATGAGATTCAGATAGTCTGTAAAACTGTAACTGTCCGTAACTGACTGGACTTCCTGACGGGCCGCCCCCAGGTGGTGAGGGTAGGCAACAACATCTCCTCCCCGCTGATCCTCAACACTGGGGCCCCACAAGGGTGCGTTCTGAGCCCTCTCCTGTACTCCCTGTTCACCCACGACTGCGTGGCCATGCACGCCTCCAACTCAATCATCAAGTTTGCGGACGACACAACAGTGGTAGGCTTGATTACCAACAATGACGAGACGGCCTACAGGGAGGAGGTGAGGGCCCTCGGAGTGTGGTGTCAGGAAAATAACCTCACACTCAACGTCAACAAAACTAAGGAGATGATTGTGGACTTCAGGAAACAGCAGAGGGAACACCCCCCCATCCACATCGATGGAACAGTAGTGGAGAGGGTAGCAAGTTTTAAGTTCCTCGGCATACACATCACAGACAAACTGAATTGGTCCACTCACACAGACAGCATCGTGAGGAAGGCGCCTCTTCAACCTCAGGAGGCTGAAGAAATTTGGCTTGTCACCAAAAGCACTCACAAACTTCTACAGATGCACAATCGAGAGCATCCTGGCGGGCTGTATCACCGCCTGGTATGGCAACTGCACCGCCCTCAACCGTAAGGCTCTCCAGAGGGTAGTGAGGTCTGCACAACGCATCACCGGGGGCAAACTACCTGCCCTCCAGGACACCTACACCACCCGATGCTACAGGAAGGCCATAAAGATCATCAAGGACATCAACCACCCGAGCCACTGCCTGTTCACCCCGCTGCCATCCAGAAGGCGAGGTCAGTACAGGTGCATCAAAGCTGGGACCGAGAGACTGAAAAACAGCTGTAGTTTCTCAAGGCCATCAGACTGTTAAACAGCCACCACTAACATTGAGTGGCTACTGCCAACACACTGTCAATGACACTGACTCTACTCCAGCCACTTTAATCATGGGAATTGATGGGAAATGATGTAAATATATCACTAGCCACTTTAAACAATGCTACCTTATATAATGTTACTTACCCTACATTGTTCATCTCATATGCATACGTTGATACTGTACTCTATATCATCGACTGCATCCTTATGTAATACATGTATCACTAGCCACTTTAACTATGCCACTTGGTTTACATACTTATCTCATATGTATATACTGTACTCGATATCATCTACTGTATCTTGCCTATGCTGCTCTGTACCATCACTCATTCATATATCCTTATGTACATATTCTTTATCCCCTTACACTGTGTATGACAGTAGTTTTTTTTGGAATTGTTAGTTAGATTACTTGCTCGTTATTACTGCATTGTCGGAACTAGAAGCACAAGCATTTCGCTACACTCGCATTAACATCTGCTAACCATGTGTATGTGACAAATAAAATTTGATTTGATTTGATTTGTCCTCCGATTCACTGATAAACAGTGTTTTTGCTGGTACATTACATAACCCTCAGAGTTCACCTTACCTCTGGAGCACAAGCAACCAGTGTCAGCTTAATTGGGGAGGACGGGCTCATAGTAATGGCTGGAGCAGAATAAATGGAACGATATCGAACACGTCAAATACGCTGCTTGATACTATTCCATTCACTCCGTTCCAGTCATTATTATGAACCGTCCTCCCCTCAACAGCCTCCTGTGCTCTGGAGTAACCCTCTCACTGTTTGTCTCATATGTTGATGGTTTGTAATTATGTAACTACACTCAATCTGCTTGCTGATCTTTCACTAGCGCTGGACACGTTTTGCTTTTACTGCAATGGTAGACGGAAATGAAGATGCAGTCGATGTGATGTGTACATGCTTTCATGTGCTTCAACTTATAGTTCATGATTATTCACTAACAGGAGTGTGCTGCAGACCAATGGTTGTTAGAAATACAAAATGGATAAATAGTGAAAAAGTTCAGCCTTAAGCCTTAAGTCTTCATGCTAGTTATTATACTTCTCAATGGTACTGCAATTTAATTGTGGTTACTACATTTAGCCACAAGATGGCAGCATGAATGTATCCTTAGAATCAACAGTATTGCCAGGGATTATTGGTGTAGCATTGTCGGCTATGCCGAATATAGATATATTTAATCTGTTGGCATTGTATTAACTTGTCCATCAGGAGGCTGTCAGAGACCAAAAACATGTACTCGCAGAGCTCTAGTCCTGGACACAAAGATAAGGCTACTGGGATTTGTTTTTTCATGGATTTGGTGGATAAACTGAGGCTGTCCCATGAGTTATTAGGAATGAGTCAGAATGTTGTTTTTCTCAATGGGAAGTGGATGATCAGTTTTATATTTTGACCAGTGGTGAAACACAAGAGCCTTATTGGATATAACAAGGTGTGTGACAGGCCTGATCCTGTCTACTATACAGTGCCTTCAAAAAGTATTCACACCCCTTTACATTTTCCACATTTTGTAGTGTGACAGCCTGAATTTAAAATGGATTAAATGTAGATTTTTTTGTTGTCACTGGCGTATGCAATATCCCATAATGTCAAAGTGGAATTATGTGTTTTCTACATGTTTACAAATGAATTACAAATTAGAAGCTGAAATGTCTTGAGTCAATAAGTATTTGACACCTTTGTTATTGCAAGTAAAAATGTGCTTAACAAGTCACATAATAAGTTGCAAAGACTCACTCTGTGTGCACTAATAGTGTTTAACATTATTTTTAAAAGACTACTTACAGTTGAAGTCGGAAGTTTACATACACTTAGGTTGGAGACATGAAAACTTATTTTTCAACCACTCCACAAATTTCTTGTTAACAAACTATAGTTTTGGCAGATCTACTTTGTGCATGACACAGATGATTTCACTTATAATTCACTATATCACCATTCCAGTGGGTCAGAAGTTTACATACACTAAATTGACTGTGCTTTTAAACAGCTTGGGAAATTCCAGAAAATTATGTCATGGCTTTAGAGGCTTCTGATAGGCTAATTGACATAATTTGAGTCAATTGGAGGTGTACCTGTGGATGTATTTCAAGGCCTACTTTCAAACTCAGTGGCTCTTTGCATGACATCATGGGAAAATCAAAAGAAATCAGCCAAGACCTCGGAAAAAAATTGTAGACCTCCACAAGTCTGGTTCATCCTTGGGAGCAATTTCCATACGCCTGAAGGTACCACGTTCATCTGTACAAACAATAGTATGCAAGTATAAACACCATGGGACCACGCAGCAGTCATACCGCTCAGGAAGGAGACGCGTTCTGTCTCCTAGAGATGAACGTACTTTGGTGCGAAAAGTGCAAATCAATCCCCGAACAACAGCAAAGGACCTTGTGAAGATGCTGAAGGAAACAGGTAGAAAAATATCAATGTCTACAGTAAAACGAGTCCTATATCGACAGAACCTGAAAGGCCGCTCAGCAAGGAAGAAGCCCCTGCTCCAAAACCGCTCTAAAATAGCCAGACTACGGTTTGCAACTGCACATGGGGACAAAGATCGTACTTTTTGGAGAAATCTCCTCTGGTCTGATAAAACAAAAATAGAACTGTTTGGCCATAATGACCATCGTTATGTTTGGAGGGAAAAGGGGGAGGCTTGCAAGCCGAAGAACACCATCCCAACCTTGAATCATGGGGGTGGCAGCATCATTCCGTGGGGGTGCTTTGCTTCAGGTGGGACTGGTGCACTTCACTAAAGGAAGGAAAATTATGATCAATGATGTGGATATATTGAAGCAACATCTCAAGACATCAGTCAGAAAGTTAAAGCTTGGTCACAAATGGGTCTTCCAAATGGACAATGACCCCAAGTATAATTCCAAAGTTGTGGCAAAGTTAAGGTATTGGAGTGGCCATCACAAAGCCCTGACCTCAATCCCATAGAACATTTGTGGGCAGAACTGAAAAAGCGTGTGCGAGCAAGGAGGCCTACAAACCTGACTCAGTTACCCCAGCTCTGTCAGGAGGAATGGGCCAGAATTCACTCAACTTATTGTGGGAAGTTTGTGGAAGGCTACCCGAAAGGTCCTAACTGACCTAAGACAGGGATTTGTTCTAGGATTAAATGTCAGTAAATGTGAAAAACTGAGTTTAAATGTATTTGGCTAAGGTGTATGCAAACTTCTGACTTCAACTGGGGGGGCATATTTGTGCATGGTGAAGTTTTTAATTACACTTTGGATGGTGTGTCAATACACCCAGTCTATACAAATATACAGGCGTCCTTTCTAACAGTTGCCAGAGAGGAAGGAAACCGCTCAGAGATTTCACCATGAGGCCAATGGTATGTTAAAACAGTTACAGAGTTTAATGGCTGTGATAGGAGAAAACTGAGAATGGATCAACAACATTGCAGTTATTCCACAATACTAACCTAAGTAAAAAGAAGGAATCTTGTATAGAATAAAAATATTATGTGCCCTGTTTGCAACAAGGCACTAAATTTCAACTGCAAATCCAGTGCAATACATTACTGAGTACCACTCTCTATATTTTCAAATGCAGTGGTGGCTGCATCATGTTATGGGCATGCTTGTAATCGTTAAGGACTGGGGAGTTTTTCAGGATAAAAAATAAACGGAATGGAGCTAAGCAAAGGCAAAATCCTAGAGGAAAACCTGGTTCAGTCTGCTTTCCACAAGAAACTGGGAGATGAATTCACCTTTTAGCAGGACAATAACCTAAAACACAAGACCAAATCTACATTGGAGCTTACCAAGAAGGCAGTGAATGTTCTGAGTTACAGTTTCGACTTAAATCTACTTGGAAATCTATGACAAGACCTGAAAATGGTTGTCTAGCAATGATCAACAACCAATTTGAAAGACCTTGAAGAATTTGAAAATAATAATGGGAAAAAATGTTGCACAATCTGGGTGTGGAAAGCTCTCAGAGATTTACCCAGAAAGACTCACAGCTATAATCACTGCCAAGGTTATTCTTACAAAGTATTGACTCAGGGGTGTGAATACTTATGTAAATGAGTTATTTCTGTATTTAATTTTCAATACATTTGCAAAAAGGTTGAAAACATGTTTTCACTCTGTCAGTATGGGGTATTTTGTGTAGGTGGGTGAGAGAAAAACAAATCAACTTAATCCATTTTGAGTTCAGGCTGTAACACAACAAAATGTGGAATAAGTCAAGGCGCTGTAGATGGTTTACTGGTGTCTCCTGTCTCAGTCTCACATGGAGGGTTAAACTTTGAGCTAAAAATCCACTTGAGTTTTCTTTTTAGAATAGATATTTTAGGTATACACTCGCACACAACTCATCATAGTCACATGCTCACACGTGTTCATAAATAATCTCTTGTTCTATGGTACAGCTACAGGATGTGAATGTGGTGATAGTAGAGGTGAGGGTTTTGGGCTTTTCTTTATGACATGAATGTTACGTTGGCTGTAGATATTAACAACAGCTGCGAGGACAAAACAGAGGGCTGACATTAACGTCACAGGCTATGGACCCCCACCAACACACATACATGCATGCACGCATGCGGCACGTGTCCCCCTGATTCATTCATGGAAACTAAGCATAAACCGTGACGGTGCACACATCCACCCCCATTCGATTCCCCTATTGTCCATCCCCCACCCCCCTTTTGTGACCTCCTGCCTCTCACTGCCTCCCCCATTAGAATTGTAGATTTGAGCGTTTCTCTCTCCAGAGGAAACACGGATGCCATTCTGCATTTTTTTCTCTTTGTTCACGTTTCTCTTGTCTCTTTTTATAACAATAAAAAGGCAGAAATGAAGATTGAAGGAGGAATTAGCCCCTGACTGTCAGTTTGAAGTCAATCTGCCACACAAGCAAACGACAGACGCCACGCTTGCTATCCACCCTAAAGGCAGATCCCTTAACCGCACTCACTACAACATCCATCTAATGTGAAGAGATGATAAATATTCAACCCACTGGTTCCTGATACTTATGTCTCTGCGGACTGACTGCTGCTCTAAGGGCAACGCTCTAAGTTCTCCATTATCTATGAAACGTCCTTATTCATTAAAAATACTGCTTTTATTTTATTTACCCTGCTTACAGAATTTGGTTTCTGTGGCAACTTCCAGTTTTATAGAATGAATACCGATTCTAAAAATGTGGAGTATCTGTGTACATCAGGAAATTGTCAACACCAACCTAGCCATGTGTTAATGACTTCCTCTATTTCCAGTACTTTATAAAATAAGTCACAATTTATCATCACACATTCTGTGATGTACACTGAATCTAGCATGCACCAAATTACCACAGGTTATTTGTTATCTGCATGCAGGAGAAGGTGATGGAAAACACTGTAAGCAGCATCCCAGGACGGAGAATACGTCATGGGTCTAGTGTTATAGATTTTCTTCCACACATCTGTGTGGTCCGCCTCAGTCATCCATGAGATTTCATGAGACTATACAGTACATTATCTCTGGGAGCAGACCTGGCTCGGGCTCTAGCTGAGGCTGTCATGGTGGCCCCTACATGCCCAGGCTAGCTGAGTCGTCTCGTCTCTCCTGTAGAGCTTGTTCCCATGTTGGCTCCCTGGCCCTGGCAGCACAGGACTGTCCCCTCCTTTGAAGCCCGGTGGCCTGATGGGTAAGTGGGTCAGATTCCCATCATAAGCATTCTGAGGCTGGTTCATTTTTGTTCTCTCTCTGCTGCCATATTCTGCCCTGCTGCTTTGTGCTCTTTTTCGGGTTGTGCCTTCCCTTCCCTTCCCTGGAACCCCTTTCTACGGGGATATCGATGCGTGCAGAGGGATGTGGACCTGGATAATGATGAATGTGCCACGGAGCCACTGTTCAAATCAAATCAAATCAAATTTTATTTGTCACATACACATGGTTAGCAGATGTTAATGCGAGTGTAGCGAAATGCTTGTGCTTCTAGTCCCGACAATGCAGTAATAACGAGCAAGTAATCTAACTAACAATTCCAAAAAAACTACTGTCATACACAGTGTAAGGGGATAAAGAATATGTACATAAGGATATATGAATGAGTGATGGTACAGAGCAGCATAGGCAAGATACAGTAGATGATATCGAGTACAGTATATACATATGAGATAAGTATGTAAACCAAGTGGCATAGTTAAAGTGGCTAGTGATACATGTATTACATAAGGATGCAGTCGATGATATAGAGTACAGTATCAACGTATGCATATGAGATGAACAATGTAGGGTAAGTAACATTATATAAGGTAGCATTGTTTAAAGTGGCTAGTGATATATTTACATCATTTCCCATGATTAAAGTGGCTGGAGTAGAGTCAGTGTCATTGACAGTGTGTTGGCAGTAGCCACTCAATGTTAGTGGTGGCTGTTTAACAGTCTGATGGCCTTGAGATAGAAGCTGTTTTTCAGTCTCTCGGTCCCAGCTTTGATGCACCTGTACTGACCTCGCCTTCTGGATGGCAGCGGGGTGAACAGGCAGTGGCTCGGGTGGTTGATGTCCTTGATGATCTTTATGGCCTTCCTGTAGCATCGGGTGGTGTAGGTGTCCTGGAGGGCAGGTAGTTTGCCCCCGGTGATGCGTTGTGCAGACCTCACTACCCTCTGGAGAGCCTTACGGTTGAGGGCGGTGCAGTTGCCATACCAGGCGGTGATACAGCCCGCCAGGATGCTCTCGATTGTGCATCTGTAGAAGTTTGTGAGTGCTTTTGGTGACAAGCCGAATTTCTTCAGCCTCCTGAGGTTGAAGAGGCGCTGCTGCGCCTTCCTCACGATGCTGTCTGTGTGAGTGGACCAATTCAGTTTGTCTGTGATGTGTATGCCGAGGAACTTAAAACTTGCTACCCTCTCCACTACTGTTCCATCGATGTGGATGGGGGTGTTCCCTCTGCTGTTTCCTGAAGTCCACAATCATCTCCTTAGTTTTGTTGACGTTGAGTGTGAGGTTATTTTCCTGACACCACACTCCGAGGGCCCTCACCTCCTCCCTGTAGGCCGTTCTCGTTGTTGGTAATCAAGCCTACCACTGTTGTGTCGTCCGCAAACTTGATGATTGAGTTGGAGGCGTGCATGGCCACGCAGTCGTGGGTGAACAGGGAGTACAGGAGAGGGCTCAGAACGCACCCTTGTGGGGCCCCAGTGTTGAGGATCAGCGGGGAGGAGATGTTGTTGCCTACCCTCACCACCTGGGGGCGGCCCGTCAGGAAGTCCAGTACCCAGTTGCACAGGGGTCGAGACCCAGGGTCTCGAGCTTGATGACGAGCTTGGAGGGTACTATGGTGTTGAATGCCGAGCTGTAGTCGATGAACAGCATTCTCACATAGGTATTCCTCTTGTCCAGATGGGTTAGGGCAGTGTGCAGTGTGGTTGAGAGTCTGTTGTGAGTCTAGTGAAGACCTCGATTAGTGCCTCATCACTGTTTGTTGCGTTGGTTTCTCTGTTGTCTGTCTCTCTGGTGCACCACAATAACATTCTCAGTTGTCATTCTTATCCAGGGCAAGTCACCTAGGTTGCAGTTTTACATATGATCTACCTAATGACGCAAATTGGGTTAAGCATCTTGCCTAAGGGAAAGACTATAGCGTCCTTCTTTCTACTTGATGTGGCTCTAAAATATTTGGCGACAAGTGCTGTGCCATACCGGATTAGGCTACTGTTTTTCATCGATTTAAATTAATTCATTAAATTAACTCATGAAATCCTCATTACATTGTATTACATCATCCATAATAAAATAGATAAACTTCAAAACAATATAACTTGTGCACCAAATCAAGTTAGTTTGTAAGTAAAACGTGGCAGTTGGATTTTTTTCTTCAGTCTTGAGTATTCCAGACGAGTTGGTCTTTGCAGACTTGTGTCCATTGCCAAGGCAGCGTAAGGTCTATTCTGTGCATGGCCTTAGAGTTAGGGCCCTTCCTTTGGGTGTCAGAGAGTGTCCTGTGCCTCTGAATAATCACCTGGGATACAATGCATGGGGAAAGCACCAGAGGGTCTGGAGAATCTTTATCCCAATTAATCTACGGGACAAACCACCCATTCTGTCACTCTTTGTTTTTAAATGGGTTCAAAGAAGGAAACATGGTGGAAATGAAAGCTTTAATTTAATTGGTGGGAATGGATTACCCTAAAGTGAGACAGGATTGTTGAATGATCACTGGGTTATGTCCAGAATTGGAGCAGCTCTTTGAGTGTCTTCCTGCACACCTGTAGACACTGATGAGTTAGGTCAGCATGTCACCGCAACGGCGATGGGGGTCACTGGTATGTTGCTGTATGTACAGAATAAGTGTGGGTAGCAAAAATAAAAATAGATGCTCAATATACACTCCGCTTGCTCTTCTGTTGTGCTAGCGAACATGGCATATTTTTGTTCAACTTTGTCTGTTCAGAAGCAAACAAGGCCACTGCTCCAGGGCGTGTGTGTTTGCGTATCTGTATGTGTGTGTGTGTGCTTGTGCCATGCATGTGTTCATTTGTTTGCACACTTTCTGTGTCAGAGGGGCTTGATTTTGAACCTACTGAACTGGTCCTGGGTGTCAAAATACAACAGTCTATTAATACACAGAAAATATACACTCATTGACTCACACACACTCGCTTATCGCATTCCACCGTGCACATAAAGTCAGCCACTCATGTATTTACGGTGTAGTACGGTGTAGTATGGTGTAGTACGGTGTACACTCACATTGACTTAAATGCACTCAAACAAAGAGTTCAAAAGCACTCTACTCATAGTCACATGTTGGCACCTCCCACTCAACACACAACATAAAGGAGAAGAGGTGTGTCTGGGAAATAGCCAATAATTCTCTGTGGAATGCCATTAGATCACTTTGAGACAGGTGACCTGGAGAGAGATCAGGAGCTTGGGAAAGGCTGCAAACAGGCCAAGGTGGTTCGGGCTAGAATGGGAAGACCCTGGTACTGTATGTGTCGCATGTTATTGCTTCATTTTGTATCTCAATTATGAAATTGTTCACACATTAGACTGGTTACTGGGATAGTGAATTCTCCAAAGAATAAATGAATGGGACAGCCTTCTCGGTCCATAGGACTGTGTTCTGTGGGGCAGTCAGGAGACAGTCCCATGAACCAAGTCTCTTTTTCTCACCATTCAGACACCTCTGCTTTCCCCCCCTAAAATGCTGTTTTTCAGACATATTCATCTTAATTTCCCCCTCCTATCTCACCTCTGCCTGTGTTTGGTAAACTATGTGCTTCCTCTAACACATGTAGTCACATCTCTGCAGTCATATCTCTGTAGTCTGACCTTTTCCCTGTCGTCTGGTACAGGATTAGGCCTACTGACTTCATGGCCTTCCTGTGAACAACCCCCTGCCCCCTCGACTGTGCAACGGGGTCTGTCTGCTGCATAGGGTGGCCTAGTTCTTTCTATCTTTCTTGTAATTTATTCTCGTCAATCATTCTAAGCTTTGCGTGCCTTGACTGTCAACGGTGGATTTAAGCAATAGTATTGACATGAGTGATGAGAATAATCTTTATGAAAGCAATACATTTCTGTTGCTAAGGTTTTTTTTATTCAGGTCAGCATATAGAGCTGATGATATTCTGTATACGCACTCCTTTGGAATTCTGCTGTAAATTCCAAAGATTAGTGAAGTATAGGTGCAGCAGATATTATGAAATTGGCTGAACTAGTGGCTTAAAAGGTCATAAACAAGTGTCCAATCCAAACTTGTCCTCACTGTTGTCACTGCTCAGTGCTGATTCAGTGGCGTTCATAGTGGAGTGTCAGCCATAATTACACAGCTTCAGGACAAATATATTATCTCTGATCTATTATTCATTCCTTTATGATCCATAATTCATAATTTGGTTAAGGGTCCTTATGCATCGAGTCTCGACTGTGTTCCTTACAGCAGCATGATGGCTTCAGCCACTTCAGACACAGAGTATTGGGGGATGTAGGGCAAGTGGTCTGGTGAGGATGGAGGGGGTGATCATGACGTTTTTCTTCTCGGGCCACCTTTGTGATCATGGCCCCGTCCCCTGGGTTCTGAACCCTGTCTCTGCTGATTGACCCAGTAATGAGTGTCTGTGGGAGTGTGTGTCTGGCCGGTGTGTGTTACTGTGTGTGTGGGGGGGTTCAGTGACTTCACAGAGAGAGAACACAAAGAACCCCGGTGAATGCAGGTCTGACCTCCGAACCTGAGGCGTCTAGTCACACCCATCCGATCCCTCCCTCTAGTCTATCCCCTCATCCTTCTCTCCTGGGGCACTGCTTTTGCCCATATGGAGGTGTGGAGAAGCAGCTGGTTGTCTGGTGAGAGAAGGAAAGTGGAGGTGGATGGATAGCAGGAAGGCACTGAGGGGCGTGTGGCTAAAAGAGAGGGATGGACAACATCAACAATTACTTTGTTTTAACCTTTGGCACAGTTTTATGCTATGTTGGGTCACCCTGACTTGCTCTTTAGCTAAGTAGATTTAAATGTATCACCACTCTTTGTAGGCTTCTCATCATCTACAAAGCCACTGTTTTAATGACATTTATGCAAATATAGATATGATAACTAACACTGACTCAAATTCTACAGAAATTCATAGAAATTGTGGATTTGATGGGTTTCTGGGTTTTTGTGCTTTACTGCACTAAATACATATTTTTAGAACTTCGACATATTACAGGAATAGATTGTAGCAATGTAGATATCTATCCATAACTATCTTCATACCTCTCTGCACCGGCTGTAAATCTCCATCTGTCGCAACTGTGATCACCTGACCCTAAACTGACAAGACCTTTACCCCCAGCCTCCTACTCTGCCAACAAACGAGCAGGCCTGCTGGTCTGTTACCCCATTAGAGACACACACACGCACACAAATCAGTAGCCCTCAACGTGCAAAGTCTCAAACACACACAGAGACACTCAAGTACCTTGACTGTGGATATAATGCCAACACAACAGCAGTCAGCAGCTTTGACTTTGTCTCTGTAGGCCCTATGTCTCTGAGCCCCTCCTCCTCCCCCTTCCTCCCCAGGTCCCTGTGATGATAGGGGGAGTGGGTGGGTGAATCTATTTAATTCAGAGTGTGCCTTGGCAGCTTAGCATCTGCTGACCCCCTCCTCTGGGGCTGTGTGGTGAAGACCCCTAGGGACCAGGGCAGGCCCAAGCCCAGGCAGGGAGAGAAAGAGGGATACTGAGGTGTTGGAGTGGAAGGAGAAGGGGGGAGGGGCAGAGCATGGGGATATTAAAGGGAGAGAAAGAGGGATACTGAGGTGTTGGGGTGGAAGGAGAAGGGGGAGGGGCAGAGCATGGGGATATTAAAGGGAGAGAAAGAGGGATACTGAGGTGTTGGGGTGGAAGGAGAAGGGGGGAGGGGCAGATCATGGGGATATTAAAGGGAGAGAAAGTATTGCGACTTTCTACCTGTATAGTTGAACAAAGGATTCTTCTTCTTTGTGAAATAAATAACAGAAAATGGGTTACAACACATAGCAGAACATGCCAAAATCCCCTCAACATTGTTCCCACATGTTGGTAAGCTTGTTTTGGTTATTATATGCCTCTGAGATTTAGTGGAGCTGGAATGAGTGGCTGTAGAACTGTGTGATGTCAGTGTTTCTATTCTATTCCAGAGTGGGAAGGTAATGGAGCTGTGCTGTGCTCTGCTGTTATAAAACCCTAAATAACTTTATGGTCAAGTTCTCTGGGATGCTCTGCTGCTATAAAACCCTAAAGAACTTCATGGTCAGGTTCTCTGGGATGCTCTGCTGTTATAAAACCCTAAAGAACTTTATTGTCAGGTTCTCTGGGATGCTCTGCTGTTATAAAACCCTAAAGAACTTTATGGTCAGGTTCTCAGGGATGCTCTGCTGCTGGGACATTTTCTTCTCTGCTCAGGTTTTTGAAACCCAAACCAAGTTCATTACGTTTCTTCAGCCCTAGTGTGGACTGTCTCTGTTTTGCCTGAAAGTCTGTATGTTTTGTATCAAGTCTCTGCCAATCTGCCATCGGTTTGTGGGCAACACTTTATTTTAAGGGGTCCTTATTACAGTGCAATTACACATGTAATTACACTGTAACAACTATTGTAATTAATTGTAATAATTAATAGCTATTACACTGTAATAGCATGTAAGTTTTAAGTTCCTCAGCGTACATATCACGGACAAACTGAATTGGTCCACCCACACAGACGGTGTGGTGAAGGTGCAACAGCGCCACTTCAACCTCAGGAGGCTGAAGAAATTTGGCTTGTCACCAAAAGCACTCACAAACTTCTACAGATGCACAATCGAGAGCATCCTGTCGGACTGTATCACCGCGTGGTACGGCAACTGCTCCGCCCACAACCGTAAGGCTCTCCAGAGAGTAGTGAGGTCTGCACAACATATCACCCGGGGCAAACTACCTGCCCTCCAGGACACCTACACCACCCGATGTCACAGGAAGGCCATAAAGATCATCAAGGACAACAACCACCCGAGCCACTGCCTGTTTACCCCGCTATCCTCCAGAAGGCGAGGTCAGTACAGGTGCATCAAAGCAGGGACCGAGAGACTGAAAAACAGCTTCTATCCCAAGGCCATCAGACTGTTAAACAACCACCACTAACATTGAGTGGCTGCTGCCAACATACTGACTCAACTCCAGCTCACTTTAATAATGGAAATTGATGGAAATTGATGTAAAAAAATGTATCACTAGCCACTTTAAACAATGCCACTTAATATAATGTTTACATACCCGACATTACTCATCTCATATGTATATACTGTACTATACCATCTACTGCATCTTGTCTATGCCGTTCTGTACCATCACTCATTCATATATCTTTATGTACATATTCTTTATCCCTTCACACTTGTGTATAAGGTAGTAGTTGTGGAATTGTTAGGTTAGATTACTCGTTGGTTATTACTGCATTGTCGGAACTAGAAGCACAAGCATTTCGCTACACTCGTGTTAACATCTGCTAACCATGTGTATGTGACAAATAAAATTTGATTTGATAACTGGTGGTAATTGCAGTCTGTATTTACAGGGGTGTAACAACAAATGTTTGTTACCATGCTTAGTTACAAATGTCAACGTGTCCGATAGCATCACAACGCACCTTATTTATGCCTGTACAAATCAGGTGATAAGTGTTAGCCAATTGAAAACTGACCACTCATTGACACAACTCTGCAATAAAGGGCTCTGAAGTCTGATACCCAGGCCCAATGCCAAAAACATGGGTTCACAAATGGTTCACATACAAAAATACTTTAAATTGTTAAATCATTTAACAGTGCATTTGATGAATAAATTACATTAACCATCAAAAAAAATAATTGTAAGCCTATTTATCTTGGTTGAATAGTGGTTTATAAATGCACTTAAAATGGTCATTTGACAAGCTCTTATTCTATCATGCAACCTTGCAAGGGTTTGACTGTTGAGGAACATTCTCACATTTGGTCGGGATTTTTTTAATGTATCCCAGGAATTAAGGCATGTCGAGATCTGCCCATCTGCGCAACACGCTTGAAATAAAGAAGACCTCGAACGTGAACGCATGTGTTGACACTGAGGTCTTGTAAACAAAGTGTTGTAGGTTAGAAATAATAGAAAGTAATTTGTTTTGCTTGTTTGGATACATTAATTCTGCTGGATGATTTAGCATAGGTAGTTAGCTAGTGTTTGCTAGCTAGATAGCTAACTGTAGTTAGCCAGATAGAAATTGTTAGCTGACATCTTTGTTGGGCCTACCAATTAGGCTAGCTAGCTAGTTACCATCTACAGAATAGACTTCCCATGCAATCGGTTGAGTTGTTTTTGATTAGGTAGCACACTAGCTAGTTGGCTAGTCTTCTAACCTTGACTAGCTAGCTAAACAGGAAAATATGTTATGGTCGCTACTCGCTAACGTTAGCTGGGCTCGATGGTCTTATCTTCCCTGAACCTTGTTCTCAGGATATCCGTTACCCAATGATATTACATGAGACACACCCAGCATGTTAACGTTAGCTAGCTAGCTAGCTAATTAGCTAGCCACTTGTGTCAACACACAATGAGTAACACTAATTCCTTTCAATGTAGCTAAACATTAGCTAATTTATTAGTGTTAGCAAGCACTATTATTGCTAGCTGGATAACACAACAACTTGCTAGGTAGCTAGCTGGGCCTAGCTAGCTATATGCCTAAACTATAGAAATCATGATGATAACTAGGGGTCATGTAGTGTCTTTGCTAAATTGGCATACATTCTTTTTCACTACCACAGATTCTCACAAGATATGAAAACGATTGCAAGAAAGAAACCGATGAAGTCAGTCAGAGACAGAGTTGGTGATTTCCATTGTTAGTTGTAATGTTAAAAGGGAAGAAAAAACAATCCCATTTTTAAAATCTTTATTATTTTGTAAGAAATGTAAGGTATTTTACATGTTGCAATAAAGTTGACTAAAGTAGAAACTCTGTTGTTTGTAGGTATTTTCACTTGGTAATGAATAATAAGGTCTCAACCAGATGGTGCCAGAGGGGATGGCTGCCGTTTTACGGGCTCCTAACCAACTGTACTATTTGGTTGTTGTTTTTTTGCATTGTTTGTAACTTATTTTGTACATAATGTTGCTGCTACTGTCTCTTATGACCGAAAAGAGCTTCTGGACATCAGAACAGCGATTACTCACCTCGAACTGGCCAAATATTTTTTCTTTAAAACCTCTAGTGACTCCCAAACCCGCATGCGGGAGCGTAATCATCGCCTGAAACTAATTAGTATAACGCAACGGACATAAATATCCCTAGAAAATATTCCTATTCATGAAAATCACAAATGAAATATATTGAGACACAGCTTAGCCTTTTGTTAATCACCCTGTCATCTCAGATTTTCAAAATATGCTTTACAGCCAACGCTAGACAAGCATTTGTGTAAGTTTATCAATAGTCTAGCATAGCATTATGCCTTGCTAGCAGCAGGCAACCTTGTCACGGAAATCAGAAAAACAATCAAATTAAATCGTTTACCTTTGATGAACTTCGGATGTTTTCACTCACGAGACTCCCAGGTAGATCCCAAAATATTATTTTTGTCGGCGAAACAGCTCCGTTTGTTCTTCACGTCTGGCTGAGAAATCGCCCAAAATTGAGGTCACCACAACGCTGAAAAATATTCCAAATTAGCTCCATAATATCGACAGAAACATGGCAAACGTTGTTTAGAATCCATCCTCAAGGTGTTTTTCTAATATCTATTCGATAATATATCCGTCGGGACAATTTGTTTTTCACTAGGACCGATTGGAGTAATGACTACCTCTGTATTTTACGCGACAATCTCTCTCGGAGCCACCATGTGACCACTTACGCAATGTGGCCGCCTATGGCTATTCTTCAACAGAAATACGTAAAACTACGTCACAATGCTGTAGACACCTTGGGGAATACGTAGAAAGCATAAGCTCTTGATGGTACATTCACAGCCAAATAGGGAGTCATTGGAACACAGCGCTTTTAAAACCTGGGGCACTTCCGGATTGGATTTTTCTCAGGCTTTTGCCTGCAACATCAGTTCTGTTATACTCACAGACAATATCTTTACAGTTTTGGAAACGTTAGAGTGTTTTCTATCGAAAGCTGTCAATTATATGCATATTCTAGCATCTTTTCCTGACAAAATATCCCATTTAAAACAGGAATGTTTTTTTTCTAAAAATGAAAATACTGCCCCCTAGCACCAATAATTATTAATGAGTCCAACGCAAAGGAAGTACTGTTTCCCCGAGATCAGGCCCAAATCCCCGTCATTCGCTTGAAGAAAATACGGAAATACAAGGGGCGGATGTCAGGGTGCTTATGAGAATTATTTGGCAAGTGGGTAAACCACCTCAACCATCCATTCTATTGGCCAACGTGCAATCCCTGGAAAACAAACAGGATGATCTACAATTGAGATTATCCTACCAATGGGACATTTAAAACTGTAATATCTTATGTTTCACCAAATCGTGGCTGAATGACAACACGGATAATATAGAGTTGGCTGGGTTTCCCGTGCATCGGCAGGACAGAGCAGCTGCGTCTGGTAAGAGGAAGGGTGGGGGTGTGTGTCTATTTGTCAATAACAGTTGGTGCGCAATGTCTAATATTCAAGAAGTCTCGAGGTATTGCTCGCCTGAGGTAGAGTGTGGTCTACAGTTTATCATGAGGTACTATCTACCGAGAGAGTTTTCATATTATTCGTAGCCATCTATTTACCACCACAAATTGATGTTGGCACTAAGACCGCACTCAACGAGCTGTACAAGGCCATAAGAAAACAAGACAATGCTCATCCAGAAGCGCCACTCCTAGTGGCCAGGGACTTTAATGCAGGCAAACTTAAATCTGTTTTTACCTCATTTCTACCAGCATGTCACATGTGCAACCAGAGGGAAAAAAACTATAGACCACCTTTACTCCACACACAGAGATGCGTACAAAGCTCTTCCTCGCCCTCCATTTTGCAAATCTGACCATAATTATATCTTCCCGATTACTGCTTACAAGCAAAATCTAAAGCAGGAAGTACCAGTCACTCGCTCAATATGGAAGTGGTCAGATGATGCGGATGCTACACTACAGGACTGTTTTGCTAGCACATACTGGAATATGTTCCAGGATTCATCTAATGGCACCGAGGAGTATAGCACCTCAGTCACCGGCTTCATCAATAAGTGCATCGGCGATGTTGTCCCCACGGGAACTGTATGTACATATCCCAACCAGAAGCCATGGATGACAGGCAACATCTGCACCGAGCTAAAGGCTGGAGCTGCCGCTTTCAAGGAGCGGGACACTAATCCGGACGCTTGTAAGAAATCCCGCTATGCCCTCAGACGAACCATCAAACAGGTAAAGTGTCAATACAGGACTAAGATTGAATCCTACTACACAGGCTCTGAAGCTCGTCAGATATGTCAGGTGCTTGCAAACTATTACGGACTACAAAGGGAAATCCAGCCATGAACTGCCCAGTGACGCGAGCCTACCAGACGGGCTAAATGCCTTTTATGCTCGCTTCGAGGCAAGCAACACTGAAGTATCCATATGAGAACCAGCTGTTCTGGAAGAGTGTGTGATCACGCTCTCCGTAGCTGATGTGAGCAAGTGAGCAAGACGTTTAAATAGGTCAACATTCACAAGGCCGCTGGGCCAGACGGATTACCCGGATGTGTACTCTGTGCATGAGCGGACAAATTGGCAAGTGTCTTCACTGATATTTTCAAATTCTCCCTGACCGAGTCTGTAATACCTACATGTTTCAAGCAGACAACCATAGTCACTGTGCCCAATAAAGCGAAGGTATCCTGCCTAAATGACTACAGCCACATAGCGCTCACATCCGTAGCCAGGAAGTGCTGTAAAAGGCTGGTCATGGCTCACATCAACCCAGAAACCGTAGATTCACTCCGATTTGCATACTGCCCAAACAGATCACACAATCTCAATCGCACTCCACACGGCCCTTTCCCACCTGGACAAAAGGAACACCTATGTGAGAATGCTGTACATTGGCTACAGCTTAGCGTTCAACACAATAGTGTCCTCAAAGCTCATCACTAAGCTAAGGACCCTGGGTCTAAACACCTCCCCCTGCAATTGGATCCTGGACTTCCTGACAGTCCGCCCCCAGGTGGTAAGGGTAAGCAACAACACATCTGCCACGCTGATCTTCAACACTGGGGACCCTCAGGGATGCGTGCTTAGTCCCATCCTGTACTCCCTGTTCACCCATGTTACGGAAACAGGTATCCTGGGTGTGTGTGTGTATCCTGGGTGTTCTTTTCTCTCCTTCTCTCCTCACAGGTGGCAATCATCACTACCCAATCAGTCACCAATCAATCATCAATCAGAAGACACACATCCTATTTCCATTACCCTATCACATCCCCTTTTCCTGGTTTAAAAACCGTGTCCCATGTTTCCTCTAGAGCTCAATCTCTCTGTCAATCTCTCTATGTCATACAATCTCTCGGTAGTTCTCTTGTTTGTTTTAGCACCTCCATATCACTTTGTCCCCACCTGTGAGTATTGTTTTTGTTATGGTGTTTGATGGTGGGAAAAGGGGGAACCAAGACAAGTTGCCCATTGGCATACATTACGGGTAGGAATACTTTGTATAAAAACACAAGTTAGAACTGGGTGGACCACCCACTGTAGTTTTGGCTAGTTAGCTGTTGGTGAAGTAGGCTAGTCTAGCTTAGGGGTGTTTTTGGATACTTATTATTTATTTCCTTGGGTCCAGCTCAGACCCTTTTCCTGCTCCCCCCATTACTGTGTGTTTTCAAATAAACCATGAGTGTTTGACGGTAATTTAGTTGTCTGTGGTTATTTCGTTCTCACTCTTACTTTTTCTCTATTATAATTTGCATGAGTTATGTTACGGGTCTCGTTACCATCCCCCCCTAGACTGCTGGGCCAAAGGGATTCGTAACAACCCATAACTGCATAGCCAAGCACGACTCTAACACCATCATTAAGTTTGCTGACGACACAACAGTGGTAGGCCTGATCATCGACAACGATGAGACAACGTATAGGAAGGAGGTCAGAGACCTGGCAGTGTGGTGCCAGGACAACAACCTCTCCCTCAATGTGAGCAAGACAAAGGAGCTGATCATGGACTACAGGAAAAGGAGGGCCAAACAGGCCCCCATTAACATCGACAGGGCTGTAGAGGAGCAGTTAGAGAGTTTCAGGTTCCTTGGTGTCCACATCACTAACAAACTATAATGGTCCAAACACACCAAGACAGTTGTGAAGAGGGCACGACAACACATATTTTGTATGGGTCCCCAGATCCTCAAAAAGTTATACAGCTGCACCATCGAAAGCATGCTGACCGGTTGCATCACTGCCTGGTAATGCAACTGCTCGCCATCCGTCCGTTAGGCGCTACAGAGGGTAGTGCGTACGGCCCAGTTGTCAAAGGCTTCAGTCATCCGAGTCTTAGACAATTTCTCTCTGCTACCGCATGGCAAGCGGTACCGGAGTGCCAAGTCTAGGTCCAAAAGGCTCGTTAACAGCTTCTACCCTAAGCCATAAGACTGCTGAACAATTAATCAAACGACCATCTGGACAATTTACATTGACCCCCCCACCTCCCTTTGTTTTTACACTGCTGCTACTCGCTGCTGCTACATTAGACTCCTTGTTGTTAAGGGAAGTGTTGGGTGTTACAAGAACTTAGCAATATTTATGCTAGATTCCAAGAATGGCCAATTCCAAGAATATTATCATTGATATCCAGGAACAGTTGTCACTTCTTGTGATTATATAACTGAATAAAAACATTATTAAAACAAAGACATTATTTTTAACCTGCATTTATAGTACATACTATAAATATCTTATGGGAAGAAAGGAGAAACCGGGTTGTGAGTCAGACGGAAGCTCACAGAGAGAGGAGCTGTCTGCTGTGACAGAGTACCAGCGTCCCGGCCTGGCCTTCAGACCCGGCCACACAGCCTGAGAACACGAGGAAAGCAGAGGTATAAATATCTTTGATGGTTTAGGCCTGATGGAGTGGAGAGATAAAAACAACACACAGATAGAAAAGGGAGCAACAGGCGACACGCATCAAAAGAGGTGCTATTAGATATGTATCATTACATTATGATTTTCCAGCTTATTATGGCAGATGAGATTATGCTTAGGGCTGTCCTGTATAGGGTTTCAGAATTCTGTTAACTCTCCCCAAATTCACTGGTTTTCCTGAAATCCCAGTTCTCGGAATTGTAAGGGAATAAGCAAGGAAATTCGGTATCTTCCAACTGGGATTTCTGGAAAACCTCTGAATTTCTCAAAAGTTACTGGAATTTTGTAACTCTAGTCATGTAGTTGATGCCTATGACTGATGTTGTCTGCTGATGCCTGCTGATAGAAGTATAACTGGAAAACCTGATCAGACTGGAAAGCCGCAGCCTACCACAGCTTACCAAGGAACAGGGCATCGCCGGGAGGATTTGTGTATTCCTAGGGTTGCAAAATTCTGGTAACTTTCCCCAAATATCTCAGTTTTCAAGAAATCTTGGTTGGAAGATTCCTGGAATCACAAGGGAATATACAGGAAATCCTCCAACCAGGATTTCTGTTAAACCAGGGAATTTTGGGAAAGTTACCAACATTTTACCACCCTATGTAGGCCTCTGCCAGGCCTGGCTAAACTTGTTTTGGTCCATGCCCAGGCCTGCTGGACTGTCCATTAATCACGGTACTCTATTCTGTTTGTTTATGTTTTATCTGTCGGCCCCAGCCGCACTCAGGCTCTGTGTGTAGTTAATCCGACCCTCTCTGCCTAGTCAACGCCATTTTACCTGCTGTTGTTGTGCTAGCTGATTAGCTGTTGTTGTCTCACCTACGGGTTTAGCTAGCTCTCCCAATCAACACCTGTGATTACTGTATGCCTCGCTGTATGTCTCTCTCAAATGTCAATATGCCTTGTATACTGTTGTTCAGGTTAGTTATCATTGTTTTAGTTTACAATGGAGCCCCTAGTTCCACTCTTCATACCCCTGATATCTCCTTTGTCCCACCTCCCACACATGTGGTGACCTCACCCATTACAACCAGCATGTCCAGAGATACAACCTCTCTTATCATCACCCAGTGCCTGGGCTTACCTCCGCTATACCCGCACCCCACCATACCCCTGTCTGCGCATTATGCCCTGAATATATTCTACCATGCCCAGAAATCTGCTTCTTTTATTCTTTGTCCCCAACGCTCTAGGCGACCAGTTTTGATAGCCTTTAGCCGCACCCTCATACTACTCCTCCTCTGTTCCGCGGGTGATGTGGAGGTAAACCCAGGCCCTGCATGTCCCCAGGCACCCTCATTTGTTGACTTCTGTGATCAAAAAAGCCTTGGTTTCATGCATGTTAACATCAGAAGCATCCTCCCTAAGTTTATTTTACTCACTGCTTTAGCACACTCTGCTAACCCTGATGTCCTTGCCGTGTCTGAATCCTGGCTCAGGAAGGCCACCAAAAATTCTGAGATTTCCATACCCAACTATAACATTTTCTGTCAAGATAGAACTGCCAAAGGGGGAGGAGTTGCAGTCTACTGCAGAGATAGCCTGCAAAGTAATGTCATACTTTCCATGTCCACACCCAAACAGTTCGAACTACTAATTTTAAAAATGACTCTCTCCAGAAATAAGTCTCTCACTGTTGCCGCCTGCTACCGACCCCCCTCAGCTCCCAGCTGTGCCCTGGACACCATTTGTGAATTGATTGCCCCCCATCTAGCTTCAGAGTTTGTTCTGTTAGGTGACCTAAACTGGGATATGCTTAACACCCCGGCAGTCTTACTATCTAAGCTAGATGCCCTCAATCTCACACAAATCATCAAGGAACCCACCAGGTACAACCCTAAATCTGTAAACAAGGGCACTCTCATAGACGTCATCCTGACCAACTGGCCCTCCAAATACACCTCCACTGTCTTCAACCAGGATCTCACCGATCACTGCCTCATTGCCTGTATCCGCTACGGATCCGCAGTCAAACGACCACCCCTCATCACTGTCAAACGCTCCCTAAAACACTTCTGTGAGCAGGCCTTTCTAATCGACCTGGCCTGGGTATCCTGGAAGGACATTGACCTCATCCCGTCAGTTGAGGATGCCTGGTCATTCTTTAAAAGTAACTTCCTCACCATTTTAGATAAGCATGCTCCGTTCAAAAAATGCAGAACTAAGAACAGATATGGTTCACTCCAGACCTGACTGCCCTCGACCAGCACAAAAACATCCTGTGGCGGACTGCAATAGCATCGAATAGTCCCCGCGATATGCAACTGTTCAGGGAAGTCAGGAACCAATACACGCAGTCCCCCCCCCCGCAGCTACTCGCCCAAGCCTCTCCAGGTTATCCTTTACCCAAATCCAGATAGCAGATGTTCTGAAAGAGCTGCAAAACCTGGATCCGTACAAATCAGCTGGGCTTGACAATCTGGACCCTCTATTTCTGAAACTATCCGCCACCATTGTCGCAACCCCTATTACCAGCCTGTTCAGCCTCTCTTTCATATCGTCTGAGATCCCCAAGGATTGGAGAGCTGCCGCAGTCATCCCCCTCTTCAAAGGGGGAGACACCCTGGACCCAAACTGTTACAGACCTATATCTATCCTGCCCTGCCTATCTAAGGTCTTCGAAAGCCAAGTCAACAAACAGGTCACTGACCATCTCGAATCCCAACGTACCTTCTCCGCTGTGCAATCTGGTTTCCGAGCCGGTCACGGGTGCACCTCAGCCACGCTCAAGGTACTAAACGATATCATAACCGCCATCGATAAAAGACAGTACTGTGCAGCCGTCTTCATCGACCTTGCCAAGGCTTTCGACTCTGTCAATCACCATATTCTTATCGGCAGACTCAGTAGCCTCGGTTTTTCTGATGACTGCCTTGCCTGGTTCACCAACTACTTTGCACACAGAGTTCAGTGTGTCAAATCGGAGGGCATGCTGTCCGGTCCTCTGGCAGTCTCTATGGGGGTGCCACAGGGTTCAATTCTCGGGCCGACTCATTTCTCTGTATATATTAATGATGTTGCTCTTGCTGCGGGCGATTCCCTGATCCACCACTACGCAGACGACACCATTCTGTATACTTCCGGCCCATCCTTGGACACTGTGCTATCTAACCTCCAAACGAGCTTCAATGCCATACAACACTCCTTCCGTGGCCTCCAACTGCTCTTAAACGCTAGTAAAACCAAATGCATGCTTTTCAACCGTTAGCTGCCTGCACCCGCACACCCGACTAGCATCACCACTCTGGATGGTTCCGACCTAGAATATGTGGACATCTATAAGTACCTAGGTGTCTGGCTAGACTGTAAACTCTCCTTCCAGACTCATATAAAACATCTCCAATCTAAAATCAAATCTAGAGTCGGCTTTCTATTCCGCAACAAAGCCTCCTTCACTCACGCCGCCAAACTTACCCTAGTAAAACTGACTATCCTACCGATCCTCGACTTCGGCGATGTCATCTACAAAATAGCTTCCAACACTCTACTCAGCAAACTGGATGCAGTTTATCACAGTGCCATCTGTTTTGTTACTAAAGCACCTTATACCACCCACCACTGAGACCTGTATGCTCTAGTCGGCTGGCCCTCGCTACATATTCGTCGCCAGACCCACTGGCTCCAGGTCATCTACAAGTCCATGCCAGGTAAAGCTCCGCCTTATCTCAGTTCACAGGTCACGATGGCAACACACACCTGCTGGAGCGTGTGCTACGGGTGGATCTCACTGATCATCCCTAAAGCCAACACCTCATTTGGCCGCCTTTCGTTCCAGTTCTCTGCTGCCTGTGACTGGAACGAATTGCAAAAATCGCTGAAGTTGGAGACTTTTATCTCCCTCACCAACTTCAAACATCTGCTATCTGAGCAGCTAACCAATCGCTGCAGCTGTACATAGTCTATCGGTAAATAGCCCGCCCAATTTTACCTACCTCTTCCCCATACTGTTTATATTTATTTACTTTTCTGCTCTTTTGCACACCAATATCTCTACCTGTACATGACCATCTGATCATTTATCACTCCAGTGTTAATCTGCAAAATTGTAATTATTCGCCTACCTCCTCATGCCTTTTGCACACAATGTATATAGACTCTCTTTTTTTTCTACTGTGTTATTGACTTGCTAATTGTTTACTCCATGTGTAACTCTGTGTTGTCTGTTCACACTGCTATGCTTTATCTTGGCCAGGTCGCAGTTGCAAATGAGAACTTGTTCTCAACTAGCCTACCTGGTTAAATAAAGGTGAAAAAAAAAGAAAAAAAAAAAATATATCTCTATTCTCGACAATGGAAAGTATTCATACTTCCTCTCACTTCCAAGGAAAACTAATGGACTGTGAAAAACACATTTTTATTTGTACACATCTAGACCTGTTTCCCCATCATGTAAATTGTTTTTCCATTATCCTTGATTGCGTACTTTACAAACTGACATGCTGACCAAACTGGCTCGTTCGTGATACGCAGGTTAAAATACCAAAACCAACTGTGAACCAACTATTTGAATTTGGGGACAGGTCGAAATACACATGAAATATTCCAGGGCATTTAGCTAGCTTGCTGTTGCTAACTAATTTGTCCTGGGAGATAAACATTGGATTGTCATTTTACCTGAAATGCATATGGTACTTTTTTTTCTGGACCTTTGTAGAATTTTGATCCATTTTGAGTCACACAAAATCGTGTGTTCTCTACTCCAACAATTAATCCAGAAATTAAAGGGGAAACCTATTTAATTCATTCTTCTTCTTCTGCAGCTTTTATATTTTATAACCATTACCACCATCAACTGGACTGGAGTGTGGACCTCAATCATCTTTCAATCAAACTCGTGGGTTAGTATGTGCCTAAAAACCAATGAGTAGATGGGAGAGGCGGGACTTGCCTCACATAATTTGTTAAAATAGAACCAAGTTCTAATATAGAACCAAGTTCTGTTCTAGAGCCTGGCTAAGCAGACGCTGGTGAGCAATTTGGTGAAATTATTGAAAAATATGTATGTGTACATTTATTTTGCAACACTCGCACACACCACCCCAGAGGTTTGGTCAGCATGTTAGAAAGCATGGGCCGTAATTCAATTAAATCTTGATACCAGATTTCTGGAATGTCTAAAATATGATGAATCTCGTACTAAAGGAAAGTATGTTGACAGTGATACAAAATGTATTAACTTTTTCCACTGTAAATGTTGTTTTGTTTAGGCCATAAATCTACACATTCATACTGTAGAGCAAGAGGAATTTGTGTGTTATCCCGGAAACTGCTAACCATCGTTAAGTGCCCAAGATTATGAGCTAGAGATACATACATCTTATTATCACAACACCCAACTAATTATGTATTTGTAAGATGCGAGGAGTGCTGGTTCATGCGAAAGCAGGTCTCTCGAATCAAAATAAAAAATATTGTATGTGAGAAACCTGTTTGTCACATGCTGGGGGCTTTAAAGAAACAGCCGTGTTGATGGAAGTGATGACGAGGTGTCCGCACAGTGCCTGAAGGATTTCCTCCTCTCTGATGTGCAGCGGCTTGGCTCTAGGTCAACCGGGAAGCAGGTTCCCTCCAGTTAACTGGAAGTCATTGAAAACACAATCATCTGGCTTAGTTGCATTGTAAACAATATCTAGGCCCCCAAGTGTTTTATTGGTTCTTGACTGGATGTGTGTGTGGAAAAAGTTCCATTTATAGCTGGATGTAGTTGTGTCGCTCTAAGAAAGGAAATAGTGATGCTTTATGTCAATATCGTTGTTGTGAGATTTCCTTTTATAGATGACGTTATGTGTTGCCCAAGAAAGGAATTAACTGATGTGAGTTAACTTGTTGAATCTGTCTCAGTTTGAGCATTATATTTGACTGTAAAGGAAATAAGAGCAGTTGTTGCTCTGTTTTGTCCTGTGTCTTCTTAACCTTACCAAGCACTGTATTTCTGAAATATTTCTAAAGAAGGTCCAATGTTCATGTGTTTTAAGGCTTAGATAAAACAACAAAAGATCATAACATTATTTATACCATGGCATTGTTGAATATTCGTATCTGATTGGCTTGAAGGACATTCTAGAACGCACAGTACATTTGCATGGTAGAATTCAATGGCTTTAGTTAATTCTTACATGTTCTATGTTTCAACTGCTTTTGAAAGCAAAAGTGGAATTTAAAACATTACTCTTGTTGAATTCGATTTTCATAATAGTGAGCTAAGACTGATTTGGTTAGCTAACTAAACTAGCAAGTATTTTTGTTTGAGACAGTGGTTGCCTCGGTAACATCTGGTAAACTTGCTAGCCACCAGTGGATGTTGAACACATTTCTAGAAGCAAATGAACACATGTATAGGGGCAAATATGTTCAGTTCTAGCCATGGAATAAAAGGGATAATGAACTTGTGGCTCTATGTGTTCTCTGGAAAATAAAGCAACTCTCTGGAAGGTTAGTTCCACGTTGTTCATTTTTCCATAGAACGCAACGCCCCTGCCTGTCACTGAATTATACTCTATTGAGGAGGAAGTACAGTACATCCCTATCCTGGACAAACAGCAGTGATAGATTTAACCATCCAGATGACATAAAATAACAATGCTTTTACAGTATGTTTTGCTTCTCTAAATGACTTAAAATCCCCAGTATTTCCCCAGACATGCAACTTCCTCCTCATCTACTGTGTAAGTCCAGAGAGCATTGAGTCTAGTTTTGTGCTGGTTTTGGAGGGGGTGATATGTGTTATATCATGAAGGGGGTTTGGCAGCCAGGAGTCAGGACCAAGGACCTTGGGGACTCAGTCCTTTGTATGTGGTGGTTCTCAGGGGCATGTCCTTTCTGGCTGTCCTCCTTACAATTTAGACTGCTGTCGACAATGGGCTCCATGGCAGTAGCCCACATCCCACGAATGAGCACTCTAAACCATTTTGCCCGAGGTGGGTGGGGTCATCAACATCAGCCCTGCCACGCCTCTTTCCATGCTCATCCATCACAATCACCTTGATTCAAATCAAATCAAACTTTATTTGTCACATGCCCTTAACCAACAACACAGTTCAATAAAGAGTTATTTACTAATTAAACTAATGTAAAAAATAATAAAAAGTAACACAATAAAATAACAATAATGAGGCTATATACAGGGGGTACTGGTACCGAGTCAATGTGCGGGGGTACAGGTTAGTCGAGGTCATTTGTACATGTAGGTACAGCAGAGGTAAAGTAACTGTGCATAGATAATAAATAGCGAGGGGGGGGGTCAATGTAAATATTCCGGGTAGCCATTTGATTAAATGTGCAGCAGTCTTATGGCTTTGGGGTAGAAGCTGTTAAGGAGCCTTTTGGTCCTAGACTTGGCGCTCCATTGTTTTCCTGTTTTTTGTCTAGATAATCAATTGAAGCTACAAACGTGGGCAATATGGCAAAGGTTCTAATAGGGCAGAGACGTACAGGCCTTTTTTAGGAGAATAAAGCTATTCATTCCATTCCACTCTGAACAAGAATAGGCCAATAAGATAATACAGATACATCCATAAGTATCTGATGCAGTTCTCCTCAGAGGTGTACACACACACACACACACACACACACACACACACACACACACACACACACACACACACACACACACACACACACACACACACACACACACACACACACACACACACACACACACACACACACACACACACACCCCTATTCCTTATCCTGTCTACTCTTTGATGTGGCAAACATACTAATTGCATCATCTTTGTTGTGCAAAGGTCTTCTAGGCCCCCTCATCCAAATGTTTTTGCTTCTCTTCCTAATCTAATAACGGAAGCAAGAAACACATTCATGCTGAGAATAATACATCTATTGTTCCCACAGGAACAGAGAAGCAAGTGTTCTTTTCTCTGTTCCATCCTTTCTGTACGCAGGTAAGTAATGAAGGTCGCAACGCTCTCTCTTATTTGAGTTTAGGTCATTTTGAATGAGTTAATTAATGCAGTTTGTTGCCAAAACATTAGATCATCCGTCTGCTTCATTTAAGGTCAGTCAATCCGGAAAAGTTCAATAACTTTTAAAGTTCCTTCAAGAGCAGTCACAAAAACCATTAACCGCTGTAGAGGATAAGTTCATTAGACTTACCAGCCTCAGAAATTGCAGCCCAAATAAATGCTTCAGAGAGGTCAAGTAACAGACACATCTCAACATCAACTGTTCAGAGGGGACTGTGTGAATCAGGCCTTCATGGTCTATTTTCTGCAAAGAAACCACTACTAAAGGACACCAATGAGACTTGCTTGGTCCAAGAAACACGAGCAATGGACATTAGACCGGACGAAATCTGTCCTTTGGTCTTGTAAGGGAAATGTTCATGTTTGTGTTTTTCTTATAACTAATTTCTGTGTTATATTCATGTGCTGTTCTATAAACCAATTTATTTGTTCATGCAAGTGGCTGACTGTACAAATCCTCACTTATCAGTAGCTGCAATTTGGCAGTATGCCCAGACGTTGTTTTGAGACGCAAAGTAGGTGAACGGATGATCTCTGCATGTGTGGTTCCCACCGTGAAGCATGGAGGAGGAGGTGTGATGGTGCTTTGCTGGTGATATTGTCAGTGATTTATTTAGAATTCAAGGCACACTTAACCAGCATGGCTACCACAGCATTCTGCAGCGATACACCATCCCATCTGGTTTGCGCTTAGTGGGACTATCATTTGTTTTTCAACAGGACAATGACCCAACACACTTCCAGGCTGTGTAAGGGTTGTTTGACCAAGAAGAAGAGTGATTGAGTGCTGCATCAGATGACATGGCCTCCACCATCACCCCTCAACCCAATTGAGATGGTTTGGGATGAGTTGGACTACAGAGTGAAGGAAAAGCAGCCAACAAGTGCTCAGCATATGCAGGAACTCCTTATGTTGGAAAAGCATTCCTCATGAAGCTAGTTGAGAGAATGTCAAGAGTGTGCAAAGCTGTCATCAAGGCAAAGGATTGCTACTTTGAAGAATCTAAAATGTAAAATATATTTGGATTTGTTTAACACTTTTTTTTTGGTTACTACATGATTCTATATGTGTTATTTCATAGTTTTGATTTCTTCACTATTATTCTACAATGTAGAAAATAGTAAAAATAAAGAAAACCTCTTAAATGAATAGGTGTCAAAACTTTTGACTGGTACGGTATATATCTATTCCAGTCTCTGACATTGCTCATTCTATTATGTCTTCATTTCTTTCTTCCTTAAAACGATTTATGGATTTGTGTATTTTTTATTTTAATTATATTATTGCTATAGGTGTTACTGCACTGTTGAAGCTAGAAAGACAAGCATTTGGCTGCACCTGCGATAACACAAATCTGTATGCAACCAATAAACTTAATAATACTCTATTTTATTGCGCAGAGCGGTCTCCAAGCAGTCGACAATGCATCTTCCAAACTGGGAACTGAACAATGGCTGATTGTGGGCATACCAAATTGGGAGGGGTGAGGGGTGAGGGGTGAACAAGATCCCATGCCTTGAGCGTATTTACAACATTTAGTCCTAATCTAAAGCAATGCCATCGGATTTGTTCTTAAAAACATATGTATGATATTTGTAGGGTTTTGATTATTGAAGACAAATTACACCTGACTTTTTTTATATTGCCACTAAATGGGCTTAAGTTGGTATCTTCCGCGCCAATATTGAATTCCCATACTTATGCACTTGATCTACAACCAACCCGACGATGGATACTTACCAACAGCGTTATCATATGAGTCTGATAAAGCATCGAAAACGATTAGCCATAACGCACTCGGAGACACATAGTGAGTAAGTTATCTACACAGTATTTCATTGCATTCCAATTCAGCTTTCTACAACCAGAATGAATGACAGACTGTGGGCATGAGAATGGGTCTATCTAGTAAATTGGGTTTTAGAACCATATTATTTACATTGTTTCATTATCATGTGGTTGTGATTGCACACCTTTTTCCAAGCCAATGGACTAGAGAAAGGCGTAAAATAATTTTGTGTCAGCCAACTGGCTAACTTGTGTTGGCTGGAAAGGTGACTTGTGTGTCTGGCATTAGTAGTGGACCCTGTAGTAGGTAGGTTAATTTAACACATTACTTTATGGTGCGTGTTCTATGTGACTTGTTATCCTCAAACTGTTGAGATAGGTGTGTTGGGTGTTCCCTCCCATGCAGGACATTAATTAGGTGGGTGTCAAATGAATGGGGTGGTTTCGGGAAGGAACGTTACTTCTCAATGTCCCCGTTGGTGTATTTGCATGCTGGTTTCTGTGCAAGGCAAGGGCTGAAGTTCTGAAACAGATGTAACTTTTTTAGGAACATAGCTTTAATGGTGTAAACAAACATGACTCATTATGTTGTCATCCAGAGTCATGTTGCCTTTATTTTTCAAATTATAGAACAACATTTTACATACGAGTTTGGTGTGCTTCCTTGTTTTCATTTTTGGCATGAAAAAATAATACATTTTAGGAGCTGCAGTAGTATCCTTTTCACACACATTTCTGGCCTGTCTGTCCTAAATCCTGTCAGATTAAAGCCTGTAGCAGATGTCAGTATTATTACAATAACTGTCGCACACACACTGTTAGGGCCTTGAATAACTACACACACAGAGTAAAATGTTGTCTTTGGGGTAACAACCAGATTTCACAATATCAAAATGTAACTAACAATCTGGGTTAGTGCAGTTATTACCCTGCTTGTTTTGACCTTCTGGCCTATGAGCTCAGACTTAATTTAAAAAAGACCTGATTTCAAACTCTATGCTCTGGCCCACTTGACATAGCATGAATGGGACAGAGTAGGCTATTAGAAAAAGTGTGGGTGATTTGTCATTTTGTGGGATTGAATAAGAAATCCCCCACATTGCTGGTGGGGTAATAGTTATGTGAAGATGTTAGGCATATCACTCCGTGGCTGACTGTGTTTTAGGCTGGCCTGAGTCTGGTTGTTGTCAGGGCTGCTGACTCTGTCATCTACCATGTGATGAGAGTGCGCTGGCAGCCAAGTAATCCACCAGTCAACTCACCACAGCATTATGCAACTTCATTTTAACTACTAAACTGTCAGATTAAAACACACCATGTTTTAAAAGCCACCTGTAAAACATCCCACCACACTTCAACGCCGCACTATTCAATACAGTTTGAGTGATTCCTATACAACATTCTCAGGCAGGCTGAGAGTATAGTATAGGTTCCCTAGCTACAGCTTGGAGAGAGGAGTGGTCTCATGGCCCCTCACCCTCCTAAATTATGAACACTTTGGAATGGGGTCAGTGACTCTGCCCTTGACACTGAGCTGAGGACCGAGGAGATTGTCTGTCTACCGCCCTACTCTGTTTGGAGTTTGAGATTATTTTTGCATCTCTCTTTTCTTGTATCAGAGGTAAGCCAAACAGAAGGTATAAAAGCTAAGGTAACTGAGCTAAACGACTACCGCCCCGTAGCACTCACATCCGTCATCATGAAGTGCTTTGAGAGACTAGTCAAGGACCATATCACCTCCACCCTACCTGACACCCTTGACCCACTCCAATTTGCTTACCGCCCAAATAGGTCCACAGACGATGCAATCTCAACCACACTGCACACTGCCCTAACCCATCTGGACAAGAGGAATACCTATGTGAGAATGCTGTTCATCGACTACAGCTCGGCATTCAACACCATAGTACCCTCCAAGCTCGTCATCAAGCTCGAGACCCTGGGTCTCGACCCCGCCCTGTGCAACTGGGTACTGGACTTCCTGACGGGCCGCCCCCAGGTGGTGAGGGTAGGCAACAACATCTCCTCCCGCTGATCCTCAACACTGGGGCCCCACAAGGGTGCGTTCTGAGCCCTCTCCTGTACTCCCTGTTCACACACGACTGCGTGGCCATGCACGCCTCCAACTCAATCATCAAGTTTGCGGACGACACAACAGTGGTAGGCTTGATTACCAACAACGACGAGACGGCCTACAGGGAGGAGGTGAGGGCCCTCGGAGTGTGGTGTTAGGAAAATAACCTCACAATTAATGTCAACAAAACAAAGGAGATGATTGTGGACTTCAGGAAACAGCAGGAGCAGCCCCCTATCTACATTGACGGGACAGTAGTGGAGAGGGTGGAGAGTTTTAAGTTCCTCGGCATACACATCACAGACAAACTGAATTGGTCCACTCACACAGACAGCATCGTGAGGAAGGCGCAGCAGCGCCTCTTCAACCTCAGGAGGCTGAAGAAATTTGGCTTGTCACCAAAAGCACTCACAAACTTCTACAGATGCACAATCGAGAGCATCCTGGCGGGCTGTATCACCGCCTGGTATGGCAACTGCACCGCCCTCAACCGTAAGGCTCTCCAGAGGGTAGTGAGGTCTGCACAACGCATCACCGGGGGCAAACTACCTGCCCTCCAGGACACCTACACCACCCGATGCTACAGGAAGGCCATAAAGATCATCAAGGACATCAACCACCCGAGCCACTGCCTGTTCACCCCGCTGCCATCCAGAAGGCGAGGTCAGTACAGGTGCATCAAAGCTGGGACCGAGAGAAGCTGTTTTTCAGTCTATCTCAAGGCCATCAGACTGTTAAACAGCCACCACTAACATTGAGTGGCTACTGCCAACACACTGTCAATGACACTGACTCTACTCCAGCCACTTTAATCATGGGAATTGATGGGAAATGATGTAAATATATCACTAGCCACTTTAAACAATGCTACCTTATATAATGTTACTTACCCTACATTGTTCATCTCATATGCATACGTTGATACTGTACTCTATATCATCGACTGCATCCTTATGTAATACATGTATCACTAGCCACTTTAACTATGCCACTTGGTTTACATACTTATCTCATATGTATATACTGTACTCGATATCATCTACTGTATCTTGCCTATGCTGCTCTGTACCATCACTCATTCATATATCCTTATGTACATATTCTTTATCCCCTTACACTGTGTATGACAGTAGTTTTTTTTTGGAATTGTTAGTTAGATTACTTGCTCGTTATTACTGCATTGTCGGAACTAGAAGCACAAGCATTTCGCTACACTCGCATTAACATCTGCTAACCATGTGTATGTGACAAATAAAATTTGATTTGATTTTGATTTGATTTTGATTTAATAGTTATGGCATGCCGAAAAGATGGCTAAAGTTTTGACTCTGAAGGGCGAATAAGATGGCAACAGTGATAACAAAACACCCTCAACTATCTACTGAAAGATTAGTCTAGGCATAAAAATCTGTTATGGATTGAAGATTATTTTGTGGGGAATGCAAGAATGCACTTTTTTTCAGCCAAGTCACAGGTATACTGAACAAAAATATAAATGCAACATGCAACAATTTCATATATGAACTGTAACTCAGTAAAATCTAAGGACATCAGTCAATATAAATAGATTCATTCGGCCCTAATCTATGGATTTCACATGACTGGGAATACAGATATGCATCTGTTGGTCGCAGATACCTTTAAAAAAAGGTAGGAGCGTGGATCAGACATCTAGTCAGTATCTAGTGTGACCACTATTTGCTTCATGCTGCGCAACACATCTCCTTCACATAGAGTTGATCAGGCTGTTGACTGTGGCCTGTGGAATGTTGTCACACTCCTTTTCAATGACTGCGAAGTTGCTGGACATTGGCGGGAATTGGAACAAGCTGTTGTACACACCGATCCAGAGCATCCCACACATGCTCAATGGGTGAAATGTCTGAGTATGCAGGCCATGGAAGAAGTGTGATATTTTCAGCTTCCAGGAATTGTGTACAGATCCTTGCGACATGGGGCCGTGCATTATCATGCTGAAACTTGAGGTATTGGCGTCAGATGACTGGCAGGACCATAACCCCACCGCCACCATGGGGTACTCTGTTCACAATGATCAGCAAACAGCTCTCCCACACAATGCCGTATACGTTGTCTGCGGTTGTGAGGCTGGTTGGTTGTACTGCCAAATTCTCTAAAACGACATTGGAGGCAGCTTATTATAGTCTTTGGCAACAGCTCGAGACATCTGTGGCATTGTGTTGTGTGACAAAACTGCAAATTTTAAGAGTGCAGTTATATTATCTCCAGCACAAGATGCCCCTATGTAATAATTATGCTGTATAATCAACTTTTTGATATGCCACACCTGTCGTTTGGATTATCTTGGTATGCTCACTAACAGGGATGTAAAATTTGTGTACACAATTTGAGAGAAATAAGCTTTTCTTGAGTATGGAACATTTCTGCGATTTATTTTTTACATTTTTATTTCAGCTCATGAAACATGGGACAGTGTTTATTCAGTGTTAATACTTACATTTCCCGTTATGACAATTCTTTTCAGTTTTTTTCCAATTAACAGGTGTGCCTTGTTAATTTGTGGAATTTCTTTCCTTCTTTAAAGCATTTGAGCCAATTGTGTTGTGACAAGGTATGGTTGGTATACAGAAGATGGCCCTATTTGGTAAAAGAAAAAGTCCATATTATGGCAAGAACAGCTCAAATAAGCAAAGAAAAACAACAGTCCATTACTTCAAGGCATGAAGGTCAGTCAATCTGGAAAATGTGAAAAACTTTGAAAAGGCAGTCGCAAAAAAAACCATCAAGTGCTATGATGAAACTGGCTCTCACGAGGACCGCCACAAGAGAGAAAGTTACCTCTGCTGCAGAGGACAAGTTCATTAGACTTACCAGCCTCAGAAATTGCAGCCCAAATAAATGCTTCACAGAGTTCAAGTAACAGACACCTCTCAACATCAACTGTTCAGAGGAGACTGTGTCAATCAGGCCTTCAAGGTTGAATTGCTGCAAAGAAACCACTACTAAAGTACACCAATAAGAAGAAGAGACTTGATTGGTCCAAGAAACACAACCAATGGACATTAGACTGGAGGAAATCTTCCCTTTTGGTCTGATGAGTCCAAATTTGAGACTTTTGTTTCCAACCGCCGTGTCTTTGTGAGAATGGATGATCTCCGAATAAGTGGTTCCCACCATGAAGCATGGAGGATGAGGTGTGGGGGTGCTTTGCTGGTGACCTTGTCAGTGATTAATTTAGAGTTCAAGGTACACTTAACCAGCATTGTGAAGGGGTTAAACCAAGGCCTCATACCTTTTTAAAGGGTTAAGTTGTTTTATGATAAACTGTATGGTCTCCTCTCAGGAGACGTGTGTGTGTGTGTGTGTGTGTGTGTGTGTGTGTGTGTGTGAACACCTGTTTTGAGTGTTGTGCCCTTCACACACTATCAGAAGGCGGAAAACCGTCTGGGCCCCACCGTGGCTGAGGTTCTGAGAGTACGACTTGTTTTCTGAGAACACAAGGCTGCTGCAGACCTGATGAAAACAGCCACCTTTCAGAAGATGCTTAGACTCGTTCATCTTGTTATGACCTTATACTTGTCATGAAAGGTCAAGTTTCAGTCAAATCCACTTCTGAGCTTTTAATTGCTGACAAGATGGTTGCTGCTGTCAGGGGGAGGTTATATTTATTAAAATGTTGCCAGGGAAAGTCACGCAAGGGGAACTGGGGAGGCTATATGGATGTCTTAGACACTTTGCAGAACCTGGGGAGAGCTATCATATACTGTACTCTGTATCAACTTCTGCCTACAATTGTATTACTAAAGGAGAATTGTAATACTTAAACAGAGGTATGTTTCCCGTCTACTACATATATGTATGTTTGATAATTAGATAGACCTGATCATGTGTTTGAAGAAATTGACCAACAATGGCTACCACAGCATTCTCCAGCGATACGCCGTCTTGTTTGCGGTTAGTGGGACTATCATTTGTTTTTCAACAGGACAATGACCCAACACACCTCCAGGCTGTGTAAGGGCTAATTGACCAAGGAGTGCTGCATCAGATGACCTGGCCTCCACAATCACCTGACCTCAACCCAATTGAGATGGTTTGGGATGATTTGGACCGCAGAGTGAAGGAAAAGCAGCCAAAAAGTGCTCAGCATATGTAGGAACTCCTTGAAGACTGTTGGAAAAGCATTCCAGGTGAAGCTGGTTGAGAATGCCAAGAGTGTGCAAAGCTGTCATCAAGGCAAAGGGTGGCTACTTTGAAAATGTAATTGTTTAACGCTTATTTTGGTTGCTACATGATTCCATGTGTTCATAGTTGTGAGGTCTTCACTTTTATTCTACAATGTAGAACATAGTAAGAATGAAGAAAAACCCTTGAATGAGGTGTCAACTTTTGATTGGTACTGTATATACAGTGCATTCGGAAAGTATTCAGACCTTCACTTTTTCCACATTTTGTTGTGTTCTTATTCTAAAATGTATTACATTGTTTTTTCCCCCCCACATCAATCTACACACCCCATAATGACAAAACAAAAATGTTTTTTCATCACAAAAAATGTAAATGTTACATAAGTATTCAGACACGTTACTCAGTACTTTGTTGAAGCACCTTTTGGCAGCGATTACAGCCTTGAATCTTCTTGTGCCAAGCTTGTAGTGTCATACCCATCTGTATTTGGGCAGTTTTGTTCTCTGCAGATCATCTCAGGCTCTGTCAGGTTGGATGGGGAGCGTCACTGCACAGCTATTTTCAGGTCTCTCCAGAGATGTTTGATCAGGTTCAAGTACGGGCTCTTGCTGGGCCACTCAAGGAAATTCAGAGACTTGTCCGGAAGCCACTCCTGCGTTGTCTTGGCTGTGTCCTTAGGGTAATTGTCCTGTTGGAAGGTGAACCTTCGCCCAACTCTTTGTGCTTTGCTCCA